>NC_092102.1:13880765-14208265 GCF_045679555.1 Salvelinus alpinus
TGGAAATAATAATGCATGAATATATAATAAAGGACAAAAAGAGAGAGGATAGATTAGTGTTATTTGAAAGGTAGTGGGTGGTTTTAAGAAGGGGAGAGATCTGGGGCTGTTGTCAACATCAGTTCAGTTCCCAGTGATGAAACAAGACAGTGTAGATTGTAGGTCTGTGTATAGACCAGTACTCTATGAAGCACTACTACACCCTCTACTACTACTACTACCACTACTAGCACTACTACCTCTACTACTACCACTACTACTACTACTACTACCTCTACTACTACTACTACTACTACCTCTACTACTACTACCACTACTACCTCTACTACTACTACTACCTCTACTACTACCTCTACTACTACTACTACTACTACCTCTACTAGCACTACTACCACTACTACCTCTACTACTACTACTACTACCTCTACTAGCACTACTACCACTACTACCTCTACTACTACTACTACCTCTACTAGCACTACTACCACTACTACCTCTACTACTACTACTACCTCTACTAGCACTACTACCTCTACTACTACCACTACTACTACCTCTACTACCTCTACTACTACTACTACCACCTCTACTACCTCTACTACTACTACTACTACTACCACCACTACTACTACCTCTACTACCTCTACTACTACTACTACCACTACTACTACCTCTACTACTACTACTACTACTACTACCACCTACTACTACCACTACTACCTCTACTACTACCACTACTACTACCTCTACTACCTCTACTACTACTACTACCACCTCTACTACCTCTACTACTACTACTACCACCACTACTACTACCTCTACTACTACCACTACCACCTCTACTACTACCACTACTGCCTCTACTACTGCCACTACTGCCTCTACTACCTCTACTACTGCCTCTACTACTGCCTCTACTACCTCTACTACTACCTCTACTACTACCACTACTGCCTCTACTACTACTACTACTGCCTCTACTACTACCACTACTGCCTCTACTACTGCCTCTACTACTACCACTACTGCCTCTACTACTACCACTACTGCCTCTACTACTACCACTACTGCCTCTACTACTACCACTACTGCCTCTACTACTACCACTACTGCCTCTACTACTACTACTACCACTACTGCCTCTACTACTACTACTACTACCACTACTGCCTCTACTACTACTACTACTACCACTACTGCCTCTACTACTACTACCACTACTGCCTCTACTACTACTACCACTACTGCCTCTACTACTACCACTACTGCCTCTACTACTACCACTACTACTACCACTACTGCCTCTACTACTACTACCACTACTGCCTCTACTACTACTACCACTACTGCCTCTACTACTACCACTACTACCTCTACTGCCACTACTACTACTACCACTACTGCCTCTACTACTACTACCACTACCACCTCTACTGCCACTACTACTACTGCCACTACTACTACTGCCTCTACTACTACTACCACTACTGCCTCTACTACTACTACCACTACTGCCTCTACTACTACTACCACTACTGCCTCTACTACTACTGCCTCTACTACTACTACCACTACTGCCTCTACTACTACTACCACTACTGCCTCTACTACTACTACCACTACTGCCTCTACTACTACCACTACCACCTCTACTGCCACTACTACTACTGCCACTACTACCTCTACTACAACACTACCACCAAACGCCAGTCATCACTTACCAACCCTGTTCTCTATCTTTACACATCTAGAGGAGACCTGCCAAATTTGAAATCCATTCCCCTCTTTTACCGGCTTTTCTCACCTCCCTCCTTCCATCTCTTTCTCCCTTCGTTTCTGCGCCAAGTGTGGTTTCACATGTCATGTCTGGATTCATGCATAGTCGGGTAGCAACCAAACCAAAGCCTTCCACTCCAGGCCTTAATCAGAATAATGTCTACTTGAGATTATTATTGGACATTACAGAAACGCTGACACAAAGGCCAATAAAATGAACCCAATTATACAATTGAACCATAAGCTAGGTCCCAAATGGTACCCTATTCCCTGTTTAGTGCACTACTTTTGACCAGGGCCCATAGGGTAGGACCTTGCTCAAAAGTAGTGCACTAAATTGGGAACAGGGTGCCATCTGGAAAACTGATTTTAGAGATGGGGTTCAAGATTAACTGCTGGCAAATATGGAGATTTTATGGAATTCATTTGAGTGAATTACTTTATTAAATCTCTGTCAGTGGCACCCCTTTCGCTCGCGTGTGTCCGTGCGTGTGTGTGTTTGTGTGTGTGCGAAAGAGGGTAATAACCCTTGAAAAACACAGGAAATAGACCTGTTTAACCATTCAACAGGAACCTCATCAAGTGTTATGACTACTAAATTGAAGTCCTAAGAGAAATGAATGCCTAGTATGCCTTACCTCAAACAATCAAGTCATTTACAGAGCACAGTGGGTGTCAATGAGAGAGCCTCGCGTTCAATTAAAGCCGGGAAATGCACGAATCCTGTATTTATTCTACCAAATTATATCGTTAGGTTCTTGTCAGCTACAGACCCAGACGGAGACAGAGAAAGCACAAACCAGATGTATTCACCCAACTGGATGTTTCAGCTGAATAGCATAGTGAACAGTCACAGTTCTTTACATACAGCGCATGGAGCAAATGAGGGGCCGGATGACTGTCTGGCTCTGTTCTTCCTTCTGCATTCTGTTATTCTCACTCCGCTCCCCAACTTTGACGTTGAAGACAACCTCCTCGCTTCCCACAGAAACGAGACTGTTGGACGGTACCGAAACCATGACCGAGAGAGATTCTATCCTATTCTGCAGAACACGTTCTAACTCCAGACAGATGGCTGGCCAACCCTTCTAGGGTCATACAGAAGGAGACTGACTTCTAGTAATTGTCATTTGCATATACAGCACCTTCAAAAAGTATTCAATACCCCTCGACTTATTCCACGTTTTGCTGTGTTACAGCCTGAATTCAAAATGGATTACATTGATTGTTTTCCTGACCCATCTACACACAATACCCCATAATGACAAAGTCAAAACATGTTTTTCGACATTTTTGCAAATGTATTGAAAACGTTATACAGAAATTGTTAGAATCACCTTTTGGCAGTGATTACAGCTGTGAACCTTTCTGGGTAAGTCTCTAAGAGCTTTGCACAACTGGATTGTATAATATTTGCACATTCTTTTTTTAAATTCTTCAAGCCATGTCGAATTGGTTATTGATCTAGAGGCGAAAGAAACGCACACCTGTTTAGGCGAGGTGCTGGCTAGCGGAGCAGAACACCTGTTTAGGCGAGGTGCTGGCTAGCGGAGCAGAACACCTGTTTAGGCGAGGTGCTGGCTAGCGGAGCAGAACACCTGTTTAGGCGAGGTGCTGGCTAGCGGAGCAGAACACCTGTTTAGGCGAGGTGCTGGCTAGCGGAGCAGAACACCTGTTTAGGCGAGGTGCTGGCTAGCGGAGCAGAACACTTGAAAAATGAATGGAGAGCCTCACACTCTAGGAGCTCAGATGCAATCATCTAATAACCTAATAACCAACGTTTCGACAAACAAGCTGTCTTAATCAGGGTAAGTTATTGCTCATTGCTAGACAGACATTTTCATGTATTTTCAATCCTATTTAATTCAAATCTGTAACAAGGCCACTCGGGAACATTTCAATGTCATCTTGGTAAGCATCCCCAGTGTATGTTTGGACTTGTGTTTTAGGTTATTGTCCTGCTGAAAGGTGAATTTGTCTCCCAGTGTCTGTTGGAAAGCAGACTGAACCAGATTTTCCTCTAGGATTTTGCCTGTGCTTAGCTCTATTCCATTTATTTTTAATCTAAAAAACTCCCCAGTCCTTGCCGATGACTAGCATACCCAGAATATGATGCAGCCACCAAAATGCTTGAAAATATGAAGAGTGGTACTCAGTGATGTGTTGTGTTGGATTTGCCCCAAACATAACACTTAACACTGTATTCAGGACATAAAATTCACTTCTTTTAACACATTTTTTGAAGTTTTACTTTAGTGCCTTATTGCAAACAGGATGCATGTGTTCGAATATTTGTATTCTGTACAAGCTTTCTTCTTTTCACTGTCAATTAGGTTAGTATTGTGGAGTAACTACAATGTTGTTGATCCATCCTCAGTTTTCTCATATCACAGCCATTAAACTCTGTAACTGTGTTAAAGTCACCATTGGCCTCATTGTGAAATCCTCATTGTGAAAGGGATATTCAATGTCTGCTTTTTTTAGGTTCCCTTCTTTTCAAGGTATTGGAAAACCTCCCTGGTCTTTGTGGTTGAATCTGTGCTTGAAATTCACTGCTCGACTGAAGGATCGTACAGATCATTGTATGTGTGAGGTACAGAGATGAAACATAATTACACTTTAACGTTATGGGGTAGTGTGAGTGTGTGTGTGTGTATGTATGTGTATATATATATAATATATATATAGGCCAGTGACACAATCTCAATTTAATCCGTTTTAAATTCATGTTGAAACAGCAAAATGTGGGAAAAAGTCAAGGCGTGTGAATTCTTTCTGAAGACACTGTACATTACACACAAGCTCAAACCAGCCCATAACAAGATTATAATTGGAATCTCCCATAAACATAGAGTTCCTGTAGCCTTAGAAAAGGAAATGGTTTCAGAACAAAAAGAGGAAAAACAAGAAACAGACAGAATGCGTAACGGAGAGAGAAAACCACAGAGATAAGAGGGGAGATGGCAGAAGAGAAGTGGAGAGAAACTGTCTTCCCCCGTCTGCCCTTCTCTCTGTCTTTCTGAGGCCCTGACCCTTCATCTCTCTCTCTCTCTTGCTCTGTCACTCCGAGAAAAGTATGTCTTTGTCTATGAGTCATCGTAAGAATTCCCCTCTTCCTCCCCTCATCCTCCCATCCCTTTCACCACATGCCACTCCAATCAAAGAAGCTTTATGGGCACATCTCTGACTAAAATTAGCCTAAATCGCCCCTCTGTCCTGGACAGTCTGCACTGTGGGTGGATGAAGAGGTCTGTTAACTGTAGAGGAAGTGTTTGTGCATGCGTGTGAGAGAGTTTGTGTGTCACATCGTCAAAGTAAAGAAGTTTTAGAAGTGTGTGTGTGTGTGTGTGAGTGTATGGTTCTCATGACTACATTACATGCCAGTACGTAATAAATGACTTCCGTCCTATTGGTATTTACATAACTCCTCAATCCTCCACTGTGTCTGTCTGACGCCAACACATCTTGGACTCTATACAAGTATACTGTACTGTGCATAATACTGACTACCAGAATATATTACTACTGCTGCTGGCAGGCAGAGATGAAGGATGTCCCTATTGTCATGTCGATGATTCAAGTGATGTGAAGAAGGGAAGTGTATAAGCATTTTGTGACTTCTGCTGATGTAAAATAGGGCTTTATCAATAAATGTGTTTGATTGTACAGTAGTGGGTTGTAAAAGTTTCAGTGGCAGAGCTGTTCTAGGATCAGGTACCCCCTCGTATTCATTATAATCTAAAAGACATAACTGATCCCAGATCTGTGGGTTGTGCTGAGGCTCTAAGAGAGAAGTTAGGGGACTTGGCTGTCTGGAGCCCACTGGGAGATTTGGAACAGTGTAATTTATGGAACATGACTGCTTGGCATTGAATGACTGACCTATGAAATGACTGGCACAAATGATTCCCGTTCAAAGAATCATTGAATGACTGACCTATCAAATGACTGACACAAATGATTCCCGTTCAAAGAATCATTGAATGACTGACCTATCAAATGACTGACACAAATGATTCCCGTTCAAAGAATCATTGAATGACTGACCTATCAAATGACTGATCCAAATTATTCTCGTTCAAAGGATCATTGAAAGACTGACCTATCAAATGACTGACACAAATGATTCTCGTTCAAAGGATCATTGAATGACTGACCTATCAAATGACTGACACAAATGATTCTCGTTCAAAGGATGATTGAATGCCACGGTGTCAAATCGTCATGAATTTCAATTTAAGTTAAGTAGCTTGTCATCTCTTGTTTTATTGAACCTACTGTAGTCTCACGTTGCCAGACTTCCTCGTCTCACATTCCATTGAACCTAAAAGTAGGAACAAGTGGAATGGATATAGCTCACATTCTCATTGAATTAGAAAATGTAACTCCATAAACAAGCGTGTAACGTCCAGTCTTGTGGTTGTATTGCGCGCACTACATCCTAGTGTCTCTCTCTCGTCCTCTGTCTGTATCCTACGACTACAGGAGGAGGGTAAGAGGGCCACTTTGCTCCTGTCAGTGTGTGTGTGAGAGCCATGATATGTTCCTTCCAAGTGTCTGTCTGTGTACTTGTCAGCCATGATATATTCATTAGGCTTGGATTAGGTGGCGGAGGAGGGGATCAGTTGTATAGTGTGCATAATCCCTATACACTGGTGCTAATTTAATCTCACCTACTGTGCCAGTCCCATTATACCAGCCACCCAGGAGGAGACAGAGGGCGACAGGGGGGGGCGACACAGGACGAGGGGGAGTTATATATATTTATATATATATATGAGATAATGATGAGAGAGCGAGACAGAGAATGGCAACCTCGGCGTCTATTCTATTTGACAGTACTGTTAAAAATTCCATGTTGATAAAACGCTCTTACATCTATCCCACCCACCCCCGAATACTGCACGGGGGGTAGCGCACGGGGGGGGGGTAGCGCACAGGGGGGGGGGTAGCGCATGACGAGACGAAAGAGAGGGGAGCAGAGGGGGAGAGAATGACAACCGTCATGTCTGTTCTATTTGACGTTGAAACGTTTCATGTTGATACAACAGGTCGTACAGTTTCTCTTTGTTTTGTGACTGAAAGGCTGCTCGTGCATTCTGGGGCTTGGCCTGCTGTCTTTTGAGTTGAGCGAGAGAGAGAGGAGAGGAGAGGTGGAGATGGAAAGCTTGCAGTAAGTTAGTCAGTCAGCCTCTTCAGCTGTCATTCTGGAGACGGAGACAGCTGACTATATTTTGAATCCATTATAGTTTGACATACATGGTACAGTGGTTCATTTCTAATGCTATAGGTAGTGGCTGCTGGTGAACGGTGTGCCGTGTCGGACCACCCACCTTAACTATGAACAACTATCCTATCCTACCTCCACTTCCCTTTACAACCACTGGAAAAGTGTGTGTGTGTGTGTGTGTGTGTGTGTATGTGTGTGTGTGTGTGTGTGTAACTCCATCCTACCTCCACCTTCCTCTACAGCCCTCCTATAAACCTCCTCCTCTTCGTAAGGGTCACAAACCCATCTTTGGAATTCTTCTTCCACTGTGCATTAGATCTATAGCATCCCAAGTGCAGTTTATGTAATACACTCCAACATGCCATGTTCACCGCGATATAGACATACATTATCTAGTTAATTATAGCATACCAACTGAGCACTTTGAGCACTGTGCATTACGTCTACAACATGCCAGGCAAGTGCACTATTTGAATTTATGTAATACACTCTAACAGGGATCGTTTATATTGCTTCTCTCTCATCTTCTCCTGCTTAATTTACTGTACAGTAAATGCCAGTGAATGAGGTCAGATAGCTACTATACAGTTCCTCAGGCTGCACTGCTACCTGGGGTCAGCGGGGTTGTGTGTGTGTGTGTGTGTGTGTGTGTGTGTGTGTGTGTGTGTGTGTGTGTGTGTGTGTGTGTGTGTGTGTGTGCATTGCAGAGCCTTCAGACTAAAGGATGTGAGCGAGTTCAATTGGGCGTGTAGAAGTAAGGAACAGTGCAGAAGCTGAAATAATGAGGCAGTGTGTATCCTCCTATGAAGCTGTGTGTGTGTGTGTGTGTCCCGTACCCTTGCCACCACTGCTGTGTTTGTAGTCACCTATTAAACTGTCTGTTTATATCAACATCAAACTTCATCATGCAGCGGGAAGGAACGATAACTGGACTTCATATTTGTGTGCAAACTTTTGGCTAAGAAGTAACTCTTGTTTGACAAACGTTACGAGGGAGCAAGGAGCTGGGGTAACGCCTGGATGATGCCGTCTCACTTAAGGGGAGCGACAGAGTCTAGATTTGTAGTCCACTCACTCACTCCTGAACTGTAGCAAGGTGAAAAGGTAACTGTATACTGGAGGGAATGCAGGGAGAGGAGAGGAGAGGAGAGGAGAGGAGAGGAGAGGAGAGGAGAGGAGAGGAGAGGAGAGGGGAGGGAACAAGAACTGTAGGAAGGCATGGATACAGGGAACTGGGGAAACTGTAGGGGATCTGGGAACGTTTTCATTTCAGAGGAGAGGACAGTGGAGGAAGGCAGGGAGGGCAGGGGAGAGGAGAGGAAGCCAATGAGACTAAAATTCGGGAGCAGATGGGAGATGACAAGGGAGAGGAGGGGTAGACAAAGCCATCAGAGGAGGAGAGAATAGACAGAGGCCCCAGCCAATACTAACGAGCTTAATGAGGTAATTACAGAGTTAAGTAACCGGGTGACCCCCCAGGCTACAGGGCTGCCGGGGTTATGGAGAGGGGAGACAGGGGGGAGGAGTGTTAACTACAGGGCTGGGGGTGGGTTTACAGGCGGTGGGGGTGAGGAGGGGGAGACAGGGGGAGAGGAGTCGCTGTGTTAATTAACTCAGCCATGTCTGGGGTGGGGCAAGGAGTGGGAGAGGAGGGTGGAGGAGAGGAACTAAAGAACGGAAACGCCACTACCCAGTAGCCTTTTAGCAGTGTGGACTGGGTTATTAGGAAGTGATTCGCTCAGGGCCTGACAAAACAGAGGAGAGAGAGAGAGTGGAAAGTGCGTGGGCTGGAGATGGGGAGACAATGTGGTGGCTGGTGGGATACAGAGAGGGAGGGAGAGCGGGGGAAGAGACGGGGAGTCGATGTGGTGGGATATGCAGGGAAAAGAAGAGGGGGAGAGAGAACACAAAGCAGACAGGTGGGAGCCGAGGGAGAGCGATGCCTGCAGCGATGGAAATGTCACAGAGCACGGAGAGGCAGAGCGGAAGGCAGAGACACACCTGGCATCTAAACACACAGACACAGCTCCTAATGCTACTGAGCTCACCTGCTTCCGTTCTGGCTGTATACACAATTACACTATGACACTAATTACCCAGCAACAGAAACACAGCACAGCACTAGGAGATAAGACAACATACTGTAGTGACTCAACTAATGATACATCAATATTGAGATTTTCTTTGCATGTGTCTGTCTGTCCTCCGTCCCTACCTCCCTCCCTCCCTAGCTAAGAGAGAGTGTGACCGTGTGTTTTATTTATGGACAGTGTGAATGGTGTTTTTATCAACCTGTGGTGCACTAGACAACACGCGGCAGGTAGCCTAGCAGTTAAGAGCGTTGGTCCAGTAACCAAAGGGTCGCTAGTTCAAATCCCAAGCTGACTAGGTGAAAAATCTGTCGACCTGCACTTCGAGGAAAACTGCATCCAAAAGCGATCTTTTGGTATTTGTTTCATTAGTCCATTGTTGATATAGCCACAGTTTATTTCGCCATGTCTGCAATCAAGTTTTCATGATATGTAACTTTCAAAATACAGAAATCTGGCCTGTATGATGCATTTTGCATCATTTGCTGCAAAACGCAGCATCAGATGATGCAAAACCTGATTTCTGACATGCAATACATTTTGGGACTATATCAGCAATGGACTAATGAAACAAATACCAAAAAGATGAGCACTGGGAGGAGTGTTCCTTTCGTGGTGGAAAAGTACTCAATTGTCTTAATGCCTGGAGACAGTTTTTCTGTTTCTTGACTATAAACCTGAACAGGAAATATCTCTGGGTCATTGGGTATAACTAGCCCTAGTCGTGATCAGGAAGAAATCCTGTCCCTATACCACTGCCCCTTGTTATTGACATTGTGATGACTGGACACATGTTAGCTGTCTCCTGGCAGTGCTTGCTGACCCCTTCTCCTGTACTCTACTCCTCCTAACCAGCATGGTTAACATGGTTAAAGCTACATTACAGCTAATCAGGACATATTCAATTGAGTTAGCAGCCATTACAGAGTGCTTTTATGGTGGTGTACGCTTTCTACCCATCTGCCCCTTCACCCTGCTGTGTGTGTGTGTGTGTGTGTGTGTGTGCGCATCACCTGTGTACACAGCTGGATGAGCCCATGTGCAGTGCGAGTGAGTGTGTGTGTATGTGTATGTATGAACAGTGTCAGACCTTGTCGGCAGAACTCCTCATCTCAGGCTCATCAACTAGTCTTCTAGCCTCAGTGAAAGGTCAGCACAGATTCTTTCTCTCTTTCTCAGTTTTGCTCCGTCTTTCTCTTTCTCTCATTCTTTCTCTTGTTCTTCTCCCTCTCTCTTTCTCTTCTCTCTCTGTTCTCTCTCTCTCGCTCTGTCATCTCTCTCTCGCTCTGTCCTCTCTCTCTCGCTCGGTCCTCTCTCACTCTGTCCTCTTTCGCTCTGTCCTCTCTCTCTCTCTGTCGTCTCTTTCTCTGTCCTCTCTCTTTCTCTGTCCTCTCTCTCTCTGTGTCCTCTCTCTCTCTGTCCTCTCTCTCTCTGTCATCTCTCTCTCTGTACTCTCTCTCTCTCTGTCCTCTCTCTCTCTGTCCGCTCTCTCTCTTTGTCCTCTCTCTGTCCTCTCTCTCTTTCTCTCTCTCGCTCTCTCTCTGTCCTCTCTCTCTATCATGTCTCTCTCTGTCCTCTCTCTCTCTCTGTCCTCTCTCTCTCTCTCTCTCTCTCTCTCTCTCTCCTCTCTCTCTCTGTCCGCTCTCTATTTGTCCTCTCTGTCCTCTCTCTCTCTGTCCTCTCTCTCTCTCTCTCTGTCCGGCGTGATTCTGAGAGAGGGAGGCAATGAGGGTAGGAGGGATAGAGAGACTAGCCCAGGCAGCCACACACCGCACACTGAAAATGATAAGAGCGGCTGAAAGAGTGAGCCTGAAATCCCTACTCTGCTTATTCACTGTATACACATGGGACAGGCTAAAGATACCCTCTAGATCCCTTCACTGTCTGTCTAAAGTAAAAAAGGACACACACACACAAGCGCACACACAGGACAACTAGAATTGCAGACAGATGGACATGGTGGAACAGGTTTTGTCTGTTGATTCCGTTTTCCGCCTTTCACTCGCTGCTCTACTGACTGGCTTTATTGAAATAGGTGTGAGTGAAGCGAAATGTCACGTCCTTGATCCTCACAACAACAGTGATGTGAGCTGTAGCTAATGTTGTGATGGAGGTGAACAGAGGGGGGATTTGAACACACACGGACAGGGATTTGCCCGCCGTCCTCCCTGGACCAAGGCAGTGCTGCTGTGTGAAGATAACAGTGTCTTTGAGGGGCCCAGTCTAAGTCTGCGTTCCAAATGGCCCCCTTATTCACTACTTTTGACCAGAGCCTATCACTATGAAGGGACTAGGGGGCCACTTGGGACTCAGTCTAACACTGTGGAAAGGACAAGACTGCTTCGCCTCAAATAGACTCCCTTCAGCGGTCTCTATTGGTAATGATTGAATTTGCTGCAGCGCTCATCGTTTACTGTTGTTGATGATGATAACGATAACAGATATTATGGGAGTTATAGGCTGGAGCTGAGGTTGTCGACACACACGCGCGCATGCATAGATATACACACTTACGCGCGCATGCATGAGGCCACCTACGAAGCAATCGAATGCTCTGCTATGCTGTTGATGCACACCAACATTTCGGTGTTGAGGTGAAAAGTCGTCAGATTCTAGTGGGGTCAACACCAGTGGGATTGAAATGGGATTGAAATTGACGCCGCCTGCAGTGAGTAGATGAAGAGTCATTTGAATCACAGTGGAATCAACACCGCTTGGTGGTGTTGTTACTCAACTGTGTTGAGTTTATTTCCGTGAGAGGGTCCTCATTATTATATTTCCCAGCATGCTTTGTTGCAGGTAGATTTTTTTTAGAACAGTTGTGTTTTAATATCTATGTTTCTGCATGCACATTGATTATTTGATCTCATATTTGCTTCTACACCTGCATTGCTTGCTGTTTGGAGTTTTAGGCTGAGTTTCTGTATAGCACTTTGTGACATCTGCTGATGTAAAAAGGCCTTTATAAATACATTTGATTGATTGATTATTGCACCCGTTACTGAAATGGTTGTTCCAGTTGATATGGTTTAGGTAGTCTTGTTTGATGAGTTCTGCACCATAGCAGTCATTCTGGATGCAGATTGTGGGGTGATAAAAAGTTATGGCTGGATTCCAATAGTAAATATTACTTCACAAGCCAGCATATTGTGACTTGCAGGTCTGATATGGCCCACGAGCCAGGATTTTCAGACCACAATGTTGGGGGAAGACAAGGTCATAACTAATGGCCTCATGAAATGTAGAATGCACGGTCATAAAGGTTTTGTTTTTAATTCAAACACATTCAATAGGTGAAGGCTTCAGGACTGAACATTTATGAATGCAACAACCATGGCTGCATTCCAAACACTTAAAAGGCACACCCTCTCCCCTCGGCCCTCAAATTAAGTGGACACTTCTGATGACGTATCATGACGTCTGACGAGTTGACACTCGCAGGGCAAGGGGCGAGGGAAGAATGATTTCCTTTTAAATGTACCGCTCTTGCCCGGAAATGTGTCACTCCTTCATACCACAGTTGTGTTTTCAGTCATCACGGAACTGTTGCGTGTGCCTTATATGCTCTGCAGTTAATTATGATTTGCATTTCATATCTTGGCTAGAAGACAACGCATCCGCAGACATCGAATGTTAGCCATCCTACTATATCAGGTAAATCGAAAATGTCAGGGAAAGTTATGTTTCCAAAAGCTAACCAAACAAAACTTAATTAATAGCACAATTTCTAAATGATTTACATTAGTTTGTACTTACACTTGTATGTTGACTTTTCCATATTAATGTTGGTTTAAAGTTTTAGCTGACCGGGAGTGAACATAATTGTACACTCGCAAACTCGATCAAAAAACGAGGGCTGAGGGTCTCACGTTGCCGACCTCCCTTGCTTGGCTAATCATTTGGACCAACGGCAAAGATGGTTGCTGGGATTCCCCCAAGGGCATAAGGCGAGGGTAAGAGGAGGACGGTGTGTCTGAAACGCAGCCCTCGTCTCTGTCACTTACAAACACAGTCATGGACGGGTTACTCTAACATTCACTCGAAAGGCACCCTTGGAAATATGCAAATAAGGCTGTATACCCTAATAAATACTAACACACATATGTTATTCCCTAACGCTGAGAAAGTGTAACAGAATCAGCTCTAATAAAGTGTTAATTTAAGTCGGAATTTGCAACACCCACGGTGTTAGGGACCCAACAATCCGGGGGTGTTAGTTTATCAACACTGAACAATTCTAGTTTAACACTATTTGAAATGGTCACATATAATTTCAAAGAAAGTGTTACATTTAACCATGTGGTTGTTAAAATTCCGATCACAAATTTGCTGTGTGCTGTGGAAATGAATTGTCTGTAATTGCCTGGATGGATGGTGTGAGAGAAGCTTGATAGGGGTGGATGGTTGGGGTTAATATGATGTTACCTGTGATTAAAGCTCTGAATCAGCTGTTCTCTGGTCTTAATGAAGATGTAATGTACCGTAGAATATCACATGCTGTTCCACGGGCCTAATAGACAAGAAGAGATGGAGGAAGGGAGAGAGAGAGATGGTGGGAAGGCGGGAGGGGCGTAGAGAAGGAGAGAGGGAGTGACTCGCTGTAGGAGCTGAAGCAAGGAGTGAGTGAGCTTTGCAGTGAGGGAGGGAGTGAGTGAGAGGGGAAAATTATGCTGAGAGAGCGACAGAGAGCAAATAAGAGATATACAGCAGATGGGAAAATGTCAGATATGAGAAAAAGGAGATCTCTCAACTCCAGATAACATGAAGACAGATATTAGAGAGGAGCGGGAGGAGACTGAGATGGAGAAGAAGAGTGAGGGAGATGGAGGCGATGAGAGGCGAAGGTAGAAAGAAGAAGTAGAGCGAGATGAACGAGAGGGAGTTAACGGAGAGAGATTCGGAGTGGGGGATGGATCGGGGGAAGGGTGAAATATTGCTGCATGCTGTGGCTTGAGTCAAGGGGTTGCCATGGTGATGACAGGGTGAGAAAGGGGGAGGGCGGTATTGATTCCTTGCATTGGTACACAGTGCAGAAATGAACACTGACAGTTGCATACATACTCACACACACACACACTAAAACAAACAGAATGAGTCATGCGATGGTGTGCTACAGATCTCCACCAGCCCTTTAAGTCAACACACACTCCCATGCTTACCAACCAGTTAAAAGCATCATCCTGATCCTAGCCCTGCAGCCTAGCAGGTTCAGTTCACCACCATGCAAACTACCTGCCTCCTCTTTTATTGTCTCTGAAAAGCATTTGAATGGCAGGCAAATCCCCTTAAATCAGCTTCAGTTGTCTGACAACATCTCAAACCACATGATCTAACGTCGGTTTAGTGGTGTGTGTGTTTGCGCGCATGTGGGCGGTTGTATTCTGTGCTGGAAAAAAACTGAGAGGCAATGTAATATTCTTATATATATATATATATATATACAGTGGGGAGAACAAGTATTTGATACACTGCCGATTTTTCCTACTTACAAAGCATGTAGAGGTCTGTCATTTTTATCATAGGTACACTTCAACTGTGAGAGACGGAATCTAAAACAAAAATCCAGAAAATCACATTGTATGATTTTTAAGTAATTAATTTGCATTTTATTGCATGACATAAGTATTTGATCACCTACCAACCAGTAAGAATTCCGGCTCTCACAGACCTGTTAGTTTTTCTTTAAGAAGCCCTCCTGTTCTCCACTCATTACCTGTATTAACTGCACCTGTTTGAACTCGTTACCTGTATAAAAGACACCTGTCCACACGCTCAATCAAACAGACTCCAACCTCTCCACAATGGCCAAGACCAGAGAGCTGTGTAAGGACATCAGGGATAAAATTGTAGACCTGCACAAGGCTGGGATGGGCTACGGGACAATAGGCAAGCAGCTTGGTGAGAAGGCAACAACTGTTGGCGCAATTATTAGAAAATGGAAGAAGTTCAAGATGACGGTCAATCACCCTCGGTCTGGGGCTCCATGCAAGATATCACCTCGTGGGGCATCAATGATCATGAGGAAGGTGAGGGATCAGCCCAGAACTACACGGCAGGACCTGGTCAATGACCTGAAGAGAGCTGGGACCACAGTCTCAAAGAAAACCATTAGTAACACACTACGCCGTCATGGATTAAAATCCTGCAGCGCACGCAAGGTCCCCCTGCTCAAGCCAGCGCATGTCCAGGCCCGTCTGAAGTTTGCCAATGACCATCTGGATGATCCAGAGGAGGAATGGGAGAAGGTCATGTGGTCTGATGAGACAAAAATATAACTTTTTGGTCTAAACTCCACTCGCTGTGTTTGGAGGAAGAAGAAGGATGAGTACAACCCCAAGAACCCATCCCAAACGTGAAGCATGGAGGTGGAAACATCATTCTTTGGGGCTGCTTTTCTGCAAAGGGGACAGGACGACTGCACCGTATTGAGGGGAGGATGGATGGGGCCATGTATCGCGAGATCTTGGCCAACAACCTCCTTCCCTCAGTAAGAGCATTGAAGATGGGTCGTGGCTGGGTCTTCCAGCATGACAACGACCCGAAACACACAGCCAGGGCAACTAAGGAGTGGCTCCGTAAGAAGCATCTCAAGGTCCTGGAGTGGTCTAGCCAGTCTCCAGACCTGAATCCAATAGAAAATCTTTGGAGGGAGCTGAAATTCCGTATTGCCCAGCGACAGCCCCGAAACCTGAAGGATCTGGAGAAGGTCTGTATGGAGGAGTGGGCCAAAATCCCTGCTGCAGTGTGTGCAAACCTGGTCAAGAACTACAGGAAACGTATGATCTCTGTAATTGCAAACAAAGGTTTCTGTACCAAATATTAAGTTCTGCTTTTCTGATGTATCAAATACTTATGTCATGCAATAAAATGCAAAGGAATTACTTAAAAATCATACAATGTGATTTTCTGGATTTTTGTTTTAGATTCCGTCTCTCACAGTTGAAGTGTACCTATGATAAAAATTACAGACCTCTACATGCTTTGTAAGTAGGAAAACCTGCAAAATCGGCAGTGTATCAAATACTTGTTCTCCCCACTGTATATATATATATATATATATATATATATATACATAAACAGGTGAAGTTGGAAGTTTACATACACTTAGGTTGGAGTCATTAAAACTTGTTTTTCAACCACTCCACAAATTTCTTGTTAACAAACTATAGCTTTGGCAAGTCGGTTAGGACATCTACTTTGTGCATGACACAAGTCATTTTTCCAACAATTGTTTACAGACAGATTATTTCACTTTTTGCATCACAATTCCACTGGGTCAGAAGTTTACATACACTATGACTTTGACTTAAACAGCTTGGAAAATGATGTCATGGCTTTAGAAGCTTCTGATAGGCTAATTGACATAATTTGAGTCAATTGGAGGTGTACCTGTGGATGTATTTCAAGGCCTACTTTCAAACTCAGTGCCTCTTTGCATGACATCATGGGAAAATCAAAAGAAATCAGCAAAAACTTCAGAAAAAAATTGTAGACCTCCACAAGTCTGGTTCATCCTTGGGAGCAATTTCCAAATGCCTGAAGGTACCACGTTCATCTGTACAAACAATAGTACGCAAGTATAAACACCATGGGACCACGCAGCCGTCAAACCGCTCAGGAAGGAGATGCGTTCTGTCTCCTAGAAATGAACGTACTTTGGTGCGAAAAGTGCAAATCAATCCCAGAACAACAGCAAAGGACCTTGTGAAGATGCTGGAGGAAATGGGTACAAAAGTATCTATATCCACAGTAAAACGAGTCTCTTATCGACGAACCTGAAAGGACGCTCAGCAAGGAAGAGGCCACTGCTCCAAAACTGCCATAAAAAAGCCAGACTACGGTTTGGAACTGCACATGGCGACGAAGATCGTACTTTTTTGAGAAATGTCCTCTGGTCTGATGAAACAAAAAATGGAACTGAAAAAGGGGGAGGCTTACAAGCCGAAGACCATCTCAACCGTGAAGCACTGGGGTGGCAGCATCATGTTGTGGGGGTGCTTTGCTGCTGGAGGGACTGGTGCACTTCACAAAATAGATGGCATCATGAGGTAGGAAAATAATGTGGATATATTGAAGCAACATCTCAAAACATCAGGCAGGAAGTTAAAGCTTGGTCCCAAATGCGTCTTCCAAATGGACAATGACCCCAAGGGTACTTCCAAAGTTGTGTCAAAATGGCTTAAGGACAACAAAGTCAAGGTATTGGAGTGGCCATCACAAAGCCCTGACCTCAATCCCATAGAAAATTTGTGGGCAGAACTGAAAAGCGTGTGCGAGCAAGGAGGCCTACAAACCTGACTCAGTTACATCAGCTCTGTCAGGATGAATTGGCCAAAATTCACCCAATTTATTGTGGGAAGCTTGTGGAAGGCTACCCGAAACGTTTGAGCCAAGTTAAACAATTTAAAGGCAAATCTACCAAATACTAATTGAGTGTATGTAAACTTCTGACCCACTGGGAATGTGATGAAAGAAATAAAAGCTGAAATAAATCATTCTCTCTACTATTATTCTGACATTTCACATTCTTAAAATAAAGTGGTGATTCTAACTGACCTAAAAGAGGGAATTTTTACTGGGATGAAATGTCAGGAATTGTGAAAAACTGAGTTTAAATGTATTTGGCTAAGGTGTATGTAAACTTCCGACTTCAACTATATATATATATATGTATATCTTTTAACCCCTGTTTTCTCCCCAATTTTGTGGTATCCAATTGGTAGTTACAGTCTTGTCTCATCGCTGCAACTCCGGTACGGACTCAGGAGAGGCGAAGGTCGAGAGCCGTGTGTCCTCTGAAACACAACCCAACCAAGCCGCACTGCTTCTTAACACAAATCCCACCTAACCCGGAAGCCAGCCGCACCAATGTGTCGGAGGAAACACTGTGCACCTGGCATCAGTGTCAGCGTGCACCGCGCCCGGCCCGCCACAGGAGTCGCTAGTGCGCAATGGGACAGGGACATCCCTGCCGGCCAAACCCTCCCCTAACCTGACGACGCTGGGCTAATTGTGTGCCGTCCCATGGGTCTCCCGGTCGCGGCCGACAGAGCATGGACTCGAAACCCAAGATCTCTAGTGGCACAGCTAGCACTGTGATGCAGTGCCTTAGACCACTGCGCCACTCGGGAGGCTGTAGCGTAATATTCTGTGGTGCAGATGAAGATGAATGAGAGGAGAGTGGCAATAGTTCTGGTGGGGCGTTCTCCTCTGAGCTGTCACACACACACAAGCACGCATACGCTCGCACACATTGTACTTTCCACCCATCTCTCTCCCTCCCTCCCATCGTCCCTCCATCTTTCTCTCAATAGACTGCCTGAACAGATGTAGGATCTTAATTTCGATTGCCCTTTTGATGGAAAACAGGAAATGTAAAACATGTAGTGTATTTGAGGTTTAAAAATGCTTCTGAAGTTTGAAATTTCCACTTTGAAATTTCAGACTTAATTTCCCTTAAGAAAAAAATTATCAAACCCTACAAAAAATTATAATACACATAATAATAAATATTTCCTCTTGCTACAGGATTATTTTCCTGCCGTAGGATCTTAATTTGATCCGGATTTCTACATCTGTAAGTGGAGGTATATCTCCTCTCTTCCTCAATTCGCTCTCCTCCTTTCCTCTCTATTCCCACCAGGCGTGTCTGTGTGATTAGATCAGAAGCACTAAGTGCTGCTCGTGCAACTTTTAACAAAGTCAATGGGGCTAGCAGAGGACAAGTACTATCTGTCTGACCTGGTTAATCGCTATGTGATGATGATGAAAGTCAAGCCAGAGCAGTTTTTCTAGATATCCTCCTGTTGGGTTTATTGGTCTGATGCGATTTCTGGAAATATACTGTATATATGGAAAATGGTTGTAAGTTTTCTGACTGGAACTACAAAAAATGCGATTCGTGACATTTTGAAAGGTAGGATGATGGTAAAGGGTTTATTGGCTTAATATGATATGGTTGTAGGTTTTCTGGGATTACTTTAGCTAATGTCATTCTAGAGATTATTAAAGGCAGGATGGGGATTTGTTCTTTGAAATAGTCATATTATGTAGGGTAATAGTTTTTCTGGAGCTACTGTAAAACGTGTCATTTTAAATTGTAGTTTAAGGAAGGGTGGGGGATTTTCTGGTTCTATGAATCTGCCCTGATAAGTATCCCTTCCGTTTTGCGTCTCTGTTTATCAAGGTATTTAAACAGGGATTGCAATCATGTGATCACGTAATAATTTATGTTGCATCGTCTCCTGTGTGTGCCTGCATACGTTGGTGTGCGCCAGTATGCGTATGTGTGTCAGATAGACGGGCATGCCCATGCGCCGCACAGCATGCGTCTCCGTGCGTGCCTGTCCGTGCGTGTCATTTTCCTGGTAGTTTGGCCACTGAGCCTCCATGCAAATGTTGTAGAAAAGCTCTCCTCCTCCTGACCTTGTCCTGCCTACAGCTCATTTCCATGTGGCGGTTGAGGGGGAATTGACTGCGATTAAGTCTAATCTAGCTAGACCTTGCAAATGTTACCAATGTACGATCGTCCAAGAGTTAAACTGGAGGGGAAGCATATGCTTGACAATGAGCTGTGTGAAATAGAGCAGTTTTAAGGTCATACGAAGCACACACACACACAAAAAACATTCACACTGAATAAATTTCCCCCCCAAAATGTCTAACTCTCTAAAGGTAAGAAAGAAAAGATCAAAATGCATGACTTCATCAATTATTTTTCTATTTAACCTTTATACTATAAGGTTTAGTCCCACTGGGATTAGATATCATTTGCAAGAGAATCCTGCAGATATTCCTCGAGAAAACAAAAACCACACCCATCACCCCAGTGTAGTTGCTGATAGTTGGTCTGCCTCTATAAGAGTGATGTGATTACGGGGCCGCTGGGCGGCCTTACGTGACCTTGGTGTCTCAGAGCGTCTCAGATGGCTGACCTGTTGTGTGTAGGGGTTAAAGGCTACAGGTCACAGTCTTAAGGGGTGACATCATCCGTCCCCCTGCCTAGTCCTCTCCTCAGGGCGTGTCTAGCGTGGCGGTGGTCCCTGTGGAAACAAGTGTGTGTGTGCATGTGCGCGCGCCTTGCGTGTCACACCAGGTGGTGGCGGTGGCAGCTGTGTGTTCCGTTCCACGCCACGGGCCACTTATCACCTAACCCTGGGGACACACACACACCATGCAACCTACACATACACACACTCACACTATACAATGCTGGTTGTTCTCGCGGCCTGTTCTCACTGCTCAGTGCTGTAGCCCCAATTCTCAGCCAATGTGTTCAACATAGGTAACAGGTCCTTCATCTCGTGGTGATGTTGGTTACTGCTCTTCCAGCTCCTGTTCTTCGGGTCCTTATTGTTTTCTATGGTATTCTGTGTGAACGCGGTAACAATTTACCTTGACTATATATCCACGACGCATCTATTCATTACACATCTATAAGCATTTCATGAACGTATCATCACAGGTCCAAACCGCATTATTAAAGGGTAATGAAGTATATCCATAGCATGTCTATAACACATTCATGTCATGCTATGCAAGAGCTCATCTTTAGGTATCTTAATAGATGCATCATTACAATGACATAGGGTTATCCTTATGGCTGTTCTGAAATGTGCTTCTGCCATACCGGTGTCAGTGGATATGTCAATAAGCCAAACCACGGTACCTTGAGTGCTGTTGTGTCATTTGGCTGTTGTTATGGGGGTGTAAATTACAGTGTTATTTATGGTTTCGGTGTCTGGTTGGTTGGTTTAGTGTTGTTCCTTCTCTCCTACTGTTGTGCTGTCTGTCCGGCTGATGTTAGTACTAAAGCTGTGAGATACGGTGAAGCCGACGTCAGCTATTCTCCCTGGCCTACTCTGACAGACACTGTGTCAACTGATTCTACCTTTAGCTCCTCCTCTCAGCCCTCCCTCTTCTCCTCCTCCTCTCCTCCCTCGCTCTTCTCCTTCTGTCCTCTCAACCCTCCCTCTCCTACCTCTCTCCTCTCAACCCTCCCTCTTCTACCTCTCTCCTCTCAACCCTCCCTCTTCTACCTTTCTCCTCTCAACCCTCCCTCTTCTCCTCCTCTCAACCCTCCCTCTTCTCCTCCTCTCCTCCCTCGCTCTTCCCCCCCTCTCCTCCCTCGTTCTTCTCCTTCCCATAGCCTTTTCTCTCCTCTCGTGGGTAGTCCTCCAATCTCTTCATGTTCTCTCACTCTGAGAGATGGAGTGATTGGACAGAGACACACAGGGATCAACCCCCCCCCCCCCGCCCCCCAGCCCTGTCAGCAAACAATGGGTGTGTGTGTCTTTTTTAAGAACGGAATCAAAAACAAAATTTGAAGTAAATAGTTACCATCTGAACCAGACAAACAACTAGGCTCTTTGCTCTGACCGGGGAGGAAGAGAGGGGGAGGTAGGGAGAGACAGAAGGAGAGTAGAGGGTGGATGAGCGAGAGAAAGGGAGAGGGGGAAGCGTCAGTAGGAGGAGAGGTAGAGTGAGGTAGAGAAAGAGTGAAGGAAGGGGAGAGAGAGAGAGAGAGAGAGGGAGAGAGAGAGAGAGAAGGTCACTGGTAATGGGTTTTCTGCTTAATTTCATAATGTCATGATTGCTCCTATTTACCCAGGCTAAAGTTGACAAAGGCCCAGGCGTTAGGATGAGGCCTGTTTTGTTCAGTGTGCCACCCACCTCGGTCCTGGCCTATCTGTAGGTCTCATTACGGCTTGTTATTGGCTACTGGATGGGGTTGGATGTTCTGTATGCCACCATCTCTCTGTACTGTACTTCCTGGCCTATGACTGTACATATTAATGGCCTGTCTCCACCGCTCGTTATGGGTTTCTGTATGGCCTCCACAGTACATAATGTATCTCTACACCTTATTATGGGCCATACTATCTCTGTTGTATGGAGCTTTACATATTCCCTATTTAATACTGTGTATGTACTGTACTAGTCTACCTGGCTCGTTGTATTTATCCCATTCATTGTGCAGGTCATGTACATTAGTTTCCCGGTCCGATCATATGAGCAGCCATTTAGTCTGGATGTGCTTGCTGGATTCATGTTTTGCAGAGTGTGCGCGCACGCGTGCGCGTGTGTGTTGAGCCTCATCTCCATGGCAGCTAGGGTGTGTCAGTCTGCAATTAGGGAGCGTGTCCTACGGCAGCGTGTACATCCCAAATGGCACCCTAGTTCCTACACAGGGTGCTACTTTTAACCCAGGCTCATAGGGCGCCAGTCAAAAGAAGTGCACTATTTAGGGGATATGGTGCCATTTGCGCCACCAGCCAGAGTGTCTCTCTGATGATGACACTAACGAGACCCACCGGCTGGAAATGGCTGGTTTGTTCCATGCCTTGACAGCTTTTCATTTTGCCTCCACATCCAATGCATTTTAATCACAGTATTTCCATGCATGTTTATTAAGCTCTTCCCCAGTTTTTATAAGCACAACAATTTGTCTGTCCCCCCCCCCACACACAGTCATTCTTAGTGACTGAATCTGTTTCTGGATCTACGTTATAGCAACCTCGGCGATCACTGATGATCTTATTCTAACTACCTCTTCCTTCCGACTACCGCCTAACGTCATCTTTTGGCCTGTCACGTGATCAATTAACACTCTAGAGCCCAGACCGATAGTCTTACCAATACATTCCAGTCCATTTGAGCCAAAGTGTACGACTAACAGGGCTACCAGAGATCAAAGGATGTCGGTGTCCATCTATAGAATTCTCCGTTATCTGACCAGAGGATTGTCTGTCCTGGTGACTGGCACGTTGACAGCTGATCTGCTGATACGCACCAGGCCTACACAGACACGTCTAGGGATTAAGATGCACTATATTACATGGAGTCACACTACACAGTATAACACATACATCGAGTGTACAAAACATCCATGACATAGACTGACCAGGTGAATCCAGGTGAAATCTATCATCCCTTATTGATGTCTTGTTAAATCCACTTCCGTCGGTGTAGATGAAGGAGAGGAGACAGATTAAAGATGGATTTTGAAGCCTTGAGACAATTGGGACATGGATTGTTCAAGTTCTCATTTACGACTGCGACCTGGCCAAGATAAAGCGAAGCAGTGCGACACAAACAACAACACAGAGTTACACATGGAATAAACAAAACGTACAGTCAATAACACAATAGAGAGAAAAAAAGAAAGTCTATATACAGCGTGAGGCTGTTCTGAGGGCAAAAAAGGGGGGAGTGCGACTCAATATTAGGAAGGTGTTCTTAATGTTTTGTCCACTCCGTGTATACTGATGAAGAGAGACACACAAAGACATGAAGACACAGAGAGACATGATACACCAGCTAATACATAAAGATACATGGAGGGAACATGATAGACACTAGTACACTCAACCCAGGTCTTTTATGCAATCTAATGACTTTTGAAACATGATTTATAGATTTTTCTTTCTTTCTTTCTTTTTCAACATTTCTTGTTTGTTTGATTAATTGACTTGTTTCTAGATGGTTTTTTTCTTCTTTCTTTCTCTTTTCTTTCTTCCCTTGTTCCTTTCCTTTCTTCTTCTCTCCCATCAGGCCGTGCTCAACATGTATCCCCTCTCCTCTCCTCGTCCACCCCGTCCACATGTACAACCCCACTCTCCTCTACCCTTCTCCTTTCCTCTCTCCTCCCCCTCCTTTCATCCTCCTCTCCTCTCCTCCTTTTCTGAAGCCCACTGTTCTCTTAATGAGTCCACTCCTTCACTTGAATTATTCATCCCTTCTTTTATTCTCTCCATTCCTCTGCTCCCCCTATATTGTCTTGAGGGGGAAAACATCAATAAGTAAACAAACCAGCCGGCAGTAGCTCCCCCTATTCTGCAGTGAAGACAGACAGTATAGACTATAGGATGGAGGGTGAGAGACAGCGAGAGAGAGAGAGAGAGAGAGAGAGAGAGAACGAAAGAAAGAAAGTCTGGGAGCGAGTTGGTGAGCGGTAAAAGAGACTGAAAGAGTGTGTGTGCGTGTGTGTGTGTGTCTGAGACTTTGTCTGCTTGCATGTACATGTGACTATGAGTGATAACTGCTAACCGGGAGGGAGCATGTTGGTTGTCCGTACGTGTGTATGAATAACTGAATTTCTATGTGGAGTCAGGAGGGGGGGGATGCTGTTGCTATGTGGAGAGAGACCCCGTTGTCATGACAACATGGAAGGAGTGGGTGGAGTGGGCTGAAGTGGGTCCCACCTGACAACCTTTATTTTCTCCAGCTTTTTGTCACTCCTGTATTAGCCCTTAACCCTGACAAGCCAGAGGGAGTACAGGCTTTTAGAGGGGAGAGAGGGATTGGGAAAATGAGAGAGGGGGGAGGGAGATAGTTAGAGGAGAGATAGTGTATATAATCACGCCGTATGACATCCAACAGCAGTAACTGGAATGTGTGTTGAGCTTCTAACCGTGTTATTTATCTACACAACTGTTGGTCGGTCTGTTTTGTAGATGAGCTTCTATATGTCATTTAGAGTGTGTTCTTTTTTTCTTGTAACCTTTCATTTACATTTAACTGTCACCTCTGCTGTTCTTCAGCCATATGTTATATTGCTGTATATTGCTGTTATACTTTAAATGCAGAGGAAAGCACAGGCATATTAAAGAGATATTGGAGTCGGTTCTTCATGTCGTAAAGGAACCCCCTTTCCAATAAAGTTGGATGATATTGAAGGAATCAGTTTTGTCCAAGGCAATTTGGTCAGAGGAGTGTATTAGAGGATGGAGAGATCAGAGCAAAGTGTTGAATATAGACAAAGGATGGAGAGATGGATGGAGGGGTGAGAATTGTATTGTGAAAGCAAGGGGGGGTGAAAATAAAAACCTTTCAAGCCTAGTGTCGCGTATCTGGAGGGTTGATAGTGGTAGAAGAAGGAGAGGAAGATTGTTAAAAAGGTGACAAGGAAATTGGCACTCTTCTCTCTTTGACAGGCTCTACTATAGTGTTCGACCCGAAGAACAGATAGAGTCTGTCCCAAATGGCACCCTATTCCCTAGCACATAGTGCACTACTTTTGACCAGAGCCATATGGGCCCTGGTCAAAAGTAGTGCACTGTTAAGGGAATCGGGTGCCATTTGGGTCCACAATCATCATACAAAAACAGAGTAGATCTGATCCATTAATGTTATCTTTCGTTAGTGCTACGCGCACGCATGCAGACAGACAGACAGACAGACAGAGACAGACACACACACACACACACACACCACAGGAGGTTGGTGGCACCTTAACTGAGGAGGACGGGGCTTGTGGTAACGGCTGGAGTGGAATAGAATCAAATACACCGGACGCATGGTTTCCGTGGTTTCCATGTGTTTGATGCCATTCCATTCGCTCCATTCCGGCCCATTATTATGAGCCGTCCTCCCCTCGGCAGCCTCCTGTGACACACAGTAAGACATGACAGAGTAGTAGTAACCATCATTTCTGCCACAGAAGGAGTAGACACAGGTAGCGAGGTGATACAAGTATTATTTCACCAGGCGGAGAGCTCTGAGTGTAGTCTCACTGCAACAGTCTCATGTATTAAACATGACCCTGCCAGAGAGAGGGGGAGAGAAACAGACAGACAGATAGGAGAGTGGCAAGTACAGTACATGTGATCGGTCTAGCACTAAACCAAATATATGGTGAATATGAACTATTTATGTGGATGAATTTGGGGCAAATGTACCCCTGCCAGACAGACTGGGAGAGAGAGGGAGGCAGGTACAGTATAGGTCCGGGTCTGGGGACCAAACCAAATACATGGTGAACCGAACGCCGCTGGTGAGTATGAATTATGAATTTGGGTGAATTTGGGGCAAATTGACGCGACAGGAAGGAGAAGGTGATAAATAATTTACTCTACAGGGGGTCCCTGAATTACTGTTGCCCCCATCCCATGTGGTCCCGTGTCCGTCCCCCCCCTCCTCTCCTCCTCCTCTCCTCTCGTCTTCCACCACATCCACAAGATGTCCCGTGTCCCTCCCCCCTTTCCTCCTCCTCTCCTCTCCTCTCCTCTCTTCCTCTACCCAATCCACAACATTTTCCGTGTCCGTAACCCTCCTCTCCTATTTTGTCCTGTTGGTTGACCTCCCTAATCGCTCCGTCTCTCTCTCTTTGCTCTCAAACCTGTTCACTGCCCGTCTTTCCCTCCATCGTCTAATCCTCTCACTCCATTTCTCTCTGATTCTAAATCCCTTCCTCACACTTTGTCCTCCTCTCTGTCTCTTTCGCTCTCTTGATTTTCCAGACAGACAGACCCTGAGGCAAGGAGGGGTAAAGGGGGGGGGCAGGTATTCATTTATTTCATCCCCTCTTTCGTTCCCCCTCCTCCCTCCCTCCCCTCTACACATCTTCACACAGCTTGAGGTGTTAAATATTTAAAGAGAAGCCATGACAGGACACAGGACCTGCGAACACACACACATGCACACACACACACATACACCCCCCCCCCCCCCCCGCCAAATGTGTAGACACAGGGGCACACACATACACACACACAAAAGTGGAATACTATAACGAAGTACGGTCAGGT
The DNA here is from genome assembly GCF_045679555.1 of Salvelinus alpinus. Classification (NCBI taxonomy): domain Eukaryota; kingdom Metazoa; phylum Chordata; class Actinopteri; order Salmoniformes; family Salmonidae; genus Salvelinus; species Salvelinus alpinus. Next base: position 13,907,390 of record NC_092102.1, read on the forward strand.
ACTGGATCTGACTGTTTAAAAGTTCTTACTGCGTTGAAATAGGCTACCTAAATCAGCTGTATTAAGGGCATTCACATTTTTTAGAAGAGTGAGTTTATTCATGATATTTGGCACAGCTTTCGGCCAGTAACAAATAAACCAGGGAGGAGCTTTTTCGTGAATAGATTCATATTGTGGAGCTAACAAAAATGTTATCTTAACTATTAAACACTGTGATTTTTTGGGGATGCTGAGCTGTTGTATTGTAGAATATGTGTTATTGCTATAATACACAGAATATGATGGACTCAAATGGCTCCATCCTGTGTTCCCCTCCCGCCCTGCAGGTTGACGTTTATTGTCATGAATCTTGCCCTGGAGGCAGAACTGAGCAATTTCCGCTAGATGGGCCAGCTGCTATATCGTAAAAATTCATGAAAACAAAAATGTCCTTTTTGGTCTTAATTTTACGGTTATGGTCAGGCATGAGGGTTAGCAGTTTGGTTAAGGTTAGGGTTAGGTTTAAAATCTGACTTTTTGGCTGTGCCAGCTAGTGACCACTCTGCAGAGCTGCCTCCAGGGCAAGATTCATGACAATAAATGCCAATCTGCCCCTCCCTCCCTCTTTTCTCCCTCCTCTATCCATCCTGTCTTTGATAAGAGGGCGGTTGAACGTGCTTCAGTCCTGTCAATGCTGCTTCAATACCCAGAGAGCCCATTGACAGGCTGGCAGGGCCAACAGGCTTCCACTGATTGTAGCTGCCAGCTACTTACTAATGTTAATCACTGGCTTTTACAGCAGAGAGGCGCCATTTCAGATATAATGTATGACAGAGTGAACACACAGACAAGAGCTTGATGCAGTCGGAACCAGGGCTACAATTATACAGGCGTACAATATATTATTATTGTATTGTATCAAATAGCACGTATAGGCCAATACATTGCCACTTGCTTTGGCATGCATTATCTGTTGCTTTTTTTGTGTGGAGGGCAGGCCATAAATGCCTTAGATATTTTGCAGATAGCAGCTATTTTGAACAAGGATTCCAATGACTGTGATGTGTTTTTGCCTACCTTAGTTGAATGACTGTGATGTCGCTGTCTTTGCCTACCTTAGTTGAATGTGCTGGCTGTAAGTCGCTCTTTAGCGTCCCGCTAAATGACCTAATTGTAGATATCGCATAGCCTTTACATTCTCTCTTGCTCTGGCATTTTGATTTTGTGTTGTCCCCTCCCCTCTAGCAAAATGCCTCAGTGCGCCACGTCAATTATGTATCAGGCTAGCAAGTCACACTAAATTGATGTATGTTGATCTGGATTGTTGCCTCATTATTTGATTCACAGCTAGCTTGTGGCCAGTTTGCCTCTAGAAGACTGTTGCTGCGCCACTCCCTCACATAGTACATCTTCATCGTCTGGTTTCTCTGTCCGTCTGTCCGCCTGCCCGTCTGTCTCTCTCTCTCTCTCTCTCTCTCTCTCTCTCTCTCTCTCTCTCTCTCTCTCTCTCTCTCTCTCTCTTCTGAAAGACTATCACAGCATGACGTCTCCTTTCAGAGATTGAATGACGTTGGATCGATGATGACTCCATCGGACGTGTCTGTAGACTCCTATGGCGTTAATAGTTTTTCAGACAGCCCTTACATGGTACGTGAGCCGACTGTGGTTGCTCTATTGTCTATTGTGGTCCTGTGTGGCTCAGTCGGTAGAATATGGCGCTTGCACCGCCAGGGTTGTGGGATCGATTCCCGGTACCACCCATACGTAAAATGTATTCACGCCTTATATCATGACACCTCCCTTCAACTATAGATTAAATAAAGTTGGATGACACCAGACCTGATAACAGATTTCCAAACAGCCCTTACACGGCTAAGGTTACCCAGACCTCCCAGCTGTAGTCTCTATTGTGCCTGCTGACCTCTGCCCTGAGCCAACGAGGCAGGTAACAGGGCTCAGATTGGATCAGCTGCAGCTGCAGAAAGTCAGACAGAGACACTGGGATTGACAGAGGTGGTGAAATCAGCCATCTGTCTGTTGTCTCAGAATCAATCACCCCTGTGATAAGGGAAGTGACCGTACAGCCTAGACAGGGTGTGTGTGTGGAAGGTGTGTGTGTGCTAGTGAGAGAGAGACAAAGCGAAGGAGAAGTGCGTCTGTGTGGAATCGCAGCGTGTTTGGGTGGAGTTCTCAGTGTTCAGTCTCATTACTCGGGAAGATGACACGCCTCCCTTCTTTCTCTCCCGTCCTTCCCCTCTGCCCCCCTCCAATTGCCCACCTAACCCATTATAGTGTTCCCCTTTACTGCCTTTATGTACTCACTACTATTAGGCCCTGCCTTCTGACTGAGACCTACTGGAGCATGCCCCTTTATCTGTGTTGTCAGCCGTGTGTGTGTCTTTCTCGGTTTAGAGATGTGTGTGTGTGTGTTAGGGTTTACTTGGCAATGAAGTGCCCTGGCTCAGCCGCATGCAGTTCGTCGGTGGCATTCATCGTTGGGCGCTCCACTCAGCACCCTCTCAGCGACACCTTATCATGTTAACTGTGTGTCTCTGAGGCTGTGTGTCTGTACTAATACCCACAGCAGTTCCAGCTCTGCTCTGTTCCATTCATCCTGTGCTAATGGAATTTGTTAAAGGCCAGCCCAGACTAGCCCGTCTGGTAATTGGGCCCCCGAACCCCCCTATGAGAGGCACTCTGATCAGCCAGTACTAATATCACACAGCCTGACAGAGGAGAGGTGTGTGTGTGTGTGTGTGTGTGTGTGTGTGTGTGTGTGTGTGTGTGTGTGTGTGTGTGTGTGTGTGTGTGTGTGTGTGTGTGTGTGTGTGTGTGTGTGTGTGCATGACAGCAGAGAGAGTTCACACATTGATTGGGAGACCTGGTGTGTGATTTTGTGGAGGAGGGAGGGGGTTTACCGTCACAGCTGTCACCTTCCATCACACCACCTCCCCAACACACCCCCTTCCTTCACCCCCTCTTTTACCACCCTATAATCTTCCCCTTCTCCTCTCCCTCATGAACAGAACTCTCTTCTCCTCCTCTCTTCCTTCAAATCCTCTCTCTCTAGCCTCTCTTCCCCCCCCCCCTCTCTGTACCACCCTCCAACCTCCCCACTCTCCCCAAGGTCACCCATCTATCTAGTTTGGCGTTGCCAGTTAACAGTGGTGTGTAGAGCCAATACTCTCCTACACACACACACACACACACACACACACACACACACACACACACACACACACACACACTGCACCCCTCCCCACCACACACACCTCCCATCACTCCCTCCCCAAACAGACCCCTCCATTCCTCCCATCTCCCCCCGTTGTCCCTCCTCTCCTCCACCCACTCTGTCATTCCCTAGCTGTTGTAGGTCTGATAGGTGAAGTGACTCTCTAATGGACCATTTATCACTGATGTTATTCGTTTAAACTGGCTCATTGGGTGTGTTTCACTTCTATTTGTTTTTCTCTTATTTTAAACGTAGTCTTTCTCAGTTGATTTAGATGTATTCTCTCAGAGTTTGGAGTTGGAATCGCTAAAATGCTTTTCACTCCTTCTACCACCTTTCCCAGATATTGTTGAGTCCATTCTTTCTCAGTTATTTTCTTAGTGCTTGGAATCCCTGAAATGTTTTACCTAGTCTTTTTCTTTGGTTGCCAGATATTGTTGAATCGTGTCAGTTGAGAATGGTGGGAGGAAAAATGTGAGGACATGCTTATTGTAACGACTGAAACGGAGTGGTATCAAACACATGGTTTCTGTGTGTTAGATTGATACCGTTCCATTAATACCATTGCGGCTGTTACAAGGAGCCCGTCGTCTGCGTCAGTGTGACTGACTGACCAGCAGCCATTGCTGGAGAAGATAACAGAGAATACTAATCACTATTCCTTTGCATCCCTTGTTTCTCGTCCATCCCCCTCTTTTTTCCCCCCACCATCTTCCCCCTCTCCTCTCTCCTCTCCCTCGTGCTGGGTTGCCCTCTCTCTTTCTCTCTCCCCCCGTCTCCTCTCTTCCTTCACTTCCTCTCGCCCCCTCTCTCTGTACCACCCTCCAACCTTCCCCCTCTCCCCAAGGTCGCCCATCACTCTAGTTTGGCTTTGCCAGCTAACAGTGGGTTGTAGGTGCCAAAACACTCTCTCACACGCACACACACACACACACACACACACACACACACACACACACACACACACACACACACACACACACACACACACACACACACACACACACACACACACACACACACACACACACACACACACACACAGACTGTTGTGTGTAGAGCCAAAACTCTTCTTCAATATTGGCAGCTGCTCTTATCACCATTGATTTTGCCTGGCTTGGTAACAAGGCCAATGTCTCCCTATAATTCTCTAGCTATTGTTTCCTGTCTCTCAGTGCCTTTCCGTTGTCATGATGTACTGTTGTACTGTAGCAAATAACAATCCAACAATCTATTGTACTTCCTATTGAGCCTAGTTCAACAATCAGTCAGTGGACTGTGGTGCCGGTGGAAAGTAGGCCACGCTTTGTGGCTCTGTGTGGGCCTACTGGGCTGCCGAGGGTACAGATGGACAGACTGTGTGGCCTCCTTGCCTCCACAACATGACTGATGATAGCATCTTTAACAGCTACTTATCACCATCACAATCAGGGAGGTTAGTCTTGAGTCTTTCAATAGAGCTCAACCACTCGATCTAAATCGTTGCCAATTAGCCATGTCGTTCTGTTTTATTTTCTGTTTTCTTGTTTACCACACGCTTGTCACCGCACAGCTACAGACGTAGCCTAGACACTTGAGTTCTTCACATTTTAATAGAGCTCCAAGACGTTGTCTAATTACAAATGCCTTTTTAGTTAGCTAATCGTCTTCTGTCTATTATCGGATGTGACGCTTCATCTATCTACCTCTGTTGTCTCTGCTCCATATGGTCTCTTGGACTGTCTGTTAGTTCTCCCTCGTATTGCGGGGTTGACTCCATCTGTTTCTCTGGCTGACCACTGTCCATTATGGAAGAACCATTGTAATTACCTAAATTTGCTTTTTTTTACTGCTAGTTCTCTTTATAGAAATGAATATGTTTGGTCTCGCTCATCTATTTATTTATTGTGTGTGTGTGTGTGTGTGTTTGTGTGCATGTATGTGTGTGTGTGTGTTAGCTCTCTGCCTGGCTCTCTCTAGTCTTTGACCACATGGTGCAGGGTAATTTGTCTCTCATTCTGACACATGCCCCTCCCTCTCCTTTCCTCCCTCCCTGCTCCCCCCTTCTTTTATCTTTCAGACGGAAGACAGCAGGAGGGCGTGGACCTGAGCGAAAGAGAGAGAGAGAAAAGAGAGAGAGGCTGAAAGCAAAAGGAAACAAGGTAGAAGAAAAGGAAGAGTGGGCGTGACAACAGAGAAAGAGAGAGAGCGAGAGGCTGATACACACGCTCGCTCGGCAGGAGTGTGTCCAGATTGCCCTCTGTGTGCGTTTTGTGTGTGTTGAGCAGGTGGGACTTTGATGGGACAGTGAGCAATGCCTCGCACGCAGCGACAGCAGGTTGGCAGTAGGGGGCGACGCACTCCTCTGCCCCTCCTCCTTCTCCCTCTCTTCTCCCTCCTCCTATCCCACACTCCTCAGCTCAGCCAAGCAGCTATACACATACCTCCCAACTGTGAGTACACCTTAACTTAATTCACACGTCAATGTACTTGAACAGTCGCTGCTCATAATAATGTCAAATAATGACTGAGATGTCCTCACTAGGTCGTCACACTCATCAGTATTGCAGATAGAAATGTAGTGTACAGAGCAGAGCAGACTGGATTCTAAGTTCTTTCCATGGCATTTCTATCTGCATCTTTAACAATGTGGTTATGAGGTTTTGGGCGTTCAGTCTGTGGTTATATTGTATGCATACTTTGTCTATTTACTTTGGAATTGATTACCTCAACGAATTTATTAGTTATTCTATTCATCTGGTTTCCTTAGTGCAAATCAAATTATGGATTGGAGGGCCAGGGTAATTCAACAGGGAATTGAGTTATACAACAGGAAAAAGCAGGCGCAAATCCACGCACGCACGAACACACACACACACACACACACACACACACACACACACACACACACACACACACACACACACACACACACACACACACACACACACACACACACACACACACACACACACACACACACACACACACACACACACACACACACACACACACACAGAAGGCAGGCGATGGGTCAGAGTTGTCTCCTCCCCTCCCACTCAACGCAATATCCGAGCATTAAAAAACAGCTGAGTTTGTGGGACTGCAGGGAAATTGATTCGGAGTGTCCTACAGCTTTGCTTTAATAGCAGACTTTGAGGAAGAATTGTGGATGCATCCTAAATGGCAAAGTATTCCCTTTTATGGCGCACTTCTTTTGACTAGAACCCTACGGGCCCCGGTCCAAACGAGTGCGAAGAATTATGTTTGTTGCTGCTATTGTTGTTCTGTTATTCATCTAAGTCATGGATCAATGACTCACTCAGACCTTCACCCACTCTAACACACGTATCACTCCTATACACCCATACAAGCGTTAATGCTCCCCCTGAGAATGAAGGTGTCAGTAAGAGAGAAGGGTTATGATGATGAGGAGGAAGAGGAGTGTAGGAATCAGAGGGGGAGGAGGAGAGGCAGGTTGAATAGTAACAGCGGGATGAAGAGGAAAAGGAGGGGGAGGAAGAGGAGGAGGAGGAAGAGGAGGGGGGGAGGACCAGATTGCGGGGATTGTTAAAGGTCAAGGTGTCTCCTGTTGAATTAATGAGCCTCTCTAATGTCAGTGAGAGTCACTGATACGGTCACCACAATCAATACACCATCCACATCTGAATTCATCGGCCAAACAACAACAAAAACATTGACCGAACATTGCAATCGACTAGCTTTGCGCTCGACTAGCTTTATAGCCCATGGGTGGTAACTGTTGTTTAATCATCAATTATCCCATTTTGAAATGGGGAATTTGCAGGGCAAGTGAGAGCACGTGCTGATGTGCACTGTGCGGTAGCTAAGTCCAGGCACTCTGTCTGTCTGTCTTTTCCTCTCTCTGTCATTTCCTGCCAGACTGTGTTGACTATCTAACAGACTTTCTCATTTTCTCTCTCCCTCGCTCTCTTGCTGCTCTGCCGCTCTGGACTAACAGACCAAATAAATGAATGTAAGTGTTTCACTTCCTTCTGCTTGATGTGTGGTATTTCTGTTTGTAGAAGTGCAGCAAGAGCCCTACAGTAAACACTTTCACGATGAGGAAGATGATCAGGACTCCTGCAAACACACAGCTCACAATACAAACCATCGGCACTGCACCTTAATGAATCTAGCGTCACTGTGGCTTCTTCACTTCAGTGAGTCTATATGTGCCAGAGTCTTGTTTGCTCCCTCCCGGAGGAGGGTGATACCTACGGGAATTAAGAGGAGATGGAGGAAAAGAGGCACGCCTGTCTCTAAAATGGGACTAGTGTTGTCAGATCAAAGAAAGTGGGGCTTAAAAGAGAGTATAAAAGAGAGGAGGGAAAAATAAACAAGTGTATAAGGGAGAGGGAAATAATAGACAAGTGTAACCACTAAAACAAGTGTAACCTCTAAAACAAGTGTAACCACTAAAACAAGTGTAACCACTAAAACAAGTGTAACCACTAAAACAAGTGTAACCACTAAAACAAGTGTAACCGCTAAAACAAGTGTAACCGCTAAAACAAGTGTAACCACTAAAACAAGTGCAACCACTAAAACAAGTGCAACCGCTAAAACAAGTGCAACCGCTAAAACAAGTGTAACCACTAAAACAAGTGTAACCGCTAAAACAAGTGTAACCGCTAAAACAAGTGCAACCACTAAAACAAGTGCAACCACTAAAACAAGTGTAACCACTAAAACAAGTGCAACCACTAAAACAAGTGTAACCGCTAAAACAAGTGTAACCACTAAAACAAGTGTAACCACTAAAACAAGTGTAACCGCTAAAACAAGTGTAACCGCTAAAACAAGTGTAACCGCTAAAACAAGTGTAACCGCTAAAACAAGTGTAACCGCTAAAACAAGTGTAACCACTAAAACAAGTGTAACCGCTAAAACAAGTGTAACCGCTAAAACAAGTGTAACCGCTAAAACAAGTGTAACCGCTAAAACAAGTGTAACCGCTAAAACAAGTGTAACAAGTGTAACCACTAAAACAAGTGTAACCGCTAAAACAAGTGTAACAAGTGTAACCGCTAAAACAAGTGTAACCGCTAAAACAAGTGTAACCGCTAAAACAAGTGTAACCACTAAAACAAGTGTAACCGCTAAAACAAGTGTAACCGCTAAAACAAGTGTAACCACTAAAACAAGTGTAACCTAACTGTGCTTCTTCCAATAATGGAGCACTGCAGCGCCTGCAGCAGCTTCCACACAAATCTGATCAGCCTTATTACCTCTGTCACTAGGGAATCTATCATCTAAGTCTCTCTCTCTATCTCTGTCTCTGTCTCTGTCTCTGTCTCTGTCTCTCTCTCTCTCTCTCTCTCTCTCTCTCTCTCCTCTCCCTCTCCCTCTCCCTCTCCCTCTCCCTCTCCCTCTCCCTCTCCCTCTCCCTCGCCCTCTCCCTCTCCCTCTCCCTCTCCCTCTCTCTGTCTCCCTCCCTGTCCTTGACCTTTAATAATTTGCTCCCACCATCTCTACCTATTTCTCCCTCTGTCTCTTTTTCCGTCTCTCCTCTCTAACGTTCCCTCCGTTTCTCCTTCCATCTCTTCTTGCTCCCTCCATTCCCTGCAGATGTCCAGGCCACACACCAAAAACCTGAACACAAAAAATCTGACAGCAGACATAAAACCTGTGGGAATATAGAATGTATAGAATAGGTACTTATATTTCCCTAATGGCACCCTATTTCCCATAGGCCCTGGTCAAAAGTAGTGCACCACATAGGGAATAGGGTGCCATTTGGGACGAAGAACATGCGCTTTAATAATACTGTACCACGCCTTAGTATGGAGGATTTAATGAGTCTGATATGAGCGGGTGGTTTATGGATGTAACAGTACAGTAAGACAGTAGAGAGAGAAAAGTGGAATATCTCTGTCCCCAAGGGGCCCTCTCTTCTCGATATATTCCACTATATATTCCACGAGTGTCTCATTTGCATTCATACAACACTCACTTTCCTCTCATCTCAACCATTTTCTCTCCCTGCAGTGCTCTCTCTCTCTCTTTCTCTCAGCCTATATTTTTGTCTATTCTCGTGGGGGGGATTTTGAATTGATATGAATGAATACATTCCCCGTTAAGTTTCAGTGATACTTGGAAATCAAATGACTGTTCTTCTTAAAAGTCTCTCCGTGAGACAGTCCCTGCGCGTGGCTGTAAGTCTGTGGGTTCTGGCCAGTGGGCTATTCACCTCTGTGAGAGTCCGAATATAGGTAGCACAGTTAAGCTGTGGGCTCTAGTTACTAGGACTACTGGCATCAGGACTGTGTGCTCCCGTCCCCTGCGGATGTCTGTGCATGTCAGAGGTAGTCAACACAGGGGTTATAGTACAGTGCTGGGTTGAGACGCAGCCCATGCAAACACCAGAGATCTCTAGCTTAAACAGGGCTGGGGTTTCTAGTCAGTGGTTTAAACCCTGATGTAAGCAGCACAGTGGGCTCTACTCGGAGAGCTGACCTAAGACCTATAGGCAGAACTGTGGCAGTGTCTGTGGGTACAGTATGAGATCGTGTGAAGGTTCTCTACGGTGAGGTAGTGTCTATATGGCTCTGTGGTGAGTCAGAGGCTGATCATGTGACCACAGCAGGTCAGGGACAGGGCGGCAGCACTGCTCTGTGTAAATCACACACTGACTGCTACCAGACACTGTTTATGTAGTGTGTGTGTGTGTACGACTGTGTGAGTGTATGTATGAACACTGTGCTCCTACATCTGCGCCGCTTGCTGTTTGAGGTTTTTAGGCTGGTTTCCTGTACAGCACTTTGTGACACCTGCTGATGTAAAAAAAGGGCTAAAATAAATACATTTGATTGATTCTGTGTGTGTCTCCTCCGCAGTCAAAAAGCCCCCGGTGATCACCACCCAGCCTGAGTCCATCACCGTGTTCGGTGCTGAAGACATCCTCCTGACCTGCGAAGCATCAGGAAACCCTCCTCCAGAGTTAGTTACTATACAATGGCACTGCTTTCGACAGACACACGCGCACCGTCTCTGCAGTCTTTATCTCTGTAGTCTCTCATGATTTAGTTCTGAGATTTCACCATGTCAACAACAGAAGGTTATGTAGAAAAATAACGGCAAACCCCACTTGACTGCAGTTGAACTGCAACATTTGATCCCTCCCCCTTTTATGGCGTCTTAATTGCAGGTATGTTTTCTACGGGACGTGATATGTCCCTGTATCCTTGCAGCACAGCAGATATCTGGAGGTGCTATGGAGCAACATCAGTATTACATGAGAGCGCAGCGCCCCACAGTCACACTAACAAGGGACAAATAGATTCTTGCCCTCAAGGGACTGCCTCTTAAAGATGCCATATGCCTCTTAAAGATGCCATATAAAGGTTTTGAATCATTTTTGCCAGTTGTTTTTTAAGTAGTGCTGACGAGCCAAAACAGGTCCCCGGAAATTGTCACAATTGTGTGAAACGCCATCCACTTAGTACAACATGCTACGAATTTGTAAGTGCTGAAGATCCCGTTGAATCTCTTTTAATGTCTCTACTTTTACTAAGTGGAAAAACCTCAATTTGCAGAGCAAAATATGAATATCACAATTGTATAAGACTCAGTCTAAATCCCAAATGACATTCTATTCCCTATATAGTCCTTTTGACCAGGGCCCATAAGGCACTGTGTAGGGAATAGTGTGCTATTTGGGACGTAGCCTCCAACTCCCTCCCCTTTAACTTTTTCCTCTTCCTTTGTCAAACAAAGTGGAATGCAGGGCCAGACTGTGTAAATGTCACATTGTGGCTTTAACTCTTTCTTCTGTGTTTTGTCTGTGGTCTCTCTCGCTATCTCGCTATCTCGCTATCTCTCTCTCTCTCTCTCTCTCTCTCTCTCTCTTTCTCTTTCTCTTTCTCTTTCTCTTTCTCTCTCTCTCTCTCTTTCTCTTTCTCTTTCTCTTTCTCTTTCTCTCTTTCTCTCTCTCTCTCTCTCTCTCTCTCTCTCTTTCTCTCTGTGTGTATCTCTCTCTGTGTCTGTCTGTCTGTCTCTCTTTCTCTCTTAGGTTCCGTTGGAAAAAGGACGGGGTGGAATTTATCCCAGCCAATTACCCGGGCCTGTCGATGTCTCTGGGTTCCGGAACCTTCATGACAACAGGGGCAGGGTCAGGACCCATGAGCCAATACCAGGGCAAATACAGCTGCTACGCTGATAACGAGCTGGGCACCGCTGTCTCCAACGAGGTCCAGCTCATCACTGAGAGTGAGTAAACCAGAGACTCCAATCCGACATTCTAATAAGCATTCGGATGTTCCGGCAACGGTCCAGTTGGAATGCCAGCAGACTCCAGTTCATGTTTTTATTATATAGTAGTGTGGATATTGGAACGGTTTGGCACTTGAACATACTTCCTCTCTTGCACATTAGTAGACCTAATGACTTGTATCTGCTGCTGACGATCAGTAAACTACTGACGGTCACATCTCCGTCAGAGAGAGAGAGAGAAAGTAATGCAGAGCGAGTGAATTCTAGATTAAGTGTCTCCAACCAACCCCCAAAAAATGTATATTCCTACACTTGAGAGGTTTTTAGTGTCAACGTGGAGATTTAAGTTGAGACATCTCGCAGGGCGCTGGTCAAAGTCTCCCTGGCTCCACGTTTCATTTAGAATGGATATTATGTGAGCAAAGCTATTGGTTGCTTTATAGGCAATAATTTAACAATTTATAGTGCCGTGGTCAGTGTGTTTTATAGAGCGCTCAGCTGGTAACACATAGGACCTACTACCAAGGCTCAACGCTTATATACTTCTTACCTTCGCCTGAAACGCACGCACGCACGCACGCACGCACGCACGCACGCACGCACGCACGCACGCACGCACACACACACACACACACACACACCCTCTCTCTTTCTCACGCAACCCCATAACTAAAGTAAAGAGCATATCCTATCTACAATCTACCTGGGTCTCCGGGCTCTCTGTCTCCGGCGATCTCCTTCTCAGTTTCCCTGACAACGGTTTCCCCAGAAACGAGGTCTAGTTAATGTCATGCAGTAACAGAACGACAACATCTCTACTCGGCTAGGTCTGCTGGGAGTATTAACAATGAGAACAGAGAAAGAGCACACACACACACACACACACACACACTGTGTGATGACTCACAAAGAATCCAGCATCCTACTTCTGGAGTGTAACACCGCAACTTGATAGCTCTTTGAAGATTTCTCATAAAATTCTTCAACTTCCTGAATTTGGTGATCTATAAATAGTGTGTAACTTCTCAAATTATTCTTGTGCATTGCGGCAGTTTGCCTGTAAACAAGTTGTCTGCTGCTTGTCTAAGGCCACCGGTATTTAGCGTTGTAAGACTTGTTGTGAGCGTGTACAACACTGTTATGTAAAGTGCCATTGAGAAGACTTCAAGTCGAGTGCTTTTTTTTTTTTTACATACGGGTGATCCCGGGAATCGAATCCGCTATCCTAGTGTTGCAATTGCCATGCTTTTCCAACTGAGCTATAGACGAGACGACCAACTCTTATGTCTTAGTATCAACTCGTAATGATCTTGTTGTTTTGAGTCTGAAAAGTAATTGGCATGTACAGTACATTGTGAGTTGACAAGAAAACAGTACAAGGGCTCACACATCTTATAACAAGTGATAATGCATTATACATCGCTCTGTCTCCCTTTCAGACACCCCGGCCCTCCAGAAAGAGAAGAAGGTGAAAAAGAAGGTGGAAGAAGGAGAGAGTGTGATACTGAAATGTAACCCTCCCTTCAGCACTGTTCCTCCTGTCATCCACTGGATGGACAAGAGTGAGTCGCGCTCTCTCTCTCTCTCTCTCTCTCTCTCTCTCTCTCCATCTGTTTTACTCATCGTTATCTGTCTGTCAGTCTGTCTCTCCATCTCTTTAACCATCTGAAATATCACGGTGTGTTGTTTTTGCTGAGTAAAACATGAATAAACAATATTCTCTCTCTTCCTCCCTTCCTCCCCCCTACCCTCCCTCCGTCCGTCCCTCCCCTCCACCTCCAGGACTCCGTCACATTGAGCTGAATGATCGTGTGACCCAAGGCCGGGACGGGAACCTCTACTTCTCTCACGTTACAGCCGACGACAACCGTAACGACTACACCTGTAATGCCCAGTACCTTAGTGCTCGCACCATCCTCTCCAAGGAACCCATCAGCCTCACCGTAACCATCTGTAAGTACACCGTGCCTCAGTCACCCTGGTAACGCCGTAGTACAACTATAAAGACTACACCTGTAACGCACAGTACCTTAGTGCTCGCACCATCCTCTCCAAGGAACCCATCAGCCTCACCGTAACCATCTGTAAGTACACCGTGCCTCAGTCACCCTGGTAACGCCGTAGTACAACTATAAAGACTACACCTGTAACGCACAGTACCTTAGTGCTCGCACCATCCTCTCCAAGGAACCCATCAGCCTCACCGTAACCATCTGTAAGTACACCGTGCCTCAGTCACCCTGGTAACGCCGTAGTACAACTATAAAGACTACACCTGTAATGCCCAGTACCTTAGTGCTCGCACCATCCTCTCCAAGGAACCCATCAGCCTCACCGTAACCATCTGTAAGTACACCGTGCCTCAGTCACCCTGGTAACGCCGTAGTACAACTATAAAGACTACACCTGTAACGCACAGTACCTTAGTGCTCGCACCATCCTCTCCAAGGAACCCATCAGCCTCACCGTAACCATCTGTAAGTACACCGTGCCTCAGTCACCCTGGTAACGCCGTAGTACAACTATAAAGACTACACCTGTAATGCCCAGTACCTTAGTGCTCGCACCATCCTCTCCAAGGAACCCATCAGCCTCACCGTAACCATCTGTAAGTACACCGTGCCTCAGTCACCCTGGTAACGCCGTAGTACAACTATAAAGACTACACCTGTAACGCACAGTACCTTAGTGCTCGCACCATCCTCTCCAAGGAACCCATCAGCCTCACCGTAACCATCTGTAAGTACACCGTGCCTCAGTCACCCTGGTAACGCCGTAGTACAACTATAAAGACTACACCTGTAACGCACAGTACCTTAGTGCTCGCACCATCCTCTCCAAGGAACCCATCAGCCTCACCGTAACCATCTGTAAGTACACCGTGCCTCAGTCACCCTGGTAACGCCGTAGTACAACTATAAAGACTACACCTGTAATGCCCAGTACCTTAGTGCTCGCACCATCCTCTCCAAGGAACCCATCAGCCTCACCGTAACCATCTGTAAGTACACCGTGCCTCAGTCACCCTGGTAACGCCGTAGTACAACTATAAAGACTACACCTGTAACGCACAGTACCTTAGTGCTCGCACCATCCTCTCCAAGGAACCCATCAGCCTCACCGTAACCATCTGTAAGTACACCGTGCCTCAGTCACCCTGGTAACGCCGTAGTACAACTATAAAGACTACACCTGTAATGCCCAGTACCTTAGTGCTCGCACCATCCTCTCCAAGGAACCCATCAGCCTCACCGTAACCATCTGTAAGTACACCGTGCCTCAGTCACCCTGGTAACGCCGTAGTACAACTATAAAGACTACACCTGTAACGCACAGTACCTGAGCCTCTCCACGGAGCCTGTCACTTTGACTGCTACAGCCTGTAATGAGTGTGCGGACATCAGTATCCGTTGTAAGACACCGTAGACTGACCTTGTCCACCATGGTAACTCCTCAGATAGCAGTACCAGTCAATCACCGTCAATCACTACGAATATCGTCAGTCACCATGTTACAGTATGGGTTTTCGCAAGCCCTCTCTTTGTTAGTTACAAAGCCACGCTGACATTGATCAATAGAGACACTGACGGTACCGCAGCCCCCAGCCAAAACCACCTGGGGGTAGAGAAGCATGTCAGATGTCTGTAGTGTTGCCTCTACAGTAGTGTGGCTACTGACCAGACATGGTCAGGACAGGAGGGAGTCCCACAGCCAGCGGGGGGGGGGCTCTGTAATCTGCATAACACACTGGTAATGAGATGCTCTACACATGCTGGATTACAACTGTCCTACACACACTGTTATTAACAGGCTGGGGGCAGAGCGGTTAGCATCTGTGTGAGAGAGGTCAAAGATGGGGAAGGCTTATTATGGTAACATACTTCCTCTGCTGTGTGTGTGTTTGTGTGTGTGTGTGTGTGTGTGTGTGTGTGTGTGGGAGGGGTGTGTGGGTGGGTGGTTGTGAGGGGAAATATGTTGCTAAGGGCTCTGATCGCCACCTGAACCCACCAGTGGTAGAGTTCAGTTTGTGTGTTAAACGCAGTGTGAGTGTCTGTCTGTGTGTGTTGTGACTGCTGTATCAGCACCTTTGTACTGCTCTCGGCAACCTTGCAATTACTAATACATATGTATGAACCTGTCTGTTTTCTCTCTCTTCCTCTCTCTCCCTCCCTCTCCCATCCCGCCATCCCTCTCCCTCTCTCTCCCTCCCTCTGTCGCTCTCCCTCTACCCCCTCTCTCTCTGTCTCTCGCTCCCTCTCTCTCCCTCCCTCTACTCCCTCCCTCCCTCCCTCCCTCCCTCCCTCCCTCCCTCCCTCCCTCCCTCCCTCCCTCCATCTCCAGCTAACTCAGTGGTGCGGAACCGAAGACCCCAGATGATGAGGCCCTCAGGGGCCCACAGCACTTACCACACCCTCCGGGGCCAGAGCCTGGAGCTAGAGTGCATCGTCCAGGGCCTGTAAATCTAACTCTCTTTCTGTCTTTATTTTGTGTGTGTGTGTGTGTGTGTGTGTGTGTGTGTGTGTGTGTGTGTGTGTGTGTGTGTGTGTGTGTGTGTGTGTGTGTACACGCATATACTATCTTACATCTATCAATCAATGTGAGCCTGTTTGACGTTTCTCTTCTTGACCCATCTTGCCTCTTCCTCGCCCCCCCCCCCCCTCTCTCTCTCTTTCTCTTTCTCTCTCTCCCCCTCCAGCCCTACCCCTACAGTCCAGTGGGTGAGGAAGGACGGTCAGCTGTCCGAGTCTCGTACATTCAGAGATCTCTCTGACCGCCTGCTGCGCTTCAGTAACATCTCAGAGAGCGACGGGGGAGAATACCAGTGTTCAGCCATTAACTCACAGGGCACGGTCACACACATCTACACCGTCAGCGTCGAAGGTACGGAACATATGCTATCTAAACACTCACGCTGAGGCTGTTGCCGTTCTGTGTGTTCTGTATATATTCTGTGTATGTTCTGTGTGTTCTGTATATAGTCTGTGTATGTTCTGTATATATTCTATGTGTTCTGTGTATATTCTGTGTGTTCGGTGTGTTCTGTATATATGCTGTGTGCTCTGTGCATATTCTGTGTATGTTCTGTGTATTCTATGGGCTCTATGTGTTCTGTGTATTCTATGTGTTCTGTGTATTATATGTGTATTCTATGTGTTCTGTGTATTCTATGTGTTCTGTGTGTTCCATGTGTTCTCTATGTGTTCTGTGTATTATATGTGTTTTGCGCATTTTATGTGTATTCTATGCGTCCTGTCTATTCTATGTGTATTCTATGGGTAATCCATGTGTTCTCTGTATTATGTGTATTATATGTGTATTCTATTAGTATTCAATGTGGTATGTGTATTCTATGTATTATGTGTATTGTATGTGTATTGTATGTGTATTCTATGTGTATTCTATGTGTACTGTGTAGTCTATGTGTATTCTATGTGTGCTGTGTATTCTATGTGTTCTGTGTATTCTGTGTGTTCTATGTGTTCTGTGTATTCTATGTGTGTTCTGTGTATTCTATGTGTTCTGTGTATTCTATGTGTTCTGTGTGTTCCATGTGTTCTCTATGTGTTCTGTGTATTATATGTGTTTTGCGCATTTTATGTGTATTCTATGCGTCCTGTCTATTCTATGTGTATTCTATGTGTATTCTATGGGTAATCCATGTGATCTCTGTATTATGTGTATTATATGTGTATTCTATTAGTATTCAATGTGGTATGTGTATTCTATGTATTATGTGTATTCTATGTGTATTCTATGTGTATTCTATGTGTACTGTGTAGTCTATGTGTATTCTATGTGTACTGTGTAGTCTATGTGTGCTGTGTATTCTATGTGTTCTGTGTATTCTGTGTGTTCTATGTTTTCTGTGTATTCTATGTGTGTTCTGTGTATTCTATGTGTATTCTATGTGGTCTGTGTATTCTATGTGTTCTCTGTATTGTGTGTGTTCTATGTGCATTGATTGTTACGTATGATCTTGTTGTTGTTAATGTATTTTTTTGTAATACTATTGGGTGTTGATGCTATATTAACCTGTTTAATACTATCATATGCTTTATCATTGCATTCTGTATCATGTAATGTGTATACTGTTGTGTTTTGTGTAGTGTGGTGTGCTGTTGTTTCTAGTACTGTGGTGTGTATAATACTGTTGTTGTATTGTGTGTTTTGTCATAGCTGCTCCGTACTGGACCAAGGAGCCAGTGAGCCAGCTTTATGCCCCAGGAGAGACAGTGAAACTGGACTGTCAGGCCGATGGCATTCCCTCTCCTGCTGTCGCCTGGAGCATGAACGGAAATCCCATCACAAGTCAGGAATCACACACGCACACTATTACACACACATTTGACCTACAAGGTTTTACTGCAAACTCAGCGTATTACACCTGCTGCTGTTCCTGATCTACATAGGTCAAATTTAGGGTTGGGTTGCTCATTTGAATTTCCTGTCTTTTGGCTATTGCAAACTCTAAATAATGAACTTAAAATTGAGCTTTCGTTTGTAATATGGCAGTCAGTATTGTGCTTTGGTAGAAAGTCTTGCTGACTTGCTGTGTGTGTTCAGGTATAGACTTGGACCCCAGGCGTACTGTGAGAGATGGAGCTCTGATTCTGAGAGATGTGGTCTTCACCGATACAGCAGTCTACCAGTGTCAGGCCCACAACAAACACGGAACCATCCTAGTCAATACCTACATCTTCGTCATCGGTGAGGAGGTGCTCTGTGTGTATTTGTTAACAACAAGTAGATCACATTGATTAACCTGTTCCCTGCTATCCTGCTCCAGAGCTGCCGCCTCAGATCCTGAGTGCGGACGGACAGACATACACCGTCACAGAGGGACAGAAGGCTGGTCTACACTGTCAGACCTTTGGGTCTCCCAGACCTAAAGTTACATGGTGAGACACGCCTGTATTAGTTTCTATTCTTCTATGGAACTAGCTTATTTAATTAGATTTAAGAAATCTTCCAACAAGGAACAAATGTGTCACTCTCCTCATTGGCAACCAGTCAGCTAAAATCCTACCTTGGTCTGTTTTAACGAGCATTACAGTTCTGGCTCTGGGTTTTCCATCCTCTCTGGTTGTGTTTTCTGTATAGTCTTCTCTATGTATCTCTGTGTATTTCCTATCCAGGGAGGTGGACAATGGCGCGTCTCTACTGGCTGACCCCAGGGTTAACCTGCTGACCAATGGAAGCCTCCAGATCACCAACGTCTCCCACGACGACGAGGGCCTGTACACCTGCTCCATCAGCAACACCAACATGTCAATCAACGCTGAGCTGGAGGTGCTGAGTGAGTAGGCCATGAATCACACACAGGGATGCGCGCACACACACGCACGCGTATACATAAATGCACACATACAGTATAGACTCATGCTGACTCATTCAATCACATGCACAGCACACACTTATGCACACTAATTCTCTCTCGCTCTCTCGCTAACCCTGTATCTAATCATGTCTCTATCTTACCCCGTCTCTCTCTAACCCTCTCTCTCTCTCAGACAGGACAGTGATCCTGTCTCCTCCCGGGGACCTGCGTGTTAGGCCTGGGAAGACGGTCATATTTACCTGCCTGGCTCAGGTGGACTCCAAACTGACCCCCCCACACATCCAATGGAGGAGGAGTGGACAGAAACTAATGCAGTCGTACGCTGAGGACAAGTAAGGACATGTTTAGTCTGTTACTAAGGCTGTGCGGGTGTGTGTCTGTCTCTGTGTGTGTGTGTGTGCGTGCGTGCACTTGTTTTCCTAAATTATAAGGACCCCAATGTCCTACCATTTCACTTTAATGTCCTGACAAGGTAGGAAAACAATAACTATTTTGAAAAGTCAATGTTTTTCAGGTCATGAATTTGTTAAAATGCTACTTTGTCACGTTCCTGACCTTATTTTCCTTTGTTTAGCTTTGTTTAGTTGGTCAGGACGTGAGCTGGGTGGGCAGTCTATGTTATTTGTTTCTTGTTTAGGTTCATTGGTTAATTAGCCTTATATGGTTCTCAATCAGGGGCAGGTGTTTGACGTTTCCTCTGATTGAGAACCATATTAAGGTAGGCTGTTCACACCGTTTGTTTGTGGGTGTTTGTCTTCCGTGTCTGTGTATGTACCACACGGGACTGTTTCGTTTGTCTAGTCTGTTCCTGTTCGTGCGTTCTTCGTGTTATGTAAGTTCTCATGTCCAGGTCGGTCTACGTCGTTTTTTGTTATTTTGTAATTTATCAAGTGTGCTTCGTGTTCGTCTTGTTTGAATAAATTCATTATGTACTCCACAAAAGCTGCGTTTTGGTCCGATCCCTGCTCCTCCTCAGACGAGGAGAACAATCGTTACATACTTTAAGCTTAAGGTTGAGGGTTTTTGGAGTTAGGGTTAGTTTAAGGGTTAGGGGTTAGGGAAAAGAGGATTTTTCATGGTAAAAAAAATGTACACCAAAAAGTCCTGAAGTTTCATGAGAACACAGCTGTGTGTGCCGGCACCTGTACGGCTCTTTACGGTATTACGCTTATTGTTATTTACGGTAAAGGTATACGTCTGACGACGCGATGACAATACTGACGACGGCAATGACAATACTGACAATGACAATCCCTATATCCAGGTACACGTTTGAGGGCCCCGACCTGATCGTGGCCAACGTGCAGACAGAGGACGAGGGGGTTTACACCTGTGAGGTCATCACTAACCTGGATATGGCTGAGGCCAGCGGATCCATCACGCTAGTCGGTATGGAAATGTCCCATTTCAATGTCATATTTCATATGTGGTATGATGCTGCCAGTGCTTCTGTACTGTACTATTGTGCAGTGATGCATTAATGCTGTGTTTTTAATACATTTTCCAATATAGTTGGTATGGAAATGTCCCATGTGAATGTCAAAATGTTTGGTATTGGGGTTAACCTCTGTTGTGTTGTACTATGCAGTAATACTTTGATGCTGTGTACAGTACACTCTGTCCTCTAAGTATAACTTACTGTATGCTCTAGTAAGTTCAGAAACATTTTCCACTACAGTTGGTATGGAAATATGAACATATGATAACGATAACACCGTGTGGTATATTGTTTCTACGGCGTTTGTGTTTCTTTCTTTCAATATGTAGTGTTACGTGGATACTGTATGCCTCAACTCGTGCTGAACTGTTAACCCTAAATTGATTTCTCCCCCACCCCCCCTCTCCAGACCGTCCAAATCCCCCCACCCAGCTCCAGGTCTCTGACCCTAAAGACCGCGGAGTGACTCTCAGCTGGACCGCTGGAGATGACCACAACAGCCCTGTCATAGGTACAGACATGATACTGAATGAACACAACAGCCAACTTCAGTGCGGCCTTTGACATTATCGATCATAGTCTGCTGCTGGCAAAACTTATGAGTTATGGCTTTACAACCCCTGCTATGTTGTGGATAAAGAGTTACCTGTCTAACAGAACACAGAGGGTGTTCTTCAATGGAAGCCTCGCCAACATAATCCAGGTGGAATCAGGAATTCCCCAAGGCAGCTGTCTAGGCCCATTTACTTTTTTCAATCTTTACTAATGAATTAGCACTGGCTTTGAGGAAAGCCAGAGTGTCTACAGTATGAATGCGGATGACTCAATACTATACATGTTAGCTACTACAGCGACTGAAATGACTGCAAAACTTAACAAAGAGTTGCAGTTAGTTTCAGAGTGGGTGGCAAGGAATAAGTTAGTCCTAAATATTTATAAAACTAAAAGCATTGTATTTGGTACAAATCATTCACTAAACCCTAAACCCAAAACCCTAAAGCTCAAATCTTGTAATAAATAATGTGGAAATTGAGCAAGTTGAGGTGACTAAACTGCTTGGAGATACCCTGGATTGTGAACTGTGATGGTCAAAACATATTGATACAACAGTAGCTAAGATGGGGAGAAGTATGTCCATAATAAAGCGCTGCTCTACCTTCTTAACAGCACTATCAACAAGGCAGGTCCTACAGGCCCTAGTTTTGTCGCACCTGGACTACTGTTCAGTCGTGTGGTCAGGTGCCACAGAAAAGGACTTAGGAAAATTGCAATTGGTTCAGAACAGGGCAGCACGACTGGTCCTTGGATGTACACAGAGAGCTAATATTAATAATAATGCATGTCAATCTCTCCTGGCTCAAAGTGGAGGAGAGATTGACTTCATCACTACTTTTATTTATGAGAGGTATTGACATGTTGAACGCACCAAGCTGTCTATCTAAACTACTGGCACACAGCTCGGACACCCATGCATATCCCACAAGACATGCCTCAAGAGGTCTCTTCACAGTCCCCAAGTCCAGAACAGACTATGGGAGGCGCACAGTATTAAATAGAGCCATGACTACATGGAACTCTATTCCACATCAAGTAACTCATGCAAGCAGTTAAATTAGATTTAAAAAAACAGACAATAATACACCTTAATGAACAGCAGGGACTGTGAAGCAACACAAACATAGGTACAGACACATGCATACACACACACACACACGATAGCATACGCACTATATACACACGTACACATGGATGTTGTACTGTATATATGTGGTAGTGGTGGAGTAGGGGCATTAGGGCCTTGGCAGCAGCTAATGGGGATCCATAATAAATACAAATACACAACTGACACTGATACTAGATCTGGGTTCAAGTAGGCTTTGTTTTCTTCCAAACTCTTGATTGACCTTGCCTGGCACACTGTAGCCAATGTAATAGCCCCGTCATTGCAAACTGCAAACCCCACCTATCTGTCTCTCCAGGCAAGCTCAATCAAATGCTAAAAGTATTTTTAAAAAAAATTAAAAACTATTTGAACCCAGGTCCAATTGATACTAGACCACTGTGATGCTTTTAACTATAAACCCATAGCCATCATATCATGTATCTCTCCATGGGAGAGTGAGGTCCTGTTTCTAATGTAGTTTTCAGTGTAGATGACCACAGCTGTCTGGGTCTGGGGACAGAATGGACCCTCTTGCCTGCCTTTGATAACCAGATCACTTTGAGGCTTTGCGCTTTGAATTACCAACCCCATATCGTATCATGTTATATTATTGCATCTCTCCTGAGAACATGAAAACTTGCTATCTCGTTACATGGACTGTGATTTCTCCATTGTCACATATTACTTCATATCTTCTGCTTAGTGGCATTGACACTGATGCTCTCTCTCTCTCTCTCTCTCTCTCCCCCCCATCCTTCTCGCCAGAGTTTCGGGTGGAGTTTAAGGATCCCGTTTCTAACGAGTGGAGTTGGGAGGAGCTGAAACGTGTTAGTGGAACCAAAGAGAGTGTGAACCTTGCCCTGCAGCCCTATGTGTCCTACCGTTTCCGGGTCATCTCCATCAACGACATCGGGAAGAGTGATCCCAGCACGCCTTCTGACCTTCACAGCACGCCACCTCAAGGTTAGACACACCTATCAAGTGTGTTTGTGTGTGTGTGTGCGTAAAAAAATGAAATGCCTGGTAGTTTCAAGTTATGCACTAGAGTCTTTACATCTGCTAGTACCTAGGCTATATACAACCGCTGTATAGTCCTGTAGATACGTTTATTTTTTTTAAATACCGTGGTATAGAAGGATTAAAATTGGGACACATGAACAAAACCTGTAGTGCCATTTTATCAATGCCTCAGGTCGACATGTAGATATGTCAATGGTGAGAATGCTATTTTAGTTTTGGGTCATGGCTTCTCCTGTGTTGGGTCAACATGGCCCCCAAAAAAACTTAAAATGTATATATTGGTTTGGGGAACTCATTTAATCCACAGCCAAAACCATATGTTCTTTGATTTTACCTTTATGATCGCAACAATGAGGAAAAACGTCAAAAATCACAGTAAACATTTTTTTTCCCAGTGGTGTATACAAAGTTACCTTTTCACTCTCACCTTAAATATTGTTATATAAACCAGATGATAGACGAACCAGGATATATTTCTACACCAATACAAAGGAACACTTTTATCACTATGTCACAACATATACGCATGTGATAAAGAGATTATTGCTCAATAAGCTTTTTATTAAATCTCTAAATCAACAGGTTAAGGTGTTCACACTAGGCAGAGCCCCTTCAAATTAGTAGCAAGCCAACAAAATTATAAAAGAAAAGTAACGAGTTAACTTACAGAGAGAGAGGTTCAATCCAACAGAGATTCCCCTGTTCTTCACTAACTAAAAATGTATTATTATTATTTTATAAATACGAGTACAAAAATAGTGTTAAACAGGGTAATGGCTTATATGCAGGCTAAAAGAGACAGTGGCATGGAAGCTTTATACATCCTCCCTTGTGTACTTGTAACAATTAACAAACACTAAGTTTCAAGTTGATAAAGTGGAGAGATATTGAGGATGCACAAGGTCGAGATTTTCTCCTCCATCTTTTGACGTATCGCTTAACTCAAACTTGGTAGAGACTGACGTGATGAAAATACGTTCTGAGTTTTGAGTCAATCGGATTTACGGTTCATGAGAAAAATCGAATATGTCGCACCTTATGTGTTTGAGGCAAATTTGTTCCTTATGATGAGAAACACTGATATACCAAGGTTCGTGGTTGTACATAATAAAACGGGGCGACAGGGCTGAGCCTTAGACTTTGAATGCTTATTATAGCGCCACCTATGGGCCAATCGGTGCTGTTTTTGGTATCTGAGTAGCAGTGTTGATATACTTTGATATTACCAAAGTAGAAAACATTTTACCAATCGGGCATTGAGATTTTGCGACAAAGGCAGAAGAGTAATAAGAAAGAAAGAAAAATTACATTAAAAACAATAGGTTTGCTTGCAATTTCGCTGCCAAAATCTATCAATGCAGATATGTTCCAATGGCCCTAATCTCCCATATACAGTGAGGTCTGAAATGATTGACACCCTTTCTAAAGATGAGTGAAAATAACTGTATAAAATGAATAATTCAAATACTGAGCTATATTGTATCCTAAACATTTTTATAGCTTTTTACTAATACAATTGCTCAGAGAAAGAGATTTTGTTTAAGAAGTAATTTTTTCCCCCATCTCATAGGTAGGGGTGAAAAATGATTGACACCCATGTTTTCAATAACTTTCAATATCTCACCTTGCGAGGATAATGGCACTGAGCCTTTTTCTAAAATGTTTTATGAGTTAGAGAACACATTGTGTGAGGATCTTAGACCATCCCTCTATACAGAATCATGAACACGTATGGTTTGAGTTGAAGAGGGCAGTCCAGCGCAGACAAAGGATATCCTTGCAAGGTGAGGTATTAAAAGGAATTGAAAATAGGGGTGTCAATCATTTTGACCCCTACCATTTTGAGGAGAAAAAAGTATTACTTGTGAAACAAAATCTCTTTCTCTGATCAATTGTATTAGTATAAAATAATATAATTTCCCAATTTTTTTAGCATACAATACAGCTCAGTATTTGAATGATTTATTTTATACAGTTATTTTTGCTCATCTTTACCGAGGGTGTCAATAATTTCTGACCCCACTGTACAGTATATAGTGAAACTAGCTCTAACGTGGCTGTTTATTAGTGAAGGGACGTTCGTGAACGAGTTGGCTCTAGGAGCCGGCTCTTGTAGGTTAACGTTGGGAGCCGGCTTGCATATCAGAAGAGCCGAATCTATTTATAAAAATTAAGATGTGAATAATCAACAGATTTAAATTATTAGAATTAACTAATTCAGAGAATGAAAAAATAAATGAAATAATATAGGCCTAAATGCTCAAGCGCAAACATTCGTTCTGACTGTCTGCTCAGACTAACAGCCTCACCTGTAGTTCCTGTCAATCAGACACGCAGTGTCAACCAATGAACCAAAGATGCGTGAGGGAGGGCCGAGCCAACTCACTCAGTCACACACTTAGCAGCCGAGGAGAGAGAGGAAGGACAGCTGTGAAAACAACAGCTGGAAAATGAGTCGGAAGCACAGTAGCATTTGGATGCATTTTAATAATGTAGACAATGTCAGAGCACAGTGTAGAATTTGCCAAAACAAAATCTCATATAAAGCCGGTTCTACGCACAACTTACACTGGCATATGTGAACTGTGCACCCAACTGTGAAGCTACCTGTAGCGGAGCTTCGAGAAACTAGCGGGCCTGCTAGTGATAGTGGTGGAGCCAGCACCTCCACACGTGGAGATGTATCCACTCAGTCAAGTAGGTCTACTCTGCGACCCACAGCAACGCAGTCTTCTATGGACCAGTTTATGCCAAAGTCTATGTCTGTAGCAAAACAAGGCCAAATTGATATTGCATTGGCTAAAATGATTGCCACCGATTTCCAGCCATTTTCGATTGTGGAGGACAGAGGTTTTAGAAATTATAGCAATAGTCTAAATCCAATTTACACAATTCCAAGCAGGAAAACCTTTTCAAAATCACTTATTCCACAGCTGTATGAGAGCACACAGGCTTCAGTGCGGGAAAGAGTCCAAAAAGCTACTGCAGTTTGCCTTACCACTGACTGCTGGACATCAAGGGTAACCACTTCTTACATGTCGGTTACATGTCACTTCATTGAAGATTTTTCGATGTCTAGCTGTCTTCTGGACTGCTTTGAGTTCAGCGACAGACACACCTCAGAGAACTTGGCAGAGAAACTGTTGAGAGTGGCCAGAGAATGGCAAGTAGATGGAGAAGTGGTCTGTTGTGTTAGCGACAATGTAGCTAACATAACCAAAGCAATGAACATTTTAAAATGGACCTATCATCCATGTCTTGCCCACACAATCAACCTGATTGTAAGAGATGCTCTGAAGGTGAAGAAGCCCACTGTGGACAAAGTGAAAGCAGCTGTGGAATACTTCCACAGGAGCACAGTAGGTGCTGAAAAACTAAAGTCTACACAACGCCAGATGGGGGTGCCTGAGCTGAGGCCTAAACAAGACTGCACTACAAGGTGGAATTCAACATTTTACAAGTTGAAGCGGTTTCTTGAGTCAAAGGATGCCATCATCTCTACCCTGGCCATTGCCAATGCACCTGTTGATGCTCTGACCCAAGAGGAATGGGAGGTGGTTGAGGAGGTGTGCAGAGTCCTGGAACCCTTTGAGCAGGTCACTGTGGAGATCAGTGGAGAGAGGTACAGTAAGCAGTTATTACTACATCATTATTTAATCCAGTATTATATATGTATATGAGCAGTAGATGATAATGTGGTATCAGTAGACAAAACATGAACCTGAACTAATAAGTTACTGTTCTCTCTTTTCAGCTATGTGACAGCCTCAAAAATGATACTCCTGTGTAAGGGTCTGCAGCGAATCACAGCCAGCCGCCAGAGAGAATCAAATGTAACCACAGGACATGTGACAGAGTTGATGGACACCCTATGTTCATCAATGGACAGAAAGTTCCACAGAATGGAATATAATAACGTGCTATCAGAAACCGCTGCAATTGACCCCAGGTTTAAGAAGTTAGCCTTCAGTGATGCCAGAGCGATTGATGAGGCTCTTCAAAGAATAACCTCCGCAGCAGGGAGGGACAGCCCCAGCAGTCAGCTGGCTCAGGCACCAGGGCAACAGGAAGACGAGGGATCAAAGTGAGCAGAAGAACCAGCAGTAGTGCCACAAACGTCTGCTGTTTGGATGCTGTTTGACGAGAGAACAACTGGGGATGCAGCACGAAGGAATCCCTCAGCAGATGCCATAATTGAGGTCCGATCCTATTTGGAGGAGTCCCTCTGAGCCCCTCTGAGCTGGTGGAAGAACAAGGCCTGTCTACCCACGGCTTACTAAAGTCATGACAGGGAGACTCTGCATAGTGGCCACATCCCTTCCCTCTGAGAGGGTCTTCTCGAAAACGGTACTAATAATTACAGAGAGAAGAAACCGCATCAGCCCCTCGAAAGTGAGGCAGCTTGCATTTCTGGATGCAAATCTCTCATAAAAGCTAAATATGGTCAGCATTGCTGTGTGCTGCTGGTTATAACATGGCAATAAAGAAGAGAGAGAAAAGAGGGACCAGTTTAATGTTTTAAGTGGCATGCTGCAGTTTTACACATTGTTATTAATTTTTATTTGACATGGTGCAATGTTCTATTATTATGTTGTTCAGATTGTATTCGTTTTGAATTGTTACATTTATATGCACTTTGTTAATATACATTAAAGTTATACTTTAAATGCAAATGTTTAATAGCATTATTTTTCATAACAAACCAATGCATTTTTAAATGCATTGTGGTTAAGTTAGAGTGTGATTTCATTTAATCATTTAATTAGAATTGTTTTAATACCAATCATAGTCAAACTATCGCAAACGGTTTAACTTTAAAAAAATTCAAAACATATTTTTTTTAAAGAGCCGTTTGGGAGCCAAAAGAGCCGGCTCACTGAAAAGAGACGGAATGCCCATCACTACTGTTTATGAAACTAGCTCCCAACTATCTCTGAACCAAAGCTATTCAATGGAGTTTCAGTGTTTTAGCTGTCAGAAGCATGCAGTCAGTGGAACCGGAGTTTATTTGATCACACGGCACATCTATGGACTACACCTTCCTACTAAATACATTCCCAATATTGGCATTCCCGTTCCTGCTGACATCTAGCAAAATACTTTCATTTTCCAAGCTGTTTGAAAAATGTTCAGCGCTTACCTCTTTTTGTGTTTTTTTACACACACTCTTCTGAGCAGAAGAGACACTGAAGAGAGAGACATGAGAAGTCTCTAATCCTGCATCTCAGTTGTCCATTCCTAGATTTGAGTATGACACACTCTTACCAGGGTCATCTCTTAGTCCTTTTCATGTTGGCATCATTCTCGCAGCGCATTAGACCGGTGACAATGAGCCTTTTAAAGTCCTTTTCCCTAACGTTTGCAGTGATCACATTCACAGTAAACACTACCCATGTGGAGTTCAATAACAACACTTAGTCTGTTACGGTGCCATAACGCAGCTCTGATTGATTCCCAACCTTTGCCGTGTTTAGATGGAGCCACAGTTGTAAGACCCAGACAGCACAAACGGCAAATGTTCTGACCTATTTGTGTCATAGTCACAGGAGAACAAACATCAGAGTGTATAAAAGACGGGAACTAGACTTGGCACCATTGAAACATCAACAGGCAGTGAGAAAGACTTTCTGTACCGAGACAAAGGGGGACATATTGAGACGTTATAGTGAGACATGTTGAGATATGATGCTGGAGGTGTGTGCCACTATTGTCCTGGGCCTTCTCCCTTTTACCTCTGAGGAACTCCTGAGATCATTGGAGCGGCGCAGCCTCAATCAGATTCTGGGTGTCTATTGTTGAGAGTTCAGACCGTCCTTCCTGTGAGTTGATGCTGATGTTATCGCACAGTTTATGGATAGGTCTCTTGTGCCTGTTAGTACCCAGAACAACTCCCTTGACGTCACCCAGTTCCATAACTTCAGACGAACATGCTTCAGGATCATCTCTAACTTGACTCTACATGACAATAACACATGGAACTCAGTAATACCCGTCCCTGTTACTGAGGTCCTCCTGACAACATGCCCAGATTGTGTCTCCTCACTCTGCAGAGAAGCACTGAGGCTGGGAAGCCTCTCCAAAGCTCTTGGAGTAGGTGAAGGGAGCTCGCTCACTGCTGTGGAACCAACGAGTACAATAGGGTTTCTTGCAGCTTCGCTGGGATTGGCATAGGGTGTTGGGGGGTCCGTTGGTGGATTTTTACCATTTGTTTTTGGATTTGTAATGTCTTACTCATTGTTAGGAATTTTGGTCCAAATTGGATGTTGGGTACTATATTTATTGAATATTGTCTAAATCCTATGAATTATAAGGGCAATTTTGGGTGCAATCAATTAGCTAATTTCTCAGATCAAATTATTTATCAACAAAATAATGTTGTAGGAATGCATGCCTTATCAGTTTCTAACTACAGAAATGATTTCAGAACAATCTTAGTGGGCGTCAGGGCTTGCTGAAATGACATGGAATGACTCACATGACAATGTCCGCTCACTGTTTTGCTGCTCCCAAACGTAAAGCTTTGGTGATTCACATTTAATTCAAGGAGGTTTCACGAGCAAAACCCTTTATTGATCGGCTTGGCTACTTGGCGAATGCATTGGGAAGCTATGCTTGGTTTTTAAGCAAATGAAACAAAAAGCATTTGTTTTTTTATATTTCTAAATATGAGGTTCACAGGCACAAAAAGCACATGGGCACTGGGCGCCATTGGCCGGATAGGCTGCGTTTCCATTCTCAAAATCCATGCCATTGCCAACTGTGTTACCGCTGATCTTAAATCTCCCCATTTGCGATGCCTGAAATATGCACATTGGTGCATTTTTTAAGGACACAGCTCAGATATTGTCACCCCTCCCACCTGATGTAAGACAAATGCAATGGTTTCCTGTCATGTTTCTTAAAAGTGACACAGTAAATAATATCACATTATGTATCCATGTAATCAGTAGACTTCAGGGAACACTTCATTTAATAAAATACAAAATCAAAATTTGACTGCGATTTCTTAAGGTTTCTCATCATTGTTGCGATCATAAAGGAAAAAACAAAATTCCTTATGGTTTTGGTTGCTGATTTTAATTATTTCCCCAAACCAATACATATATTTTAAGCTATTTTGAGACCACATAGATCCAACTCAGGAGAAGCCATGAACCAAACCAAATGCAGATAAATGCATTTTCACGATTGACCTATACGGGGCTCAAAGCCCGACCTTAGGCTTTGATGAAATGGCACTTTTTTTTTACAAGTATGCCAATTTTAATACCAAAGTGAACAATGTGGTCTTTTTTTGGAGTTTATAACCTGGACTAATAGTGAATATAGTGTATTATTATCTGCATGTAGACCTACAGTCCTTCCTAACATGGATTGAACATCCAAACGTTCTCTATCTGCAGGGTCAGGGAGTAACTGATTGCATGTAATCTGATTACAAAAAAATTACTGTAATCGGTTACGTTACCAGCAAAAATATTGTAATCGGATTACAGATACTTTTGAAAAACTAGATGATTACTTCATGGATTACATTTAAATTCAGAAAGGATGCTTGCAAAAAAATACATTATGGCAGCCTTCTGCTTTCTCAATGACATTCAATTCAGCATTGAAAAAAGACACACGTTTAAGTTTGTTCCACCTGAGCGAGTCTGACCACAAGACAGAGACCACTATGATGACACACCAAATGCGTTTGATGAATCCTTTTTTTGTCTTCTTCTAATGCCTCTTAAGGGGAAAGCAATCCAAAAGTAACAAAGTATTTGGGGTAATCCAAAAATTAAGTTACTGATTACAATTTTGGACAGGTAACTAGTAACTGTAACGAATGCCATTTAGAAAGTAACCTACCCAACTCTGCATATCTGATTTGGGATTCCACCCCTTTCCCCCCTCCACAGCTCCAGACAACAACCCTGAGGATGTGAGGAGTGAGTCTACAGACCCAGACACCCTGGTCATCACATGGGAGGTAAGACTCTTTCTTATGTTAGACTGTTCTGTCACCTTTTACATGAATGTTCCACCGAAAATGGAAAATGTGTTCATTAAAAAAGAATTGGAGAAAAACGTTGACAAGACAGAAAATGGTAGGCTAAACTTGTGTACCTGAAGCTCATCCCAAAAGGGGATTGTGTGTACTCACATTCTGATTGGCTCCTGTCCCGGTCTGTCACAGGAAATGGACAGGCGTGTGTTCAACGGACCGGAGTTCCACTACAAGGTGTTCTGGAGGAGGGTAGTAGGTGACGGCCCCACCTGGCACTATAATGTCACCACTGAGCCACCGTACATCGTTACTGAAGTGGGCAACTTCTCAGCCTTCGAGATCAAAGTACAGGCTGTCAATCAGAAAGGGGAGGGACCTGAGCCAGACCCTGTCATTGGCTACTCTGGAGAGAATGGTGAGATGTTGTTTTAGAATTCTGTCTTTCTTTAATGATCTCTTTCTTTCTCTCTCTCCCATCTCTATCTTTCTTTCTTTATCACTCTCTCTGACTCTCTCACAGACTCTGTATATATCTCTTTATCTTCTCTCTTTCTGTCTCTTCCTCTTTCTCTGTTCTTTCTCCTCTCTGTCTTTCTCTCTCCCTCTCCCTCTATCCCCTACTCTCTCTTTCTCTCGATCTCTCAATTCAATTCAATTCAAGGGGCTTTACTGGCATGGGAAACATATGTTAACATTGCCAAAGCAAGTAAATTAGATTATATATAAAAGTGAAATAAACAATAAAAATGACCGTAAACATTACACTCACAGTGTAATATCTAATCAAGCCTCTCTCTGCCCTCTTTTTCTCTCCCTCTCGTTCCTGTTCTCGTTCTCTCTCTTGTTCTCTCTCTCCTCTTTATCTCCCTCTAATGACTATCAATTAGTCTATTGTGTTTAGGCCTACTGGTAAACAGTACAATAATAAGCATTCAAGTGATTATGATGCTGAGCAAGATAATGGCTCTCTCGCCTCCCTCCCTCCCTCCCTCCCTCCCTCCCTCCCTCCCTCCCTACAGTCCCCCTGGAGGCTCCTATGGATGTGGGTGTTGTGCTGCTCAACAGTACAGCCATCAGGGTAACATGGGCAGCAGTGGACAGAGATACTGTCAGAGGACACCTACTGGGATACAAGGTACTTGCAGGTCATTCATTGTTTGTGTCCAGCTCTGGCACTCAGTGGTTACGTTTTTCTCATTTTCACCCATGACCCATGACCCCTGTAACCTCTTCCCTACTATGTGTGTCAGATAAACATTACATTATGGTTACATAGAGCCTTATAACCCATTATAACCTCTTCCCTCCGGGATTTTCCTGACGAGGTTTGGCTCTAGGTGCCACTACCCGGGGCCGCACACATCATGAACATGACATTATAGCTACATAAAGCTACATAGAGCATTATTAACCCATTATAACTTCTTCTATCCACCAGATCCACCTGACAAGGTTCGGCTCCAGGGGCCACCACCGGGGCCGGAGGGCCAGAGAGCCAGAGAGCAGCATGGTGGTGGAGACAGGGGCCAACGAGGAGAAGAGGGTCCTGGGGGGCCTTAGACCCTACTCCCACTACGCCCTCACAGTCACTGTGTTCAACAGCAAGGGAGAGGGGCCCCCCTCCGACCCCCCCCTGTCCTTCAGTACCGACGAGGGAGGTGAGAGAAAGAAGAGAGTGGGTGGGGTGAAGGAAAGGAGAGGGAGGGAGGGGGGAGGTGGAAGGGAGGTGGTGGAGGGAGAGGAGGGGAGGGGAGGGTGGCATTTTGAGTGAGAGGTAAATGGAGCAGAAGGAGAGATGAGGGAGGGAGATGGGAAAGAATGGATAGATGAAATAGAAAAAAGGTCAAATAAAGCAAAGTGCCATTACATTTGTGGGGGATGAAAAGATCACAAAAAGAGATACTTAAACTAAATACAAGTATGGCCTTTGGTGCGTGAGTAATGGAGACAAAGATAGCGTGCGCTGCAGTGGAAGCATATATAATCAAGCCTGTCTGTGTCCCTGTCAGCTCCTGGCCCCCCCATGTCTCTCCACCTGGAAAGCCCTGCAGAGACAGAGATGACCCTTCACTGGACCCCCCCTGCTCAGCCCAACGGGGTTCTCAAAGGATACCTGCTGCAGTATCAACAGAGTGGGTATCTTTCTTTACCTCTCCCTCTTTCTGGATATCTTTCTATCTTTGTCGTCTATGGTACCTATACCTCCATCTGCACCTTCATTGTATATGCTTCTCTGTCTTGTAAAAGACAATAATGCCTCTTGACGAGTCAATAGCCATCTTGTCACTGAACATCGGTGACACTGACATATTGTTGATGTATCACCAGTCACTACTGGAGATGGCTAGTGGTAATACTATCAATCAATCAATCAATCAATAATTAGCCGTCCATACTTCAGACTCAGAGCATCAATGCTAAATCAACATCCGTTAGTCTAATTCAGAGACAAACTTCAAATGTTATAGATTAAGTCCAAGGTAGTCTCTCCGCCGACATATATTTTCCCGCTTTGAGACCGCATGCGACTCTAAATCAGAGACAAACCTATAACATAGTTGATGGACCGTGATTGATTGACTGTTCCTGGATCTCTTTTTGTAGTCGTGGAGAGTGATGACAGCCCGGTGCAGGTGGAGACCATAGACGACCACACGCTGACCAAACTGACCCTGAAGCAGCTGGACCCCAAGAGCCGTTACCGCTTCTACCTGAGGGGGCGCACCTCGGCCGGGGACGGAGAGCCCATAACAAGGGAGGGCGCCACCACGCTGGACGGAGGTAGAACTGCAGGAGGATTAGGATTAGATCAATTTTTCTTCTTTATTGTCCATGCAATGTGGAATTTTGTCATCGGCTTCACAAACATAAAAACAGACATTAAAACATCCTGTTTACTGATGTGTTTATCACAATGTAGTTACATTGTGGAGTATTAGGGGTTAAGAAATATTATTACACTGAGTTGGTTAACACTAACAGGATGTGGCTCCGTTTGTTGGTGCAAAACTGATCATTTGAAATTGTGAAGGAGGGTAAGAGAGAATATAATTACCCCTTCTCAACCCGTTCCAGCTCCTCCGTCCAACATCAGCTTGGCTGTAGGTGAGAAGTCTGTTAACCTGAGCTGGGTGCCAGGCCAGAGACACAGGAGTGTGGGCTTCCAGGTCCAGTACCTCAACAAGAACAGTAAGCTACCAGCCGACCAACAGTATGCCTGTGGGAAAACCAAACACATTTGTCATTTCTTTCACTCCCCTGTCTGTAAGCCATAAAAAAATATATACACTACCATTCAAAAGTTTGGGGTCACATAGAAATGTAGAAATGTGACCCCAAACCAGAATAGAAAGAGGAGTGGGAGGCCCTGGTGCACAACTGAGCAAGAGGACAAGTACATTAGAGTGTTTAGTTTGAGAAACTATAGAAGGACGGCCTCATTGTAATGGCTGGAATGGGATAAATGGAACGGAGTCAAACGTGGTTTCCATATGTTTGATGTGTTTGAAACCGTTCAATGTATTCCATTTCAGCCATTACTATGATCTCCCTCCTCACAAGTCCTCAACTGGCAGCTTCATTAAACAGTACCCGCAAAACACCAGTCTCAACGTCAACAGTGAAGAGGCGACTCCGGGATGCTAGCCTCTAGGCAGAGTTGTAAAGAAAAAGCCATATCTCAGACTGGCCAATAAAAATAAAAGATTAAGATGGGCAAAAGAACACAGACACTGGACAGAGGAACTCTGCCAAGAAGCTCAGCATCCCGGAGTCGCCTCTTCACTGTTGACGTTGAGACTAGTGTTTTGTGGGTACTATTTAATGAAGCTGCCAGTTGAGGACTTGTGAAGCGTCTGTTTCTCAAACTAGACACTAATGTACTTTTGTACTAATGTCCTCTTGCTCAGTTGTGCACCGGGGCCTCCCACTCCTCTTTCTATTCTGGATAGAGCCAGTTTTCTCTGGTCTGTGAAGGGAGTAGTACACAGCGTTGTACGAAATCTTCAGTTTCTTGGCAATTTCTCACATGGAATAGCCTTCATTTCTCAGAACAAGAATAGACTGATGAGTTTCAAAAGAAAGTTATTTGTTTCTGGCCATTTTGAGCCTGTAATCGAACCCACAAATGCTGATGCTCCAGATACTCCAGAACTAGTCTAAAGAAGGACAGTTTTATTGCTTCTTTAATCAGAACAACAGTTTTCAGCTGTGCTAACATAATTGCAAAATGGTTTTCTAATGACCAATTAGCCTTTTAAAATGATAAACTTGGATTAGCTAACACAACGTGAATTGGAACACAGGAGTGATGGTTGCTGATAATGGGCCAATGTAGATATTCCATTCAAAATCAGCCGTTTCCAGCTACAATAGTCATTTACAACATTAACAATGTCTATACTGTATTTCTGATCATTTTTATGTTATTTTAATGGACACATTTTTATGGACAAATGTGCTTTTCTTTCAAAAACAAGGATATTTCTTAGTGACTCCGAACTTTTGAACGGTGGTGTATATATTTTGTCAATTTACATGTGTGAACCACCCTCTCATTTTTACTGAATAAATACATAGAAGGAATATAATAAACAAATAAATGTTTTATTTTGTCTCCAGGCGGTGGAAAGTGGAAGCAGTCTGAGAAGCTGAACTCGTCCCAGTCATTCTACCAGCTGAAGGGTCTGACCCCAGGATCACAGTACCGGCTCAGATTCACCTTCAGCAACAACACCTTCTGGGAGACAGAGATCAGGACCGAGGGAGCAGGTAGACCTACACACACCTAGATACACACCTAAATACACACATGATTCACTTTCAACAATAACACCTTCTGAGATCAGAACCGAGGGAGCAGGTAGTAAGAAAACACACACACAATGACGCAGGCAGGCACACCAGAGGGGGCTGATGGGAGGAGCTATAGAAGGACGGGCTCATTGTATTGGCTGGAATGGGATAAATGGAACGGAGTCAAACGTGGTTTCCATATGTTTGATGTGTTTGAAACCGTTCCATGTATTCCATTTCAGCCATTACTATGAGCCCGTCCTCCTATAGCTCCTCCCACCAGCCTCCCTTGACACACCCTCCTCTGGGCCCACTGCTGTGTCTGACAGCAGCCCTCTGCTGCAGCTCTATCGGTGTGAAGAGCTTTTTTGTTTAAATGTCCTAGATGAACGAGACTAAATGGCAAAGCTTCCAGCCGCTAAATGAAATGCTCCATTAGTGGTATTTGTTTGGGGCATATTGGACTGTATTGCCTACATCTCTAGTGTAATGTCTGTTAGGTTAAGTGTGTGTGTGTGTGTGTGTGTGTGTGTGTGTGTGTGTGTGTGTGTGTGTGTGTGTGTGTGTGTGTGTGTGTGTGTGTGTGTGTGTGTGTGTGTGTGTGTGTGTGTGTGTGTGTGTGTGTGTGTGTGTGTGTGTGTGTGTGTGTGTGTGTGCGTGCGTGCGTGCGTGCGTGCGTGTGTGCGTGTGTGTCGACTGAGCCCCCGTGTGTAAGCTCCAGATCCACTCTCTCTCTTCTTAATCTCTTCTCTTCCTTTCATCCTTTCTTTCATCCCCCATCCCCCATCCCTCTCTCTCCGATCCCTCCCTCCCTGCTCTCTCGCTCTCTCTTCTCTCTCTCTCTTCTCTCTCTCTCGCTCTCTCTCTCGCTCTCTTTCTCTGTGTAGGAGTGGTGGATGTGCAGACAGGCTTTGCTACTCAGGGCTGGTTCATTGGGCTCGTGAGCGCCATCGTGCTGTTGCTGCTGGTACTGCTCATCCTCTGCTTCATCAAGAGGAGCAAGGGGGGAAAGTATTCAGGTAGGTCTAAATATAGCAACATGCACCAGACAAATAGAGAGTACTGAGTAAAGGGTCTGAACACTGATGTAAATGTGATTTTTCCGTTTTTTTGTTATAAATTTGCAACATTTTCTAAACTGTTTTTTTCAGTGTCATTATGGGGTATTGTGTGTAGATTGATGAGGGACAAAAACAATTGAATCTATTTTAGAATAAGGCAAAAAAAATAAGTAGCAAAATGTGGAAAACATCAAGGGGTCTGAATACTTTCTGAATGCACTGTATATTGTAGAATGTAGTTTGTAACAAGTCTCATATATAAGAATAGGACGTTTTAAAACGCTACATATACTAGATTGTTTGTGAGAAACCATACATGTCAGGCAGTTTGTAACAAATGTTATTTTTCTATTATTTTATTTAACCTTTATTTTGACAGTGACGAAATGTGGAGAACGAGGCAACTCAGGTTCAATACTTCAACAGCAAAGTTCGATAAGAGGGAAGTTTATGTAGTTTAAGTAGGGCCTTGTAAACAAAAAAGGGAGTAATGTAGAGATCTACAGGTTTTTAGCGAAGTTGTTATGAGAATTATGTTCTCAATGTTCATAAACTGAACTTCAATTAAACTACTCAGTCTGTTACCAAGAATTTATAAGGTTCTTGTTGAAATGAAACAGACAGAGGCCAGTCTACAATAGTCAGAATGTTTATTTACCAGAGCTCTGCCCATCCTTACATGTACATTGGTTTATATACCTCTCATTTCATCATAACTGTCCCTCTCAGACAATATAGTTCACAAGTCTTCTCCTTCTCATACATTGCCTGCCACCTGTTATACAATCTACTACAAGCCCAAGGTTTCTCCCCTCCCTGGGTGGGGAGACTTCCTCCCCTGTTATCAGTTCCACAGTGGTCACAAGTTGTCTGCCATAGTTCCTTGCCTGCTAACAGTCCCTCTTTCTTATGGACAAACATTATTTATCATTATACAGAGACAGGATAAAATTCTGTTAGTTATAGTTCTACGTTAAATGTATACATCATTTAGTCATTATTCATAAAGTTCATAACAGAAGTCCAGGCAAATCTTTTGACACAGGATACAGTGATGAGTATCAAAACTGTCGCCTGTAACAAAATGAAGGGCACTATGGTGGATGGCATCCGAAGGTTTATGAGTAGTAACAGCTGCACTTTGATAAATAATATCACCATAATCAAGAACAGATTAAAAAGGTTGACTGAATAATCTGCTTCCTACTGAAAAAGCAAACTTTTAAATCCTAGCTTCTTAACCAGCTCATCTATATGTTTTTTAAATGTTAAATCCATATCAATCCAAATGCCTAAGTATATACAGTTGAAGTTGGAAGTTTACATACACTTAGGTTGGAGTCATTAAAACTCATTTTTCAACCACTCCGAAGATTTCTTGTTAACAAACTATAGTTTTGGCAAGTCGGTTAGGACATCTATTTTGTGCATGACACAAGTAATTTTTCCAACAATTGTTTACAGACAACTGTATCACAGTTCCAGTGGGTCAGAAGTTTACATACACTAAGTTGACTGTGCCTTTAAACAGCTTGGAAAATTCCAGAAAATTATGTCATGGCTTTAGAAGCTTCTGATAGGCTAATTGACATCATTTGACTCAATTGGAGGTGTACCTGTGGATGTATTTCAAGGCCTACCTTCAAACTCAGTGCCTCTTTGCTTGACATCATGGGAAAATCAAAAGAAGTCAGCCAAGTCCTTGGGAGCAATTTCCAAATGCCTGAAGGTACCACGGTCATCTGTACAAACAATAGTACGCAAGTATAAACACCATGGGACCACGCAGCCGTCATACCGCTCAGGAAGGAGACGCTTTCTGTCTCCTAGAGATGGACGTATTTTGGTGTGAAAAGTGCAAATCAATCCCAGAACAACAGCAAAGGACCTTGTAAAGATGCTGGAGGAAACAGGTACAAAAGTATCTATATCCAGGGTAAAACGAGTCCAATATCGACATAACCTGAAAGGCCGCTCAGCAAGGAAGAAGCCACTGCTCCAAAACCGCCATAAAAAAGCCAGACTACGGTTTGCAACTGCACATGGGGACAAAGATCATACTTTTTGGAGAAATGTCCTCTGGTCTGATGAAACATAAATAGAACTGTTTGACCATAATGACCATCGTGATGTTTGGAGGAAAAAGGGGGAGGCTTGCAAGCCGAAGAACACCATCCCAACTGTGAAGCACTGGGGTGGCAGCATCATGTTGTGGGGATGCTTTGCTGCAGGAGGGACTGGTGCACTTCACAAAATATATGGCATCATGAGGAAGGACAATTATGTGGATATATTGAAGCAACATCTCAAGACATCAGTCAGGAAGTTAAAGCTTGGTCGCAAATGGGTCTTCCAAATAGACAATGACCCCAAGCATACTATCAAAGTTGTGGCAAAATGGCTTAAGGACAACAAAGTCAAGGTATTGGAGTGGCTATCACAAAGCCCAGACCTCAATGCTATAGAAAATTTGTGGGCAGAACTGAAAAAGCGTGTGTGAGCAAGGAGGCCTACAAACCTGACTCAGTTACACCAGCTCCGTCAGGAGGAATGGGCCACAATTCACCCAACTTATTGTGGGAAGCTTGTGGAAGGCTACCTGAAACGTTTGACCGAAGTTAAACAATTTAAAGGCAAATCTACCAAATTGAGTGTGTGTAAACTTCTGACCCACGGGAATGTGATGAAAGAAATAAAAGCTGAAATAAATCATTCTCTCTACTATTATTCTGACATTTCACATTCTTAAAATAAAGTGGTGATCCTAACTGACCTAAGACAGGGAATTTTGACTAGGATTAAATGTCAGGAATTGTGTAAAACTGAGTTTAAATCTATTTGGCTAAGGTGTATGTAAACTTCTGACTTCAACTGAATATGCGGGAACACATTTGATTGGAGAACCATCTAATGAGTGAACATTTAGTTCATTTGAAACATTCTTACGAGAGTTTGCCCGTTTTAACCTCAAGTTTTAAAACAAGGGATTCCTGCATAGCTATAAAATATGACTTTAGTTTTGACACAGCCAGATCAACAGTCGGGGTGTCATGGAAATTAGCACAAGGGACTCAAAGTCCCAGACCACATAGACAATTCCCAGAAATGCCTGTAGACAGCTGTCAGTGGGGCTTCTCTACCCTCACTCAGTAGTCCCAGACTACTCTAGTCTCCCAGAGACCATGGTACCTTTCTAGTAGTCCCAGACCACATAGACGTCATTTTATTTTTATGTTTTGTGTTATTGGTTTTATTATTTATTATTATTTTTATACAAATTCATTTAAATTGACAACTGAAATCAGTTGACATGTCCATCAATTGTTAACGGATGATGTGTCTCCTCCGGGGCAGCTCGCAGTAAGGGTCTGATCTGAGCAGGTCCTCGTCGTCTTTTGGTCAGACGGGAATTTCCCTCACGCTTTATAAAATGCGCCATCGGTTTTCCTCGCAGACCCTCACTGGAAAGCTCCGCAGGCAGAATCAATCATCTAGTTCACTGTGACGCCAAATTGTAGTGGAAATGACCACAAGGGACTCAAAGTCAAGCTTAAATGAATCAGTCTTTGTTATCAGCAAGCTGGAGAGATTCCAGCAAACTTAATGCACCATAGTACATGTCGGTTGAGAGCTTCGCCGGGGCAGTCTCATTAGTTCTCTTATATACTGCTTACACAGACAAGTTATATTTGCATGATTTAGCTTATTCATAATTAATTCATTCTTAACGTTTGGTTCCTGTATGTGACCGACCAATACATCACAAGGCTTCTTCTCTCCAAGCTGAGACCTTGAAACTGAGATATCCCTTTTGGTTCCCGGGACAATGTTCCCGGGTATACTAGCAATTGGCCTGAGGAGGAGGTCACAGTCACCTGCACGAACCAAGATAGAGGGAGAGGAGATGCTGTGTACAGTTCAGTGCTATCTCTTCAGACAACAACATTTTCACTCTCAGGGGCAACAGCATAAATAATAGTATCATCCGCATATAGATGAAGTTCCATTTTTACAGATTGACCAATGGTGTTTACATAAATAGTGTTCATTTATGTACTTCAAGAAATTCAGACTTAATCCTATCCATCACGATAGCCTGAGTTCTGTCACCAAGATAATCACGAAGGCGTCAGAGCTCAGGCGCATCGAGGACACCTTTTTCAATGAAATAGCATGATCAACAGTATCAAAAGCTTTTTACAGGTCCACAAACAAAGCATTTTTTACATTTTAGTCATTTAGCAGACACTCTTATGCAGAGTGACTTACTGTAGTGAGTGCATACATTTTCATATGTGTTTGTGCTGGTCCCCTGTGGGAATCAAACCCACAACCCTGGCGTTGCAAGTGCCATGCTTTACCAACTTAGCCACAAGCAGCACATTTCAGTTTAGTGTCTAAAGCATTGACAACTAAAGTGGTTGCTGTAATTGTGCTATGCCCAGCCCTGATTGATTTACATTCAAAATACATTTCTCAGATAAAAGAGAGCAAAGTTGTACGTTTAGCAAGGATTCGAGAATCGTAGTTAGACAAGGAAGCCCTGAAATGGGGCGACAGTGATTAAGATCACTACTATCTTGTGCTAATGGAGTG
This sequence comes from Salvelinus alpinus, assembly GCF_045679555.1. Classification (NCBI taxonomy): domain Eukaryota; kingdom Metazoa; phylum Chordata; class Actinopteri; order Salmoniformes; family Salmonidae; genus Salvelinus; species Salvelinus alpinus. The sequence continues at coordinate 13,948,722 of NC_092102.1, forward strand.
GCAGCACAAGAGCTGATTTCCATACAATTGGAATATTTCCTGATAACAATGTATAAAAAAACGAAAGGGTTATTGAGCCAACCATAATGGGCACTGCACACTTAACCAAACCAGGATCTGATCTGTCGGCCCCTGTGGATTTCCTGTCTATTGCTAGCAAAGCATCGAGGACTTATTTTTCTGTAAATAGTTGATCATTCAGCAAGTTTCCCCTATCAGCAACCAGCCCAATATCATTAAGAATAGGCTTAGAAGTTCACATACACAGTATCAGTCAAACAAATGATACGTAGCAGACCAGGTAGCTCTACAAAACCACAACACATATCCTCCTGAGTGCTAGTTCACTGCCTAGCCAGTATCTGTCATTACCAAACCCTCAGCCAGCTACTAGCTTAGAGAGGAGCATCTACTGATTAATGAACAGATACTGAAATGCAATAATCTCTCTCTTTCTCTCTCAGTCAAAGATAAGGAGGAGGGTCAGGTAGACTCTGAGGCGCGCCCTATGAAGGATGAAACATTCGGAGAGTACAGGTTGGTCTGTCTAATCAGATTATATATTGATTGTTATACATTGATCATTAATGAATATATCTTTACTAACTCAAGCCTGCAGATCATTTAATCATTTCATATTAGCACAGAGTTAAAAGGATAGTTCACCCAAGTTACAAAATGACATATTGGTTTCCTTACCCTGTAAGCAGACTTTGGAAAAGGTAAGACAGCAATCCATGTTTTGGCTTTGTTTACCTGGTTGCTGTCACCAAAAGCTTACCTTAAACCCAATGCAAGTCATTATCCTCCAAAATTGCATGTTTTAAGTGTCATGCCGAAATCAACATGATTGCTTGGATTCCCTGATTGAAAAGATAATAGTATGTTTTTATCCCAACATCTTGTGTTCATTATGCCGACCCTCTTTCCCCTAATGCTTGCCCCTGCTTTGCCAGATCTCTAGAAAGGTATGCTGTAAGGTGCTCTACTGTGCATGCAGCCTCTGCTACTTATTTGAAATAGTGAATGTTTCTTGTAGAGGCTCGCCTATTTCTCCTCTCCTTTTGCCCAATATCCCTCCTGTGGCAACGTGATACAATACAGGACCTTGGTATGTCAACCATCCACAGATAGTGACAATCTCTCCCTCTACCTACCACCTCCTCTATCTCTGTCTTTTCTTCACCCATCTCTCTCTCTCGCTTCTCTTTCTCTTTTTCTCTCCCCCTCCATCTCTCTTTCCATCCATCCATCCTATAGCGATAACGAGGAGAAGCGGACAGCCAGCCAGCCGTCTCTGTGTGATGAGAGCAAGCTGTGTACCAGTGAGGACAACCTGGATGGCTACAACAACGGCAGCAGTGCTGTCACCGAGGTGAACATGGAGGATTCCCTGGTCAGCCAGTACAGCCGGCCCAGCGAAGCCACCCCGGACCCGGGTACACTGCAGGACAGCTCCCCCCTCAACCCCACCGCCACCACCCCAACACCCACCAACAACGGCCTGCCCAACTCGGCGGCCATCTTAGATTAGACTAAAGTAAAATGCCGCCATTTTAGATTTAAGGTTACTAAGGCAACAGGACTGTCTGTCAGACCAAAACATATCTGTCAACAACATGTCAACGATACAAACATGCCCACAGCCCACACCCTTCTAGCTATCTATAATACATGGGTTTATCTACTCAACTGACTTTTCCATCGATAAGCTCACTGACTATATGATCAATATACTACTGACCATTTAGATACATCTGTTGTTCAATAGGGGAGAGTGGGGTAAGTTGAGCCATGTTTTACATTCACAATCACCCAGTCATTGGAACTATAGCATTCTTTCTAACAAAGATATCTACATATATTTCAGGATGTGTCTCCCTGGAAATAATCCAAATTAATTCACATGACAGTTTTGAAAACGGCGTGTCCCAAAAAAATTGCTCCGCCATTTCCTGTTTGCAAAAATTTGAATAGTTCGCATAATTTCAGTTTTTGCGACAAAACAACTCAAAATGGAATACATTTCAACTCTACAGTATATCTGACATGGTACAGGTGTCTTCTTTTTTGTAAGCTCAGAACCATGTGTGTGAGGTGTATACTTTGTTTCAATGTGGGTTACTGCTCACAAGAGACACTCTGTGTGACCCTGATTTAGCCCACTTAAGCATATTTTAACACAGGCGTAACACCTAACAATCACTTTGTACTATTTTTAACACTTTTAACATCGGCCTTGCATTATGCCTGGGAAGAAAACACTTGAATTTGCTCAACATGCCATTGGTTCAACCATGGCTCAACTTACCCCAAGGCAAACATTTTGACTATATTAGCCCACATAGCAACAAGGATGCACTTTCATGCTATGTTTAGGACCTCATATTGAATCTTTTAGAGACCCCAAATTATGTATAAAACCATCTTTAAATTATTTCCTTTCGTTTAGACGGAAGCATCATGAAACCTTTAACACAATAAATTAATTTGACTTGGCGAAAATAATTTTGGGGGACCTAACTTGCTTACCACTTTTTCCATGTGCTTTCATCCTTCACAGACTCGATGAAATTGTGACCTCTTCCTAAATATTTGGTCAAATTATAAATTTTGTGTGTGGTTTCCTAAAAACAAATGCGGCTCAAATTACCCCTTTGGCTCAACTTACCCCACTCACCCCTAATGTTATCTCTCCATCTGACAGACTGGACTATTTGACCAAAGGAGTGTCCTTCTTGATAAGACAGGCCGACTGACGTGACAGACAGACAGACCCACCTCAGCCTAAAGATGTCCTGTGACCCGTCTTTCTCTATGTAGTTTACAACATACCTGAGTGACAGACCTTCATATCTCGTGACTCCCCCACTCTTTCTCTCTCACCCTCTATCAAATCATTGTGACATATTGGACTGGGAGAGCGAATGATAAAAACGATGCTAGGAAGAGAAGCCAATGTAATTTCAGGTATGATGGTACACAGACATGAAGGGAAGATGTGGATATATGGGAAGGGAATGATTGACAGACAGAGGCTTGTGGGAGGATACAGACAGCGCAAGCTAATGTGGGTTACAAATGGCAAGTCTTATAGATGTTTATTACTTTCACCTTTTTATATTATTTGCCATGATTTAAATCTCTACATCCACTTTTTTATGTCTTCGACAGTTGGCAACATAATTTTTTATGATTAATTTATTTTTCTACTAACTTTTTGAATACAAAAAGTCAACATTGTTTTGCTTGGTATTTTCTCATTTAAAAAAAAAAGAATATATTGTTTTATAGATCATTTGCATATATGAGGTGATTCATATTTAGATTTTTTTTCTACATATTTCTACATAAATCAAGATAATCATAATTTTACCCTAGCCAGGTTTTCATAGTAAATGAATTGGGTGAAAATGCTGTATAGCAGTAAGCAAATCGGTGTATTTTTGTGCATTACATCTATCTATCTAGCCATATACAGTATTATAGATACAGTATGTATGTACATGTTCATTATGAGTTCCAGTGCCTACTGGCCCTCTATACAGAGCACCAGATTACATGCTTACTCTAGTCTATTCTACTTTACTCTCGCCTTTTCACCACAAGTGTGATGTCATTATTGGTATGATAATGTAATTTATGTGTAGACCTCTTTGTGTACTAGCTTTCTGTATTTGTTCTATCTGTGTCTCTTTCTACAGTGTATTAAACTATGTCCGCTGTTAAACGTTATCTTTCCCATACCTCTTCATGTCATAGTATAACATAATACTATTGCACACTGTAATGTGTGGTAGGAAGCAGTATTTCTACATATTTACAGTTACCAGGGAGTGAAATACACAAACATACACACACACACACACACACACACACACGTTCAATATTCCTTTCATGCCCTGAACAATGCACGCTGTCAATCCAAAACAGGATTACCTGATTGGCAGATTGGGATGAAAGGCAAATGTGTAGATTGGTTGCTTTTTGCATCTAACGTATAGATTACATTCTTTGTTGGCGTGGGTAGAAATAATATTTACATGCCAAAAACCCTTCTTTTTGAATTAGACAATGACAAGAATCATGACATAAGCATTTAGAGATAAGGAGAACAGAGGTATTGGTACGGATAAAAGAGAAGAGACTAGAAAGAGAGAGCTTTTTAAATGTCACTCTGAATGTAAATACAACCCAAAAAATTGTGTTATTTAGCAATGAGTTTGTTTGATACAAGTGTGTGGGTTTTAAAACTCTGTCTTAAGTTTACTTCAAATGTTGCAAGTAGTTTTATTGTATTTTTTTGTAATGAACCTATGAATTCATATTTTTCCTGTATTGACAACTGATTACAGTGATTTTACTGTTTTAGAAAAATCGTTAATAGATAAGCAAAATATAAACAAAAAGGCAAAAAAAATAATATCCTCCCACCATTCCTTAAATGTTGCAAAACAAGAAAAAAAAGAAAAACACATTTTTACATCGATAGTAGTAAGTACGCACGTGAAATTTGGTTCTGAGTGCCGAGATTACATCAGTAGCTTTTGTTGTTTTAGAATATACAGTAGAATCAATACCAACCCATTGAAAGCTGAGGTTAAACTTATGTTAATGGTCATCATGTCCATCAAGTTTTCCTGGCTTGTAAGGGGCACTTCGCCTTCATTTTTTTGTGTCCCTTTAAGCATTACAGTACAGTGAGTATCTGTGTTGAGAGAGTCTATGTTTGTGTCCCAAATGGCACCCTATTCCCTAGCCAAAATAATGTACTATGATAGGGAATAGGGTGCCATTGCGGACACTCATCGTGCTGAGGCCATGTGATGATGAGGACGGGAGGGAGGGAGGCAGTGAGCTAGTTTGTGATGAAGCACCACAGGGAGTATATGCAATGTGCTGGCTCTGCCCTCACTGCTCACCCCACTCAAACTAGCCTACAGTCTACCCAGAGACAGACCCGGGTTCAAATAAGTTTCATTTTCTTTCAGAGGAGAGTTTGATTGAGCCTGCCTGGATTGCAAGATGGGTGGAGACAACGGTTTGCACTTTTGGGGCCACTCTATTGGGTCCATTATGCCAGAAGCACAGCTTAAGTAATTGAGAAAAAACAAACACTATTTGAACCCAGGTCCGACTGCAAGCCAAGCTATCATCCACTGTTACTGTTCAGTGAGTCCCAGGGAAATGGGATAGAGAAAAGGGATTGTCTCTGGCTTGGCAGAAAGGCAATAGGTGCATCCGCATTGGCACCCTATTCCTTATATAGTAGATATGTACACTATATAGGGAATAGGGTGCCAATTCAGACGCAGCCAGTGAGTCTGACATAATGAGAGGTTTGAGTGAGCTCAGCTCCCTGTAGTTTGCTGTTACAGACACACTCAGGACAAAAAAAAATCAATTTCAGAAATCTATTTTCATACAGAATGATAATATTATGATAAAATGAAATAATATGCCAATTATTCTCTCACAACTATGGATTGTGTCTCAAATGGCATCTTATTCCCTATGTAGTGCACTACTTATGACCAGAGCCATATGGGCCCGGTGTTCAGGGATATCACTATGGGCCCTGGTCATAAGTAATGCACTATAGAGTGCCATTTGAGACGCAGCCTATCTCGCTGCTAACCATCTGTGCTTGTCATGGTGTGATGTCAGTAGTGTCAGGGCAAGTGATAGCGTGAATGAATGAGTTGGGGAATAAGTGAACTACTGAACACACAGATACTCACTCTACTGCCTGCCTTTCTAGCTATCTCTGCTTTTGATTTTTCATGTGGTCAGTGAGGGGATCGTCTAAGCCAGGTTTAGTGCTAGCATTTCTTACTTTCCCCTCTGTTACTTTCATTTCCATTTTTTTATACTTAAATTCAAAATAAAAAGTGAATTTTAATTGCATATAGAAGAGAATGATAGCATCAGCTTCATTAAGGTACAAAATGTATACATTTACAGTCATGGTGGAGGGATAGAAGGAGGGAGGGATGGAGGGAGGGGACGGATACTGTGTATTTCACTGCCTGAGGGGAGACCGAGTCCCTCTGTGTGGTATGTTTGGTCCCTCTGTGTGGGGGGAGTCCCTCTGTGTGGTGTGTTTGGGGTCCCATTAGCACAATGGAACTGGGGGATTGGTGGGTACAGTAGTGTATTGGTAGTCTGGTCCCAGATCTGTTTGTGCTGTATGGCCAACTCCTATGGTCGATATCATGCTAAAGTCATAGGAGTTGGCAAGACAGCACAACCAGATCTGTGACCGGGCTAGTGTGTTCCTGCTAATTGGTTGAGACGGAAGTGGAGCGGGTTGAGGGTTGGTTGGTCAGGGAGGTGGTCACTGTGTGGAGTGGAGTTGTACTATATGTTATGGGTCCAATGACATTGTAACGATCTGCATTATGAATCAGCCACTTGTAACTAAATATGTGACAATGAATTAAATAAAGAACCTTGGACTAATCGGAACCAAAAGAGGCGTCCTCGTTGTGTCATCATTAGAATCACTCATATGTCTAAAGTGTGTCTAAAGATGTCTAAAGATGGTGACGTGTAACGTTTTATCCTCAAAAGATCAGAGAAACTAGATATGAATCCCTACTATGCATGAAACATAAAATAACAGCTAGATAGACAGTCACGGTGTCCATTATATACCTAAAATACAGCTCCTGAGATAAGTTGCAGAAGACTGCAACATTTGACCTAGTGACTAAATCTTAGGGATAAAAAGACCAAAAAACATGTAAAGTATGACTATATCATAAACTTAATTTGCTTGTTGTGCATATGGTCTACATCTGAGATCCAGTATTGGGCGGTGAGTTGGTGTTGGTCATCTCAGCGTGAGCTGCTGCTGAACTGAGTAAAGTACTGGGCCGTGGGTCCGTTGGTGTACAGCGTCTTGGACAGGAACTGCTGACTGGTGGAGACGAGATGGAGAAAATACACTGTCAATGTCTGTTTTACAATTAAAATGTCTATTTTTATGTGAAAACTGGGACTTTCAATTCTTTCACCGTGTATATTATCTGTTTATACTTTGACAGTAAAGTGTTTGTGTGGTTATGTGCCATGATGTGTCTCACCCAGTATCTGTAAAGAAAGAATGTAAAGATTGATGTGTCTTGAGTGTGGTTTGTGTGCTTACTGTTCGCGCTGCTCTCTGGCCAGCTGTTCATTGTATCGGTCCATCTCAATCCTCTTCTCCTTCTTCAGCTCCATCGCTTTCCTCTCCTCCTCTTCATCCTCTCGGGTCTGCACCATGCGCTGGAAGTCCCAGGCAGCGTCTCTCTGCCTCTCAATCTCCCTCAGCCTCTAAAATGATTTGAGAAAATTGTGGAAATATGAGAAACATGATCATAAGCCTGAGGGTGAAGACCGAAGGAGAGGTTCATGATGAGACTGCTTCTTCAATAAGCAATCAACAATAGTGATTGTTTCATCTCTATGGTTGTGATAGGCAATCTTATTTATATAATCGCAACAATCATGAATGAATGTGTTCTCTTTAAGCTGAATGCAGATTTTGAACTGATTTGACTTTAAAATATGTATTGGTGTCAATGGAAAATTTGCTAAAAATTTGCACTAAAACTAAAGTCGTTCACGAGGTTATCATTACCTTTCCCTCTAGGCGCTGTTCCTCTCTCTGCCTATGGATGGCGCTCAGCTGAACGGGGCTCATCCCCCTCCACCTGTCCGTCAGCACCCTGGGCCCGTGCACTGGGCCTCCGTCTACTTGTCTCTCTGCAGCCTTGGGACATTCCGTTAGGATGTCTGATGTCACCATGTGCCACACCTCCGCCATCTCCTCGCCCTCCTTCCTCATGCGCTCCTTCCTCTCTTTCTCTACACACTCTGCAGCCTGTGGGTGGGGGTCATAGATAGGTTTAGAGTTCAAAAGTCAGAAGTTAGACCAAAAGTTCCATGACCTTCTAAGAGACAAGAGAGTTAAGGGTCACTGTCACAAGATCTGGGGAGTAGGTAGAAGTTGCACCCAACCACTGGTACAGTGCATTCGGTACGTTTTCAGAACCCCTGACTTTTCCCACATTTTGTTGTGTTACAGCCTTACTTTAAAATTGATTTTAAAAATATATAATCCTCATCAATCTACACACAATGCCCCATAATGACAAAGCGAAAACAGGTTTTATATGTTTTGCAAATTTATTAACAATAAAAAACAGATACCTTATTTACATAAGTATTCAGACCCTTTGCTATGAGACTTGAAATTGAGCTCAGGTGCATCCTGTTTCCATTGATCATCCTTGAGATGTTTCTACAGCTTGATTGGATTTCTCGTGTGGTAAATTCAATTGATTGGACATGATTTGGAAAGGCAAACACCTGTTTATATAAGGTCCCACAGTTGACAGTGCATGTCAGAGCAAAAACCAAGCCATGAGGTCGAAGGAATTGTCCGTAGAAATCCGAAACAGGATTGTGCCGAGGCACAGATCTGGGAAATGGTACTAAAAAATGTTTGCAGCATTGAAGGTCCCCAAGAACACAGTGGCCTCCATCATTCTTAAATCGAAGAAGTTTGGAACCACCGACACAATACTTTTCATATGATTCTCTTCTCATTTGTTTAAAATACATTTGACCATCACTTAATCCAACCGCTTAATGGTTAATCACTTAACCGTTTGGTAAACCTAGAGATTTTAAACTGGTCGGTCTACTATAAATGGATTTTGAGAACTACAGATAGAAGGTGTGTTTGCAAAGTAGAAACTTCTAAATGACATGTATGATACATGATAACCATACATAATGACTAGTCGTTATTGCTAATTGAGTTCACATAGTGGTCACCATATTAAAAACACTTGCAATTTCTTTCAATATGGAGCAGGATAGACAGCAAGGGAGAGGAAGAAACCAAAGAGCTCATGGACCAGGGGCCCGTCAGAGATGTGGGCATGGGCCCGTCAAAGAGGTGGACATCAGAGAGAGGGAGGCACGTGGTAAACTGAGGCCTTGCCATGGCAGAGGCTGCCAGACTAGTTCACCCCAATATGAAAAGATCAACTGCCAATTTGATCATGAGAACATTTCGCCAAGAAAACTGGTAAGTCTGCAGGATATGCACTATGCTTTACCATTACATTTACAGTCAATTACATTGTAATGCATGTAAATTCACAACACATGTTACAGTATTCTTACAGTATGATCTATTGACAGTATACTCTGTTCTACTCTCATAATTGACAGAACACCCCATGGTGGTGCCCGTGGCCGTGTGCTGACCGACCAGCAGGAGTGGGCCGTGGTGGAAACGGTGAGGGCCAGGAATGACATAAGGCTGTACAAAATAAAGCAGGCCATTGAGGAGAACGATGACACCTTTGCCAATGTGGCATCCATCAGCCTACCAACAATCGCCCGCCTTTTGAAGAGGCACCAGGTATCTATGAAACACATTTACTTCGTGCCTTTTGAGTGAAACAACTGCAGGCCGAGTATGTTCAGGTACAGCACCACATACTGTATTACTGTTCCTATTAATGCACATGATACTTCACAATATCACAATATGTAAAAAATAACTAACCAAAATATATTTTTAGTGGGTGATTGTGCTTGATGCTGCTGTGAACCATCACAAGTATATCTTTATTGATGAAGCGGGCTTCAACCTGGCCAAAACTCAGCGCTGTGGGTGAAAACCTCATTGGCCAACTGGCGACCGCCCAATGTGGGGGAAACATCTCCATGTGCGCAGCTATCTCTGAAGATGGTGTGGTAGGACGTAGGCCATTACTTGGATCCTACAACGCTGCTCACCTCATTGTGTTTCTAAATGAAATTGAGCAGGCCTGTCAGGGTGAAGGGGTCACCCATGTCATTGTGTGGGACTATGTCAGGTTCCACCATGCAGAGGTGGTTCAGGCATGGTATTGGGCCCATCCCTGATTCGTGACTCTATACCTGCCCCTATACTCTCCTTTCCTCATCCCTATTGATTTTATTCAGCATGAAGGTGGAAGGTGTACGATCGCCATCCCCATGAGCGCGCCACTTTCCTGGCCATGGATGAGGCATCTGACAACATCAATGCAGACCAATTTTAAGCTTGGATTCTCCATGCCAAAAGGTTTTTCCCGCGGTGCATGAACAATGACATTCACTGTGATGTGGATGAGAATTTATGGCCAAATGCTTAAGACAGGCGTGATGCAAATTAATGTGTGCTAAACGTTGTTTTATTTTCATTCATTTAATTAGGTTCATTTCATTTCTTACATTTGATTAAAGACAGTATACCTTTTTTGCAAATATATTTGAAAAATATATATTTCTTCGCATGATTGACTGTAGAGGATGTCTTCATTGATCACATCTTGATTACACATTGGATTAATATTATGGTAATGATAGATTTTCCGTCAATTTTGTTGGGTAATAGAAGTGCATTGCTAAATGTGAAAACTGTAATTTACAGTACTGTAGCATATTACTTTCAGCACTTCTAAGGGTGATTTGAAACGCACATCTGGCATTGTTTTGCTATTGGATTAACTGGTAGTTAAAATGACTATATTGAAAACATAATGTTGTGTTTTGGTGATTAAACCAATGTTCTCATTACATTTCACAATAAACTTATATTTTGAATCAATGGTTGTGTGGTGCATCCAAATGAATGCACAATGACCGGTTTTGAATGAGAAACTGGCTCCGTTACATGTGTGACCAGTTTGTAGTTTTGTGCTTAGAGTTGTGAAAATGTACCACATACTTCTGAAAATAGTACCAAAGTGATTAAAAAAACTCTGAACACAAACCACATTGACATGAAAACCAGTGTGAGCAGAACCATTTATAACGATGCCTCGCACTGGGGAGAATCTATTCATATCAAGTCAGTCAAGGCAAATGAGACGAGGGAACAAAATATTTTTTAGAAAGGAGACTATCTGCCCACGCATACATCAAAGCAGTTTGTGTGGTCGTGTGTGAGCGCAAAGCAGTTTACTCCCCGTGCAGGTTGCTTAGCGCCTCTAATGTGCTTGTCATCTCCCCTGAGTGAGTTTGTACGCATCGCTTAATGTCTTCAATTAACTTTGTAATTAAAAAAAGATATACTGTCTGAGTACATGCCATGTCACAGCTCACAGTCTCATCAGTGCATCCTTGGCTGGTGGCATGTTTGAGACTGTGTGTACCTGAGCATGGTTGTAGTTGTTGAGAGCGATGCGGCCAGCCCTCTTACACTCCTCTTCCAGAGCATCTAACTGAACAGCCCTCAGGTCCTGCTGTACCAGCTCCTTGCCTTTCAGTAGCTCTGCAACACACACACACACACACACACACACACACACACACACACATTTAGTTTAGATAGTGTCCTTAAATCATCAAAATGCCTCGTCATCCTGCACAAACACCACTCATACACTCCCACGGTCACAGTGCGTATTCTCAGGAGCCGTTGATGGAAGATGCTAATGTTTAGAGTGCAGTTATGCATATGAGAGCGTGTTGTGTTATTTGTGCGGGTGATGTGTAGGTGTGTACAGTGCAGTTGTGCATAGTGTGTATGATAGCTTTGTGTCTGTTTCACCTTTGAGTTTCTTCTCCTTCTGCAGTTTCTCACTCTGTTCTCTCTGTGCTCGTAGTGCTCTCTCTGTCTGCTCCATCTGAGCTCTCCTCTTGTCATTGTCCCCAATGCCTTCTCCCTGAGTACAGCATACAAAACAGAAGCAGAAGAAAAAGACACACGCATACATACATTCATACATTCATACATACATACATACATACATACATACATACATACATACATACATACATACAATACAGCATGTCCATGAAAACACACAATCAGTAAATAAGTAAAATGCTTTAAAAGAAAATGTGCTAAAATCCAGGTCAGGAGATATGGATGTGCATTATTCATTCATTCCAACAAATTTCCCCATTTCCCTTAACACTGATATCTTGTTGCTTATAATAGTGTCATCTGTGATACCTGGAACACTTGCATACTAGCAGGTCCCAGCTCAGACTCTGGGATGGGAATGGACAACCCGAGCGCCCCCTGCCGGTGAAAATTGAGATCAGCATCCCGGGTGTCTTCTGCCCGCTGTCGGATGGCCCGGTACTGGATGAGGTCTCTGTTTAACTCTGCTCTCCTCTCCTCTTCCTCCTGCTGCTGTTTCATCAACACTTCATCTTGAGTCACTCTCAACATGTCTGAAAAAACAACAAAACATAGGCAATTTATGGTAAAATGCTTTCAAATTTGGTTGTTCCTAAGTTCCTCCTCTAAAACTTAAACTTGTCCCCTTGCCTTGTGCTTACCGAAAGCCCTCTCTCGCTGACCCGCCATCTCCTCCCGTTCTTTGTTCTCCACCACCTGTTGCTCCAGTGCTTTGAGATCCAAACCCATCACTCGGTGTCTGGTGTTGAAAATGCGAGCCTGGCGCGCAGCTTCTGCGGCCCGTCGGCGTTCCACTGCCACATCCGCGGAGTTGTCCACAGGCAAATCCACTTTATACATGACTCTTCTAGGTTTGGTGTATCTATAGTAGGCATAAAAGTTTAACAAGATAATGATTTTGTTGCTTTGGCGATTAAACATTCCTAATAATATGAAAACTTTACCGAAACGTACCAAAAAACAGGTGCAATTATCATCATTCAAAGGTCACCTTCTTCGCTCCTTCCTTTTGTTTAGACGATACAAATCACCATGGCAACACCAGTGAACAAAATGTGCAACAAAAAAAGTATCTAGATGACAAGATTGACCATATCAGTTTCACTGTAATAATAATGACACCAGTGAGTGTGAATACATTCGATTACAATGCTATTTTGTTAAATGTGAGAAATAAACAGTAGCATTGTTGCGCTTTGGATACATTGTAACAGCAACATCTCGCGAGAACTAATTCACTTACGCGCGCGCTCAGAGGTCTCAAATCGTGTAGGAGGACTGTAAAATGGCGCATTGTTGTTGCAGTCGTACATTTTGAAAGCTAGCTTGTAAGCTAATCGAGTTAGTTAGCTGGGCACACCAACCGATTATGCAACTTTAGCTTCTTTTTATTTGTATGTGTTTACAATTTGCTTACATGTTTCTCGTTTGAGTTCAAAAGCTAGCTAGCATTAGCGACATTAGCTGCTAGCACAACAACACATATTCCTTCTTCTGTTTCCGCACAAGAGATCTGATCAAAATGGGTTATTTGAAACTAATAGAGATCGAAAACTTCAAATCTTACAAGGGCAGGCAAATCATCGGTCCCTTTCACAAGTTTACCGCGATTATTGGACCCAATGGATCCGGTAAGTAGTGGCCAATCAACATTGCAAGTAGGCTATCTAGCTAATGCTAACATTACTGTATTGCTAGTCCTAGCTAGATTGCTAGCTAATGCTAGTTTAGCCGGGTTGACTATTTGCATCAATGCATGGATGGGCGGCTATACTTGTTACTTTGTCGATAACGACAGCACAACACTTGCTTTCTATTTAATTTTAGCTACTTTTTGTTGTTGTTGCTCCAACTGTAGCTAGCTAGCCACGGGTCCAAAACATTTTACTATGATAAACATTTCCCACACTGACAAATTAAATTGTATTTGTCACATGCGCCGAATACAACATTACAGTGAAATGCTTACTTACAAGCCCTTAACCCTTAACCAACAATGCAGTTAAGAAAATACCAACAACAACAAAAAGTAAGAGATAAGAATAACAAATGATTAGAGCAACAGTAAATAACAATAGTGGGGCTATATACAGGGGGTACCGGTACAGAGTCAATGTGTGGGGGCACCGGTGTCGAGGTAATTTAGTTAATATGTACATGTAGGTAGAGTTATTAAAGTGACTATGCATAGATAATAACAGAGTGTGGGGGGGGGGGGGGGTTGCAAATAGTCTGGGTAGCCAATTGATTAGCTGTTCAGGAGTCCTATGGCTTGGGGGTAGAAGCTATTTAGGAGCCTCTTGGACCTAGACTTTGCGCTCTGGTACTGCTTGCCAGAACAGTCTATGACTAGGGTGGCTGGAGTCTTTGACAATTTTTAGGGCCTTCCTCTGATACCGCCTGATATAGAGGTCCTCGATGGCAGGAAGCTTGACCCCAGTGATGCACTGGGCCGTACGCACTACCGTCTGTAGTGCCTTGCGGTCGGAGGCCGAGCAGTTGCCATACCAGGCAGCGATGCAACCCGTCAGGATGCTCTCGATGGTGCAGCTGTAAAACCTTTTGAGGATCTGAGGACCCATGCCAAATCTTTTCAGTCTCCTGAGGGGGAATAGGTTTTGTCGTAACCTCAGGTGACTTTGAATGAGACCTTGCAGGTAGTTGATCTAATAAACATTAGCTAGATCAACAGTTTAATGTAGTCCCGGGCGCCGATCACATGAACGTCGATTTAAGGCAGCCCCCGCACCTCTCTGATTCAGAGGGGTTGAGTGCAATTGGAAGACAAATTTCTGTTGAATGCATTCAGTTGTGCAACTGATTAGGTATCAACTTATCCTGGTCCTGAGTTAGTTTACGTCCTCTTCCACGTAAACAATATTTGCAAGACTTGAATAGTTACTCGCTGACTCCATTTGTTCCCATTCATATTCTCTCCCTCCCAGGCAAGTCCAACCTCATGGACGCCATCAGCTTTGTGCTGGCTGAGAAGACCAGCAACCTGCGTGTGAAGACTCTGAAGGACCTGATCCATGGAGCTCCCGTGGGGAAGCCGGCAGCCAACAGAGCCTTTGTGAGCATGGTGTACCATGAGGACAGTGGGGAAGAGCGCACCTTCACCAGAATCATCATTGGTATGCCACAGCTGTCTCCACATCCAGATGTGATAAACTGTGTGGCTGTGATGCTTCCCTTAATGTCTGCTAGTCCAATTTGTGGTCTTGTGCTGAGTCTGAAGTGGCACTCAAATCCCTACATAGTGCATTACTTTTGATGGGTCCTGGTCAAAAGTAGTGCACTTTATAGGGTGCCATTTTGGACAGACCAATCAATCAATCAAGTTTATTTTATATAGCCCTTCGTACATCAGCTAATATCTCGAAGTGCTGTACAGAAACCCAGCCTAAAACCCCAAACAGCAAGCAATGCAGGTGTAGAAGCACGGTGGCTAGGAAAAACTCCCTAGAAAGGCCAAAACCTAGGAAGAAACCTAGAGAGGAACCAGGCTATGAGGGGTGGCCAGTCCTCTTCTGGCTGTGCCGGGTGGAGATTATAACAGAACATGGCCAAGATGTTCAAAATGTTCATAAATGACAAGCATGGTCAAATAATAATCAGGAATAAATGTCAGTTGGCTTTTCATAGCCGATCATTAAGAGTTGAAAACAGCAGGTCTGGGACAGGTAGGGGTTCCATAACCGCAGGCAGAACAGTTGACCCTTGGTATTCTGATCTCTTTGTCGGATAGCCATAACTATCACAAATCTTCTCTGTGTGTCAGGCTCGTCGTCAGAGTACCGTATCAACAGTAAGGTGGTGAATCTGGCAGAGTACAGCGAGGAGCTGGAGAAACTAGGAATCCTCATCAAGGCCAGGAACTTCCTTGTCTTCCAGGTGAGAACTGATGCAAACAGTAACATACACACACGGTAATAGTCACATACACAAAAAAATATGTAGATAAATATATTTTTTGCAAGTAGGCAGATTTTCTTGATCTTTCTTCATATAAAATGTAAACTACATATGCTCATGCAAACAATTAGCATATTTGAGCAGAATATGTGTAGAGCTTCCCTAAAAGCGAATATAATCAAATGTTATTTGTCACAATCGATTATTTTTTTCTTTGTTTGTTTTCTTTTTTTTTCTCACTTTTTATATCGAATAATTATTATTATTAATTTTTTATTTTTTTTTTCCCTAATTTTTCTCACTTTACATCTTTTTTTTATTTTTATTATTATTATTATTTTTTTTAAATTATTATTTTTTTTTACCGTTATTTTACCAGGTAAGTTGACTGAGAACACGTTCTCATTTGCAGCAACGACCTGGGGAATAGTTACAGGGGAGAGGAGGGGGATGAATGAGCCAATTGTGCGCCAAATACAACAATTGTAGACCTTACAGTGAAATGCTTACTTACAAGCCCTTAACCAACAATGCAGTTCAAGAAATAGTTGATAAAATATTTACTAAATAAACTAAAGTAAAAAAATCTAATAAATAAAAAAGTAATACAAGAAATGTACGTAACAATAACAAGGCTATATACATGGGGTACCGGTACCGAGTGATTGTGCAGGGGTACAGGATAGTCGAGGTAAAGTGACTATGCATAGATAATAAACAGCGAGTTGCAGCAGTGTAAAAACAAAGGGGGGGAGAGGTCAATGTAGATAGTCCGGGTGGCCATTTGATTAGTTGTTCAGCAGTCTTATGGCTTGGGGGTGGAAGCTGTTATGGAGCCTTTTGGTCCTAGACTTGGAGCTCCGGTACCACTTGCAGTGCGGTAGCAGAGAGAACAGTCTTTGACTTGTGTGACTGGAGTCTTTGACAATTTTTTGTGCCTTCCTCTGATTCCGCCTGGTATAGAGATCCTGGATGTCAGGAAGCTTGGCCCCAGTGATGTACTGGGCCGTACGCACTACCCTCTTTAGCGCCTTGCGGTCAGATGCCGAGCAGTTGCCATACCAGGCGGTGATGCAACCGGTCAGGATGCTCTCGTTGGTGCAGCAGTATAACTTTTAGCTGGTAGAAATGAGGTAAAATGGATTAAAGTTTGCCTGCGTTAAAGTCCCCAGCCACTAGAAGCGCTGCTTCTGGGTGAACATTTTCTTGTTTGCTTATGGCCTTATACAGCTCGTTGAGTGCGGTCTTAGTACCAGCATCGGTTTGTGGTGGTAAAGAGACAGCTACGAATAATATAGATGAGAGCTCTCTTGGTGAGAGAACCGTAGAGACTGTTCGTCCATGGACCTCGCTGACCCTGTGTAAGACTGTGTTCGTAACCTCTGACCTCTATGTATTCCCCAATCAGGGTGCAGTGGAGTCGATAGCCATGAAGAACCCTAAGGAGCGTACTGCTCTGTTTGAGGAGATCTCCCGGTCTGGGGAGCTGGCTCAGGAGTACGACCGTAGGAAGAAGGAGATGGTGAAGGCTGAGGAGGACACACAATTTAACTACCACCGCAAGAAGAACATCGCCGCAGAACGCAAAGAGGCCAAGCAGGAGAAAGAGGAGGTATGGAAGACAGCCAGTCTGATAGCATCCTTCTCTTCTCACGAGAGCTCACTCACACTTCCCATCTGTAGGTAGAAGGTAATATTGAGACAGATTGATAGACCCCATTATTTTTCCATTTCGCCCTACAACACAAAAAAAAACTTTTTAAAAAAATGCCACAATTTGCGAACCTTCTATGTAGTTCTCATGTATCATTCACACTTTATCCCTCCCCCTCTCCAGGCTGAGCGTTACCAGCGTCTGAAGGACGAGGTGGTGAAGGCCCACGTCCAGATGCAGCTGTTCAAGCTGTACCACAACGACGCCGAGATCGACAAGCTGAACCGCGAGCTGTCGCACCGCAACAAGGAGATCGACAAGGACCGCAAGAAGATGGATCACGTGGAGGAGGAACTGAAGGAGAAGAAGAAAGAGCTGGGACGGATGATGAGAGACCAACAGACAGTGGAGAAAGAGATCAAGTGAGTGGGGATGGAGGGAGGGAAAAAGAGCTGGGGAGGATTGAGAGACCAGCAGACTGTAGAGGAGGTCAAGTGCGTACGCAGGGAGCAAGGGGAAATGAAGAAAAGCCTAAGAATTTGATAGACCAGGTGGAATTGTTGCCCTTTTGTAAGTTAACGATTTAATATCTTAACCTTTTCCACTCCCTCTTCCTCCTACAGGGAGAAGGATGCTGAACTGAACCAAAAGCGTCCGCAGTACATCAAGGCCAAAGAGAACACCTCCCACAAGATCAAAAAACTGGAAGCAGCCAAGAAGTCCCTCCAGAATGCCCAGAAGCTGTACAAGAAGAGGAAGGGGGACATGGATGAGTTGGAGAAAGAGCAGGGCGCTGTGGAGATGGCCCGGCAGGAGTTTGACGACCGCATGGAGGAGGAGGCTCAGAGCCAAGGACAGGACCTCACACTGGAGGAAAACCAGGTTGGAGCCTATGAACGGTCATGAGGGTGTTCTAAGTTAAATATGAATGGTCATAGGGAGATAGTCCGCTGTAACCTTTCATAGGATCCCAGTCTATCAGGCAGCAGTGTTGCCACAGTGAGGGACGTATGGGAAGGTCGGTGGTTCATATCCCAGGTTAGCCAGACTTACTATCTCTCAAATATGTAGGTGAATATTTAATACTCACCACCTCCCTCCCGCTCTCCCCAGGTGAAGGCCTACCACCGCCTGAAGGAGGAGGCCAGTAAGCGGGCGGCCACTCTGGCCCAGGAGCTGGAGAAGTTCAACAGAGACCAAAAGGCCGACCAGGACCGGCTCGACCTTGAGGAAAGGAAGAAAGTGGAGACTGAGGTAAAGGATGAGGATGATACGGAATACAGGGTTGTGCTCGTCGGGGCACGCAATGTAAAAAGGTCGCGCAACAGAAAAGGTGACTGACCAAAGAGAGATTACCGTTATTAATATGTTACATCTGCAGGCCAAGATCAAGCAAAAGATCCGTGAGATAGAGGAGAACCAGAAGCGTATTGAGAAGCTGGAGGACTACATTACCACCAGCAAGCAGTCTTTGGATGAACAGAAGAGAATGGAGGAGGAGCTGACTGAGGAGGTAGAGGGGGCCAAGAAGAGGATCGACGAGATCAACCTGGAACTCAACCAGGTACTGGAACACTATCTGTCAGTCAATCAACCAATCCAAGCTATTGGTTGATTCTGAAACGCACTGGGAAAGTTAAAACATTTTGTGTTGACATTACATGATAACTGTATCAGAATTGCTAATCTGGAAGAGAAAAAACCTGATACATTTTCAGTTTTGCCTGTCTCCTGTGGGGTTTGCTGCTATGTAGATTGGTAGCAAATGGCAAGTCCCAGGACCATGTCATATCAGTCGACATGGCCTGAGGACATTTGACTGACATCTTATCTCTGTTCCCTAGGTGATGGAGCAGCTGGGCGACGCCAGGATTGACAGACAGGAGAACAGCAGGCAGGCACGCAAAGCAGAGATCATGGAGAGCATCAAGAGACTGTATCCCGGATCTGTGGTAAGACTGCGGGCACCTACAGATACAGAGTTTGGTCTGGGGAATGTCAGTTGGCGTAGGGCAACCACAGAGTATTAAGACATTCTGCGCTGGATCTGTGCTAAAATAACTGGAGGCTGCAGCTAGCATAGTTAGCACACAGTTCGCTGTAAAGGCTAGAGGCTACCAGACAAAGCAGAGATTATGGAGAGCATCGAACTCTATCCCCGATCTGTGGCAGGACTGGAGGCACTGTAAGCAATAGGACAACCAGAGTAAGCTATCTATGCTTGTCACTGGGATGCCCTCTTCCTTCTCTGTTTTACTCTCCCCGCAACTGCTCACTGTTCTTGTGTTCTAGACATGTTTCTTCTCTCAGAATATTGACGTGACCGTGGAATGGTTGACACATTCCAACGCGCTCTCCCTCTTCCCTCCAGTACGGCCGTCTGATCGACCTGTGTCAGCCCACTCAGAAGAAGTTTCAGATCGCTGTGACCAAGGTGCTGGGCAAGAACATGGACGCCATCATCGTGGACTCGGAGAAGACCGGCAGAGACTGCATCCAGTACATCAAGGAGCAGAGGGGAGAGCCGGAGACCTTCCTGCCCCTCGACTATCTGGAGGTACACACTGGGGAAGACTTAAGTTCAACGGGACTGGTCACTTACATGGGACTCCACAATGGCATTATGTCCATGTGAACACAGACCTGTATCAGTCCGGTCTATTGGTCTACAGCTCTGTGCTTGTGTCAGTCTTAACTGTCCGTGTCTCTGTGTGTCAGGTGAAGCCTACAGATGAGAAGCTGCGTGAGCTGCGTGGAGCCAAGCTGGTGATCGATGTGATTCGCTACGAGCCGCCTCACATTAAGAAGGCCCTGCAGTACGCATGTGGTAACGCACTGGTCTGTGAGAACGTAGAGGACGCTCGACGCATCGCCTTCGGAGGGCCCTACAGACACAAGGTAGGAGGACAACGCACGCACACTGATGCATACACACACACCGTAGTGTTTTCAACAAGCACATGGAGTAAGTAGCCAGCCAAATAGAACAAGTAGCCAGCCAATCTTCCCCCGGAAATGAAATTCTCTATTTTGTTGGCCTCTGGTACATTCTAATGCTAGATTGTATTTTCGTATCTCAGAGCATCGTAGCACCATTAGGTGCAAAAACTTGACTTACCCAGTTGCGGCCCACTTTTTGGAGGCAGGCCACTCGATTTCGTCTCTGCGTTATATTGGCATCGAACATGTCACCCTCCCTAGGAGAGTGGGTGACCTTGATAATTTATTGTTAAAACGAGAGGCTGCCTGGATCTTTAACTTAAAGACCCTTGCTCCCTTCGGTCTCAACGTAGACTTTGATCTGAAGCCATTCTTGTGATTATTGTGACTTTGCCATTGTAATTGTTTGTAAGCTTGTTTAGTCTAAAATGAATCTATGATCGTATGCTATCCATTTGTTTTTTGTATGCTGTTCTTTGTATGCCATTTTACTATTTGAGAATTAACCAATGATATTAGGCCACTCTTGGCCATGATTACAGACATCTGTGTGTCTTTTGACACTATATAAACGAGTCATCCCACGGTGTTTGTGATTATACCCTGATGAAGACAGCTTGGCTGTCGAAACGTTGGATATTACATTTTTGCGTCTGAGCTCCTAGAGTGTGTGGCGCTCCTTTATTTTTAAGTTTTCTACTCCGCTAGCCAGCACCTCGCCTAAATAGGTGTGCGTTTCTTTTTCTTCTAGATTGTATTTTCTACCATCAACTATCAGGAAAAAACACAGAATTTTTTTCGTACTTTTACAGGGTTAGTTTCATCAGCTGTTGTACTATACAGGGTTTCTGTTTACTGGATCCATATGCATTGTAACCTGATTAGGGTGTCCAACTACGGTGCTCAGAATGACAAATCACATTTAGATCAGGGTAATTCATCTTGACCAAACATGCAACTTGACGCAACGGCGCGCGTCAATTACCGAATTCCGATGCGTATTTAAAGACGTTAGAATAACTGTCCACATTTGCTTTCCTCAGCCAACAATACGGGCAATGAACAGCAAAATCTTTAGTCTGTCAATCTACTATCCCCCATGGTAGGAAAGTTGACCTATTCTATTGGTCAGCTTTGTCGTTTTGTGCGAAAAAGAACGAGGCTATTCCAACCAAACTCTGGGACACTTGTGGGACGATAGATTCCAAATTCATACAACCAATAGGCCTAGGCTAGATAATGTTTTTTAAATGAAAAAGCAATGAGGCTGACGCAACGGATGAGAACGTTTAGCTTGGCCCGGCACATGTTTGTACTGTCCCCGGGCCGTCGTTAATGTCGGACCCTGCACGCTAAAGAAAATAAATGGTGTCAGAAAACAATGGACTAAGTCGATTTAGACTCGTCGTTACCACATTATATGGGACGTGCAAATTCATGCTCTCGCTCCCCGTGTATAGAAATTAGACTGCAACCATAGCGCACACAACACACACACACCCAGGTACCGAGAGGCGGGACAGACGGCAGACTGTCAAACTAGCAGTGTTTCCCTGTCATCGCTCAGTTTGTGACTGACAGGCGCCTATCCTATCAATAGATTGCTAGAAGATGCATATCGTTCATTGTAGCGGGAGAGTGCTCAGCAGAATTTTTTCTTCTTCTTCTGACTAGCGAATTGAAAAGTAGCCTAGTTAATTTAATTGGAAAAATAAGGCGCTAGTAGAAAACACTGCGTACAGACAAAAGGTACACACCTTGAGTGAAAGACGTGCAAATAACTGTCCACCCCTCTCTCCCTTCATCCGTGCACTCCTCTCTTTCCCTCTACCTCCCTCTCCAGACAGTGGCCCTGGACGGTACTCTGTTCCAGAAGTCCGGTGTGATCTCTGGGGGTGCTAGTGATCTGAAGGCTAAGGCCAGGCGCTGGGATGAGAAGGCTGTGGACAAACTCAAGGACAAGAAGGAGAAACTCACTGAGGAACTCAAGGTAAACAGTCACTCTGGCCACTGGGGTCTTGAGCATCGTCAGCATCATTACCATCATCATAACATGTTATGGCACTCAAAGTAAACCAGTCACACATCCCGTTCTGATTTGGAGCATCCTACCTCATAACCAATCTTCCCTCTGTTTTTTTCCGGCACTGGGCAAATTTCAGGTCTGTTGATCACAAACTTGAACATTGAACATTTGGTGTGACTTCCGGCGCGTTTACTGTGAACACTGAGGGTGTACCTGCTTTAAGTTAGCTTTAACACTGGTCAAGCAGGCTACTGTGACTATTTTATAATAATGTAGGTCTACCAGAGTGGCCTACCATCAAAAACAATGGAGAAATGCATCCCATAACATTTTAACATGGAAATAGCTGTTCTATCATTCAGCCTACAGTAGCAGCCAATGTGAAGAAACATGCAGGGCTTGACATTAACCTGTTTATCCACTTGTCCTTCAGACAAGGAGGTGACTGAAATGTTGTTGTTGTTTGTAAGATACCACTTTACAAAATATACAATGTGTCATTATTCCCATACCATAATTACAGAGAATCAGACAAATTATGCTACTCGCTGTCTCAAAATATAACACTGCCCCTTTAAGACAAAAAAAGCTCTTTACCTGACTCGCGTTTCAAAGATTTCTAGAAATACACATTGTGCTCTTGTAGGAAGCAAACAATCCCCCCTTGCTGACTGATCTATATGTGGCGCTCGCTTTGATCTAAAAAAAACAAACAAGCTCATCTACTCATGACTACTCATGCTGTAAACACAGTTATTATCTGGCATAATTAGTTTTTGTCTCTCGGTATGTTGAATTGAACGTGGATAATATTGTGTTGATTCGATCACAATTCCCACAGTAAAGGGAAACGTTGATAGTGTTAACTGAACTTCACTCAACTTTCTGGAGTTTTAATCTCGTGCTTCTCTACGCGGGCTGATATTTCTTCTGCGTGGCTTAGAGGGAATATTGCTCATAACATTACCATACTTCTAACATATATTAATATGAAACTTAAGTACCGTAGAAACCTATTTTACTTAGCCGTTATCAAGCTGCAGTTGGATAAGCAGCCTAATGTATCTATTAGAATGTTGTCACGGCTGATAACTGAACACAAGCACTGCGATAACAATGATGCATCTCTGAAAGGAACAGGACTACAATAACAATGATGCATCTCTGAAAGGAACAGGACTACAATAACAATGATGCATCTCTGAAAGGAACAGGACTACAATAACAATGATGCATCTCTGAAAGGAACAGGACTACAATAACAATAGGGCATCTCTCTCTCTCTGGGTGTAGGAGCAAATGAAGGCTAAGAGGAAGGAGGCAGAGCTGCGCCAGGTCCAGTCTCAGGCCCACGGCCTCCAGATGAGACTCAAATACTCCCAGAGCGACCTGGAGCAGACCAAGACCCGACACCTCTCCCTCAACATGCAGGTATGGACGTGTAGCAACACGGTGTCCGTTCGTTTTGCGGTAGCCCTAAACGAAGGGTCTGAAACCTGTGGCTCTGGAGCTGCATGTGGCTTTTTTATGTGATGTGGTGATTTATAATGATTTATTTAAAGTCATCAATAGAGGTTTCTACTGCACAATGTGTGTGTCACTAGGGTTTCTAGAACCCCGTAGACACACTGTTGTGATTTCATTAGACTAGCTTGAAGTCCTTTTCCCATCCCCTGTAGGAGAAATCCAAGCTGGAGAGTGAGCTGGCTAACTTCGGCCCTCGCATCAACGACATCAAGAGGATCATCCAATCCCGTGAAAAGGAGGTCAATAATTTGAGAGACCGGATGAACGTTGTGGAAGATGAGGTGTTTATCGAGTTCTGTAAGGAGATTGGGGTCAGGAACATCAGAGAGTTCGAGGAGGAGAAGGTGAAGAGGCAGAACGAGATCGCCAAGAAACGGTAAGTCACTCTCCTCCGTCATGTCAATGTCAAATCAAACTTTATTTGTCACATGCGCCAAATACAACAAGTGTAGACATTACCGTGAAATGCTTACTTACAAGCCCTTAACCAACTGTAGTTCAAGAAGAGTTAAGAAAATATTTACAAAATAAACTAAAGTTTAAAAAAATAAAAGGGCAACAATAAAATAAGGCAATATACAGGGGGTACCGGTACTGAGTCAATGTGCGGGGGTACGGTACAGGTTAGTTGAGGTAATATGTACATGTAGGTAGGGTTAAAATGACTATGCGTAGATAATAAACAGCGAGTAGCAGCACTGTAAAAATAAGGGGGGGGGGGGTCAATGCAAATAGTACGATTAGCTGTTAAGCCTTTTGGACCTAGACTTGGCGCTCAGGTACCGCTTGCTGTGCAGTAGCAGAGAGAACAGTCTATGACTAGGGTGGCTGGAGTCTTTGGTAATTTTTAGGGCCTTCCTCTGACACCGCCTGGTATAGAGGTCCTGGATGGCAGGAAGATTGGCCCCAGTGATGTACTGTGTCGTACGCACTACCCTCTGTAGTGCCTTGCGGTCGGAGGCTGAGCGGTTGCCATACCAGGCGGTGATGCAAACAGTCCGGATCCTTTTGATGGTGCAGCTGTAGAACTTTTTGAGGATAAGAGGACCCATGCCAAATCTTTTCAGTCTCCTGAGGGGGAATAGGCATTGTGAATGTGAACCTGTTTCTGTGCGCTATAGTCAGCCATTTTGTCTGTCTCTTAGGCTCTTCCTCAATTCATCTTCCTTTGATTCCTCTCACCTGTTTCTTAAAACGCAAAGGTCGGAGGGGAGGGACCTTGAGAGTGACGGTTTCTTTGAGTGTGTTAACCTAACGGCATCCATTTTGTGTCTGTGACCTTTAGGCTGGAGTTTGAAACCCAGAAGACTCGTCTGGGCATCCAGCTGGACTATGAGAAAAACCAGCTGAAAGAGGACAAGGAGAAGGTCATGATGTGGGAGCAGACCGTCAAGAAGGACGAGGCGGAGATAGAGCGACTCAAGAAGGTAAAGAGAGATTAACATAAACCGAACTAAGTCTTGAAATGTGCAGTTGCACACTCCCACTCAATGGATTTAACAATGGCGGAAACTCCGTCCAACCACCCGTCCACCAATCCAAAGCTTTTATATCCATGACGAGGAGTGTGCCCTTCTCGGGTGAAGGGAGGAGACTCGGCACGTAGCCTAAATTCTTAGACCGATGGCGTTAATCAGATGTGTACTCTCTTTGTTAGGTGAGATTGGATGTTTTTGAACTGTTTTTCTCCCTGTGTCTCTTTCCCAGGAGGAGCACCGCCACATGAAGATCATCGACGAGACCATGGCCCAGCTGCAGGACCTGAAGAACCAGCACCTCACCAAGAAGTCCGAGGTCAACGACAAGAACCACAACATGGAGGAGATACGCAAGAAACTGGGAGGCGCCAACAAGTGAGTCTCAAACCATAGACACGTGCGCACACAAACTCTCATGCTCTTTTTCTTCCCATTTCTGAAAGGCACGTATTTCTTACTTACTACATTATTTTTGTATGCGTTTAAAAAAAGAAATAACCATTTGTAGCGTTGCCATTTAGTTTGTGTTCAACAATTGTGTGTTTGTGTTTACCTTAGGGAGCTGACCCAGAAAGATGGTTACTAGTTTTGTAGCGTTGCAGTTTGCGGCGGTATTGTTTGACCGATGTGTGTTATTCCCTCAGGGAGCTGACCCAGCTGCAGAAGGAAGTGACGGCCATCGAGACCAAGCTGGAGCAGAAACGCAGCGACCGCCACAACCTGCTGCAGGCCTGTAAGATGCAGGACATCAGACTGCCGCTACGCTCTGGGACCATGGACGACATCGGCCAGGGAGAGGTACTTAACACTCTCTCTTTCTCTCCCACTCTCTCTTTGTCCATCTTTCTACCTCCCTTTTTCTCTCTCTGACATTCTCCCTCTCTCTGACATGCTCGCTCTCTCCACGGGAAACACATGTTTACATTGCCAAAGCAAGTGAAATAGATAATAAACAATAAAAAAAACATTACACACACAAAAAAAATAAAGACATTTCAAATGTCATATGTGCAAGTAGTTAAAGTACAAAAGGGAAAATAAATGGGTTGTATTTACAATGGTGTTCTTCACTGGTTGCCCTTTTCTTATGGCATCAGGTCACAGATCTGGCTGCTGATATGGGAGTTTATCAAAATTGGGTTTGTTTCGAATTCTTTGTGGGTCTGTGTAATCTGAGGGAAACACAGTGGGGAGAACAAGTATTTGATACACTGTAGATGTCAAATGTTTTATCATAGGTACACTTCAACTGTGAGAGACGGAATCTAAAACAAAAATCCAGAAAATCACATTGTATGATTTTTAAGTAATTAATTTGCATTTTATTGCATGACATAAGTATTTGATACATCAGAAAAGCAGAACTTAATATTTGGTACAGAAACATTTGTTTGCAATTACAGAGATCATACGTTTCCTGTAGTTCTTGACCAGGTTTGCACACACTGCAGCAGGGATTTTGGCCCACTCCTCCATACAGACCTTCTCCAGATCCTTCAGGTTTCGGGGCTGTCGCTGGGCAATACGGACTTTCAGCTCCCTCCAAAGATTTTCTATTGGGTTCAGGTCTGGAGACTGGCTAGGCCACTCCGGGACCTTGAGATGCTTCTTACGGAGCCACTCCTTAGTTGCCCTGGCTGTGTGTTTCGGGTCGTTGTCATGCTGGAAGACCCAGCCACGACCCATCTTCAATGCTCTTACTGAGGGAAGGAGGTTGTTGGCCAAGATCTCGCGATACATGGCCCCATCCATCCTCCCCTCAATACGGTGCAGTCGTCCTGTCCCCTTTGCAGAAAAGCATCCCCAAAGAATTATGTTTCCACCTCCATGCTTCACGGTTGGGATGGTGTTCTTGTGGTTGTACTCATCCTTCTTCTTCCTCCAAACACGGCGAGTGGAGTTCTATTTTTGTCTTATCAAACACGGCGAAAAAAGCTCTATTTTTGTCTTATCAGACCACATGACCTTCTCCCATTCCTCCTCTGGATCATCCAGATGGTCATTGGCAAACTTCAGACGGGCCTGGACATGCGCTGGCTTGAGCAGGGGGACCTTGCGTGCGCTGCAGGATTTTAATCTATGACGCCGTAGTGTGTTACTAATGGTTTTCTTTGAGACTGGTCCCAGCTCTCTTCAGGTCATTGACCAGGTCCTGCATTGAAGTTCTGGGCTGATCCCTCACCTTCCTCATGATCATTGATGCCCCACGAGGTGAGATCTTGCATGGAGCCCCAGACCGAGGGTGATTGACCGTTTTCTAATAATTGCACCAACAGTTGTTGCCTTCTCACCAAGCTGCTTGCCTATTGTCCTGTAGCCCATCCCAGCCTTGTGCAGGTCTACAATTTTATCCCTGATGTCCTTACACAGCTCTCTGGTCTTGGCCATTGTGGAGAGGTTGGAGTCTGTTTGATTGAGTGTGTGGACAGGTGTCTTTTATACAGGTAACGAGTTCAAACAGGTGCAGTTAATACAGGTAATGAGTGGAGAACAGGAGGGCTTCTTAAAGAAAAACGAACAGATCTGTGAGAGCTGGAATTCTTACTGGTTGGTAGGCGATCAAATACTTATGTCATGCAATAAAATGCAAATTAATTACTTAAAAATCATACAATGTGATTTTCTGGATTTTTGTTTTAGATTCCGTCTCTCACAGTTGAAGTGTACCTATGATAAAAAATTACAGACCTCTACATGCTTTGTAAGTAGGAAAACCTGCAAAATCGGCAGTGTATCAAATACTTGTTCTCCCCACTGTATGTGTCTCTATGGTCAAACATTTGGCAGGTGGTTAGGAAGTGCAGCTCAGTTTCCACCTCCTTTTGTAGGCAGTGTGCACATAGCTTAAGGCGGCCTTCCCCAATAGCAAGGCTATGCTCACTGAGTCTGTACATAGTCAAAGCTTTCCTTAAGTTTGGGTCAGTCTACAGTGGTCTGTTTAGGGCCAAATAGCATTCTAGCGAGCTTTTTTTAATTTAATTTTATTTTTTCAATGTGTTAAGTAATTGTCTTTTTATTTCTCCGTGTGTAGGGGAGCACCCAGCAGGAGGAGTCTAGCAGCAGTCAGAGAACGTCCAGTACTGTCCTGGCTAAAGAGGCTCTCATAGAGATAGACTACAGCATCCTGTCTGAAGACCTCAAGGTAAGAAGTACACCCGTGCGTGAACCCTGCATACTAAGGCTATGTCTGAGAGTGTGCAAGTGCATACTTTGGGAGACGTGTGCAGAAATGGGCCGGAGTTCATCTCCCCCATAGACTGTCTCTCTCTTTGTACATGTAAAATTGTCTGTTTCAGCCATGATTTCAATACCCAGCGATGAGTTTGAAATGTAGTGTGAGTCCGAGGATATGAGTCGCCTAACATTTGTCTGGTCTTTCTCAGGACGCGCTGGCGGAGGATGAGATCAAGGCAGAGATACACACACTGCAGCAACGTCTCAACGAGCAGCAGTCCATACTGCAGAGAATCAGCGCACCCAACATGAAGGCCATGGAGAAACTAGAGTCTGTCAGGGACAAGTTCCAGGAGACCAGCGACGGTAAGGAGGAGAGATGAATGAGTCTGAAGACATGGACTAACATACCGTCTCTCTTGGCGAATGTATCAAATGGTACCGAAACAGGAAAGAATATGTCTTCATTTGTGTAATGTGTTCATGCTCTATTCTGTATTCCAGAGTTTGAGGCGGCCCGTAAGCGAGCCAAGAAGGCCAAGCAGGCGTTTGAGCAGATCAAGAAGGAGAGGTTTGACCGCTTCAACGCCTGTTTTGAGGCTGTATCCACCAACATCGATGAGATCTATAAAGCCCTGTCACGCAACAGCTCTGCCCAGGTACTGTCCCTCAGCAATACTCCATAGTAGTACTGTACCATACGCAAACAGTCTGAAATGTATTCCACCAAGTAAAACTAGCTACAAACTGTATTATGTGGTATTTGCATTAACATAGAGGTCATCCCATATGAAATCAATGGTCTGTTTGACTGCACCCCTTTCGATTTGAACAAAACGTTTGTCTGTGTGTTGGTGTGTTCCTTCATCCCAGGCCTTCCTTGGGCCAGAGAACCCAGAGGAGCCTTACCTGGATGGGATCAACTATAACTGTGTTGCCCCTGGTAAGCGGTTCAGACCCATGGACAACCTCTCTGGAGGGGAGAAGACTGTAGCCGCCCTGGCTCTGCTGTTCGCCATACACAGCTACAAGCCTGCCCCATTCTTCGTCCTGGATGAGATTGATGCTGCTCTGGACAACACCAACATTGGCAAGGTCTGTGTCTAAAACCATGCTGCATGAACTATCGTTATTAATGTCATGAAATACCCATATGTGTTTATGATGTCGTTGTCCTGAAGTCTCGCTATAACCACCATCAGTCTAAAATATTCTTGATGTAAGTGCACTAATTTTAAAGTAGTGCACTAGTAGGGATAGGTTGGAGATGTCTAATGTGTTGTCGATCCACGTTATCCAGATGACTAACGACATCACTCCTTGTTATGTCATGACCATGCTGTTATGTCATGACCATGCTGTTATGTCTAATACTGTCCGTCTATGCAGGTGGCCAACTACATCAAAGACCAGTCAGTGAACACTCAGGCCATAGTGATCTCTCTAAAGGAAGAGTTCTACACCAAGGCTGACTCTCTCATCGGGGTCTATCCAGAGGTACAGACGCAACAAAACACACACACACACACATAACATGCAACACACCTATCCATAAATCCTTGTAATGCTTCGCTTTTACATAAAAACATTACTATAAGAATGTCTTGACATTTTTCTCTCACATTTTACATAATAGAATGAATGTAGCTATGTATGCTAACTGTTTTCTGAAATGAGGGCAAAACTGACAGGGTCACTCTTCCCCCCCACAGCAAGGAGATTGCGTCATCAGCAAAGTGCTGACCTTTGACCTGTCTGTGTACCCTGACGCCAACCCCAACCCCAACGAGTAGAACCCCAACAAGTAGGACATCACACAGAGGAGATAAACGACAGGCATACCTTTTAACTCATTGGCATTTTGACGTTCTGGTTAACCAACTGAACCAGGGTCATATTCATTAGTGCAGGCAACCGAAAATGTTTTGAATCAATTTTGTAACTGAGAACAGAAATGTGTGTTTCTTATTGGACAAGTCCAGCTAGTCCCTACCTTTTTCTGGCAAATGAATATGACACAAATCGCTCGTGTCTATGGATGGCAAATGTAGCTAATAATGTGTTCTGTAGTGTGTTGGTTGTATTGTGGATCAAACATCCATTGGCTAATAGATGTTGTTTGCTATCATGTTTTTAAAAATAATTTCTGTATTTTTGGAGTATATTAGGATTAGAAAATTTGTGATTTTTCTGAATGGAGGGGGTGAGACAAATTACAGCAGCTGAAAGTTGTTATTTCTTGAAAGTTTCACCTTGAATATAATATGCATTTATACAATTTAATCTTTTAATTTGGTTAATTTGGAACCATATGAGTATTGTATTTCAGGACAAGGTTATATGAGGCTTAGAAAAATTGTAAAATGATTTGGAAATCATGCCTTGTTGACTATTTGTATCAGGCTTTGTCCCTCAGACGGTAGAAACCTGCTGACAATGATAATGTATTACATGTAACCATTTATGTTTTTTTGTCTCATAAATGTTTTCTACTAATCTCTTTCCCTTTCTTCAAATTCTTGCTTTCTGTTATTTCACTGGTCTATGTAATGTAAGTATCTGAAATTCTGCTTTTTTTCTCCTTTGTGTTCAGCCTGTTTTTTTGCTGTTGTTTTTTCACTTATTGTGCAATTTTTAACTTTGTCTGAATTGTGTCAGATTGGAAGACCCGTATGTCCCATTAGGTGGCCACTTCATTCCCAGTCAGATGTCATCTGAGCATTTTAAATCCCCATGTCTAACTAGCCTGTATCCAAACTGAATTTTCTGGTTGTTTCACTTTCTTCAAGATGTGGCTCAATGTCAGCTATGGTTATTATTTCTCTACCTTTTGGCAAGATTAAGTCGGTAATGGCCACGGTTGGTTTCACAAACAGGAATGACACATGAGAAGACGTCTTTGTACACCAGACGACCATAAAGTTAAACGGCCCATAGGAAATACCACCGCGGTGTTGGCGAAACTGTGGAGTTTGATGTAGTTGAAGGGGAGACGTGAGACAAGTAGGACCTTGGGGCCTAAATAACGTTTTCGTTACCATGCGTGAGCACGACTGAGTGGTGCAACCCTAAAATATACGTGAAGTGAAACGAAACAATTCAGTTTAGATCGAGGCTACCAAGCCACCTTTTAGTTTTACCAGACAGGCTCTGAGCCTTTCCCCACATTTCCTGATTTTCCAGAAACCCCTGTTGGAAGATACCTGGACCATGCAGGAATCCTGCATACTGGAACATGCAGGAATCCTGCATACTGGAACATGCAGGAATCCTCCAACTGGGAATTTGGGGGAAGTTACCAAATTATTATATATATATTTTCAACTCTAACCATGACCTAATTTAATAAGAGGTAAATCACAACTGTTTTAATTATCTTATTGGATATAAATGCGATGAGATCATGAAACCCCATTAGGGAAATCCATCTAATTTGACCACCTTGTTAGATTAGCTGCTTCCTCTGAAGAGGGGAACAACTGGTGAACATGACATTCTAAGACCAGAATGATGAAAAGCAATTCTTTATTGTTGGTAATATTATGTTAGGTGCATGTTCTTATCCAATCTTTATGAATTGTATCACTAAAGTGAGGGTCAATTTATAAAGGTGAAGAAGGTTTATGAGTTTACCCCTATTGACTTGGGGATGGAGTCTGCTTTAAAAGTATCCCCCTGCCTCCTTTTAAATCTGTCCATGGCCAATGGGAAATGTAATTATCCATTTTAAGGGTCCGTTTTGCATAAGACATGTTTATTCCATTGACTTTGAGTCTTTTTAGTTAATAAAATATACTATTTTAACTTGTTTTCTAATTGTGTATTTGTGGTAGAAGTAAGGTTGAACTCTTTCATAACTTTAAGTTTAGTGTTCGGTCTGTGTTTTGTAGATATTTGTGTATTATAACTTATTCATCCCGTGGGTATGTGTGTTTTGAGGCAGGACTTTCCGGTCCATAAGGGTGAGTGGAGTGTACATCAGTGTACGTACGTATGCTTTGACATGTCAAAGTATTGCCTCAGTTTTCTCCCAGCACAGGTATAAAGGAGTGATTATTCAAATTTGACATGTCTTTCCCTGAGGCTCCCTCTAGAGGCTAACCATTACATTTGTCATATCACGTTTTTCAGCACCATTTGAGCAAACTCACCTGTTATGCTGATGCTTCTTGTGTTGTGTTGTAAACAGCCAGCCATGTCTCAGCCACTCATGGTACTTATTCCTTTTGTACATTTTATTTCTGCAGATAACCAGTGCTTGACTTTGGGAAGGAGTTCACTGGAGCTGAGTACTGGCATCTCAAATGTTCTACTGCTTGAGCTCCTGTTCCTCTTCTAAAATATTAGCTCAAAAGTATTGTGGGGTTCCTGCACCTAAATGTAAACAGTACCGGCACCCAAAGTGAGTACCAGAACCTATTTCAGTCCAAGTCGAGCACTGCACATTACAAAAAAAATCAAGTAAACCAAAGTGATGTATATTTTGGATGTTTTATTTGTTTGTTTTGCCATTGTAAGCTCCATCTGACTGACATGAATAATTTTTTTTGTTTGTTGAAAGGCACATATTAGAAGATGGGTATACTTGTTATAGCAGGGTTAGAAGCTGTCCCACCCACTACTTAATGTCTGATTTATGCAGCGTTCTTTTTAAAGACAAACCGGTTACTAAGGCAGAAATGGCCAACAAGAGGATGAAGTGAAAAATAACTCCTTTAAGACCTGTTAAGGTAACTAAAAATAAAAAAAACAGACCTGGGGTGAATCTCAAAGGTATTTTCCTTGATTCGGTCTTTCTTTGCATCCTCAAAACATCAGATCTTCTCCAATGCTCTCCTTGCTTGCAACTTACATTTTCAGGAGAAGTTGAGGAAAGAGCTCGCAAGGAATCAAGCAAAATAGTTTTGAGATCCTTCCCCAGACAAAAAATGTGCAAAGTTTTGTACAAAACCAGTTAATCCCCTATGTGGGCCTTCATGCTAAATCCACCATACGCCAGGTATGCTGATATGACTAACAACTCTTGCATTGATCAAGTCTAGACTAACTTCAGCACCACTTAAAATCCTGAATCGCCTTTATTACATTGTTTTCTTACTTTCAACTTCATTTTAACCTCTGGTCATTAATACATTTTGTTAAATGAATCTTTTGTTAAATTAATTACTACATTTTGTTAAATGAATCTCATTTAACAAAATCTCTGGTTTATATTAAATACAATGTGATCTGTTAGATAACTGCTAAATACCAGTAGGGGAGAGTGGGATAAGTTGAGCTAAAGGGGTAAGTTGAGCCGCCCTTGTTTCTAGGAAACCCCAAACAAAATGTATAACTTGACCAAATATTTAGGAAAATGTCATTTTATGGAGTCTGTGAAGGAAGAAACCACATGTAAAAAGTGGTAAGCAAGTTAGGACCAAAAAACTGATTTTCAGCAAGTCAAATGAATTTGAGGTTTCATGATGCTTGTATCTAAACCAAAATGTTTGTCTTGGGGTAAGTGAGCATGTGTTTTCTTCCCAAGCATAATGCAAAGCATTAAAAAGAAAGTACAAAGTGTTTGTTAGGTGTTAAGCTTGGGGTAAAATATGATTAAAAGACAGTGATTGTCATTGTGTTTGGAAATGAAGATAGACATGGTTTTAAAAAGGTAATATTTCATTCAGTACAGAAATGTGTTGGTGGCTTAACCCGGGGTAAGTTGTTCCAAGAGATCACTTTTTTTTGGACAAGCTATGTTTTCAAAACAAATTTTTACATGAATTCTGATTATTTCAAGGGATGCGCAACATCCTGAAAGTTTATGTAGATACCTTTTGTTAGAAATAATATATTTCCCTTTACAGAGTGATGCTGAATTAAACATTTGCTCCACTTACCCCACTCTCCCCTATACACCTATTTCAGTGAGTATTCAAACATTGATAATACAATAATAACTAATAAATTAAAAGTACAAAGAAATGTTCAACACATTAAAAAAAAAGAAACTTCCTCTTAAAAAAGTGCCCAAACCCTCAGTGGGAGGTTGAGCACCAAGGAAACTGTGTTTTACAAGTCTCGATTAAATGAAGACAAGTATAAATAAAGTTAAAAGATGGCAAGTCCTCCCTTTAACGACATAAATGAAGGACGTTGCCTTTAAGAACACAAACAGTGAGGCTCATTGAGATAGACTCATCTTTGTATACTGCTCCATTATAGTGTCTGTGATAGCAGTGCTATTGAGGCTATCTCCATTTTAAAGTAGCTCATGTTCTTCAGTGACTGATTGCTCCCAACTCGTGGGAGTCCCCACCCAGTTAACCACTTTAAAATGGTGGAAGCCCTCAATGGCACTGTCCATGCTAAAAACGGGTGATATCCATGCAGAGTCCTCTATCTCTATGGCTTCATCAAAACGGTTTGATGTATCACAACCATTGTGTCAAATGTGTTGTGCATCAGGTGTACAACCGGAGTGTGTACTAAGCGTTTCCTTGCATCCTGGATGTTTTAACAGGAGAGACTCTTTTCAAAAGATTGAACTAAACCGTTCAAACGCAACAGTTGCAGTTGTCCCAGATACATAGAAACTCACTGAAACGCAAAATGGCTTCCTTTCTTTCCCTCTTCAGCCCTTGCCGGGACACCCCTGTCTCCACTCACAGACTTTTGCTGCGTTCAAAACAACTGGTAACTCAGAAATCTCTGACTTCCGTGCCTTCAAGACAACTTGGAAAAAAACGAGCTCCGACAGGGAGTCCAACTTGGAATTCCAAGTCGGAAACTCAGGCATCTCATATTGCCAGCAGCATACCACCCTGCATACCACTGCTGGCTTGCTTCTGAAGCTAAGTAGGGTTGGTCCTGTTCAGTCCCTGGATGGGAGACCAGATGCTGCTGGAAGTGGTGTTGGAGGGCCAGTAGGAGGCACTCTTTCCTCTGGTCTAAAAAAAATATCCCAATTCCCCAGGGCAGTGCCCTGTGTAGGGAGTGTCTTTTGGATGGGACATTAAACTGGTGTCCTGGCTAAATTCCCAATCTGGCCCTCAAACCATCACAGTCACCTATTAATCCCCAGTTTACAATCGGCTCATTCCTCTCCCCTGTAACTATTCCCCAGGTTGTTGCTGTAAATGAGAACATGTTCTCAGTCAACTTACCTGGTAAAATAATAAATCTTTCTAGAGCTCTGATGTCATGATTTTACCTCGTTTTTTTCCAGAGTTCCCATTTGTCTTGAAAGCACCATCTGTCACCATGCACACAATACGTGTACAAGTTGCGTGTGTGCGCATGTTGACGTTTATTGTCATGTGTCTTGTCCTGGAGGCAGAACGGAACGATTTCCCCTTAGATAGACCAGCTGCAAAGTCAAAATGAGCTTTTTGGTCTTAATTTAAGGTTAGGGTTAAGTTTAAAAAATATATTTTTTTAATTCTCGCTAGTGACCACTGCAGCACCGCCTCCAGAACAAGATTCATGACAAAAAATGCTATCCTGCAGTGTGTACAGGACATTAGTTAGGGTTTTAGTAAGAAACACAGCAGACTGGACATAGTTGTTCTGTCTAACCACTCTATGGAATAGATTATTACGTCAACCAACAGTATAACAAAGAAAGAGGTTCATGAACCTGTGCACTCTGTGATAAGTTATTTTTTAATTTGTTGAAATAAATATGGCGGAACTGAGAAGATTAAAATGTATTACTGTAGCAGAATATTCCTTTTCCTTTGTCGATTAGTTTTCCATAAGAATCATGAATCTGATTCAAGAATTTAATCAGAATTGACAAGAATCAACCACAGTGGAATAACATGTTAAAACCTGAACAGCCAACCAGCTAGAGCCTAGCAACTCGGCCATCAACCCTGGTTAGTGGGCCTATTTCCTCCAGTCTCCATTGGAAACTATGGTTAGTGGATTGATCTCATCGCCACGGCAACTAATCAGGATTTGTTAATGCTGTGAGTGTGTGATGTCACCAACTACAACACAGCCTTGTCAAGTCAAGTGTCATATCATGTCACAAGATAAGGCCACTGTCGTCATGGGCACTCCGATGACAGACTCTCTACACTTTGGTGTCTGCCTCTTCCCCCTTCAGGTGTTGTTTAAAGGGTGTAACGAGGCGCTTTTTTCTCTGCTCCTGGGGTTTCGGTTTCAGCTCTGTAGACCTAGAGGGCCGGTCGGGGGCGGAAGGGGGCACATGGATTGGGATCTTCTTCCTCGTGGCGGAGGTTGCGCGGCCACTGCGCCCGTTGAGGAGTCCCAGGGCCACGTCTTCAAAGTGGGACATGGGCATGCGCATTGCCTCGGCCATTTCATTACGAGTCACCGCCACAAACGAATCGTCATTGGCCAGGTCGCCAAGACCGCCAACCACTAAGACCTGACGGAGAACATGATACGTACAATGATATGATGTTTACTGTTACAAACATAGGGTCTCAGGGAGGAACCTGGCACAGAGGAAAAACATGGACTTACACATGCAGTTTAAATAACTTTACTCTTGTTTCTACAACAATCTGTTAATCAGTATCAACGTACCTCTTTGATCAGCTGGTCAGCGGCAGGTGCAGACACAGAGCCTCCTGTGGCCCCTTCAGCTTCCTCTGTAGCCTCCCCTTTAGCTTGGGAACAGCTGGGGAGAGACTGGCTCTCACTGTATTTGAGGTCATAGGGGAACTGCAACAACAAAGACAGCACTTACAGTTAGGACATTCATGGAACAATAGAATCATGACTCAGCTAAATTCAATCCGTTTTGTCTATGGCAGGGATGGGCAACTCCAGTCCTCAGGGTCCTGATTGGTGTTACACTTTTGCCCCAGCCACAGCTAACACGACTGACTCCAATATTTAGCTAATCATGATCTTCAATTGAGAATGCAATTAGTTTAATCAGCGGTGTTTGCTAGGGATGGGGAAAACGTGTGACACCACTCAGGCCCGCGAGGACTGGAGGACTGGTCTATGGCATTTAGTGTTTAAATGGGTTGTATGGGGTCTTCAATCTGATGTGTATTATGTTACCTGAGTGATGTCTGTTCTGATTGGTTTCTCACTGATCTCAGAGAAGTGTCTGCTATCTACAGGAGACAGACAGAAGAACACAGTTATTTATTGTAGGACACAAGAATGACTAAAGAGTATCCGACGGTATGTCAAATATCATGCAGTGTGATGATGATCAGCAGATAATAGGATTGATTAGGTGACTAGGGCCGGGATTCAATTCCTAGCGCAACGCACTAGACAGCTGACAATGTGGCTTTTCAAGGCATTTTTCGCTGAGATCACATTCATAGTAAACACTGTGCATGACAGCTCAAGTGGAGATGACCTTTGACTGTCACGCCACGCTATAACACGGCCCTTACGCAGATTACTTCCCGGCCTAGGCTGATGTTGAACTGACCTGGAGAGCTGCGCCCTGGGTCCACTCTGGAATGGTGCCTGCTCACTTTCGGACTCTCCTCTCTCTCATAAGAAAACCTATAAACATAAAAAAAATCTATATATAATCAGGTAAGCCATGTATCATATACATACCAGCAAGCAAAGTGTACCGTATCACCCAAATAGTGCTGAATTTGGGCATTTGCAGAAAAAGATCATTGATTGATTGGATTCATACAGTGCTTTTCCAGGTGCTTATTAATCTTGTGCCTCCATTCATTCGTTTCTGTGGCAGCAAACGCAGCTTTGGTGGCGCAGCAGCACTCTACTCATAGATTGTTGTAGCTGTTGTGTTTGGTTGAGGGCAGTAACAGTACTCAATTAGCCTGGGGACGACATTACTTACGCATTGTTGTTGCTGTTGTGTTTGGTGGGGGTCAGGGGAAAGAACTCTGTATCGGGGAGGAACACGGAGTCTGAGCGACCGAGGGGCAACTCAGCCTCCTCGGGGCGGTTCTCTGATAGCTGTAGGGGACGCTGGCTAGCCATGTGGGAGGGCAGGACACTGCTGGTCTCTGTGGAAAACGGGTCTGAATAGTCCCCGAACAGACCACCCTGGCGCTGGACAACCAAACACAAACACTGTGGTTAAAACAACCCAGGCACATCTAAACTCAGCAAAAAAAGAAACATCCTTTCACTGTCAACTGCGTTTATTTTCAGCAAACGTAATATGTGTAAATATTTGTATGACCATAACAAGATTCAACAACTGAGACATAAACTGAACAATTTCCACAGACATGTGACTAA
Source organism: Salvelinus alpinus (assembly GCF_045679555.1). Taxonomy (NCBI): domain Eukaryota; kingdom Metazoa; phylum Chordata; class Actinopteri; order Salmoniformes; family Salmonidae; genus Salvelinus; species Salvelinus alpinus. Next base: position 13,987,322 of record NC_092102.1, read on the forward strand.
CATAAATGTAATAATGTGTCCCTGAACAAAGGGGGGGTGGGGTCAAAATCAAAAGTAACAGTCAGGACTATCTGGTGTGGCCACCAGCTGCATTAAGTACTGCAGTGCATCTCCTCCTCATGGACTGCACCAGTTTTGACAGTTTTTGCTGTGAGATGTTACCCCACTCTTCCACCATGGCACCTGCAAGTTCCCAGACATTTCTGGGGGGAATGGCCCTAGCCCTCACCCTCCGATCCAACAGGTCCCAGACGTGCTCAATGGGATTGAGATCTGGGCTCTTCGCTGGTCATGGCAGAACACTGACATTCCTTTCTTGCAGGAAATCACGCACAGAACGAGCAGTATGGCTGGTGGCATTGTCATGCTGGAGGGTCATGTCAGGATCAGCCTGCAGGAAGGGTACCACATGAGGGAGGAGGATGTCTTCACTGTAATGCACAGAGTTGAGATTGCCTGCAATGACAACAAGCTCAGTCCGATGATGCTGTGACACACCTCCCCAGACCATGACAAACCCTCCACCTCCAAATCGATGCCGCTCCAGAGTACAGGCCTTGGTGTAACGCTCATTCCATTGACGATAAACACGAATCCGACCATCACCCCTGGTGAGACAAAACCGCGACTCGTCAGTGAAGAGCACTTTTTTGCCAGTCCTGTCTGGTCCAGCGACCGTGGGTTTGTGCCCATAGGCGACGTTGTTGCCGGTGATGTCTGGTGAGGACCTGCCTTACAACAGGCCTACAAGCCCTCAGTCCAGCCTCTCTCAGCCTATTGCGGACAGTCTGAGCACTGATAGAGGGATTGTGCGTTCCTGGTGTAACTCGGGCAGTTGTTGTTGCCATCCTGTACCTGTCCCGCAGGTGTGATGTTCGGATGTACCGATCCTGTGCAGGTGTTGTTACACGTGGTCTACCACTGCAAGGATGATCAGCTGTCTCCCTGTAGCGCTGTTTTAGGCGTCTCACAGTACGGACATTGCAATTTATTGCCCTGGCCACATCTGCAGTCCTCATGCCTCCTTGCAGCATGCGAAAGGCACGTTCACGCAGATGAGCAGGGACCCTGGGCATCTTTCTTTTGGTATTTTTCAGAGTCAGTAGAAAGGCCTCTTTAGTGTTCTAAGTTTTCATAACTGTGACCTTAATTGCCTACTGTCTGTAAGCTGTTAGTGTCTTTAACGACCGTTCCACAGGTGCATGTTCATTAATTGTTTATGGTTCATTGAACAAGAATGGGAAACAGTGTTTAAACACTTTACAATGAAGATCTGTGAAGTTATTTGGATTTTTACGAATTATCTTTGAAAGACAGGGTCCTGAAAAAGGGACGTTTATATGTTTATCTATCCTGCTCTGATTAAAGATAAAGACTGTGACAGGCTACATTAAATATAATATATGTACAGTGCATTCAGAAAGTATTCAGACCCCTTTATTACGTAACAGCCTTATTAAAAAAAAATATATATCTCATCAATCTACACACAGTACTCCATAATGACAAAGCGAAAACAGTTTTTTTATTTGCACATTTCTTAAACTTAAAAAACAGAAATACCTTATTTACATACAGTACCAGTCAAAAGTTTGGACACACCTACTCATTCAAGGGTTTTTCTTTATTTTTACTATTTTCCACATTGTAGAATAATAGTGAAGACATCAACACTATGAAATAACACATATGGAATCATGTAGTAACCAAAAAAGGTTTAAACAAATCAAAATATATTTTATATTTGAGATTCTTCAAAGTAACCACCCTTTGCTTGACAGCTCTGCACAATCTTGGCATTCTCTCAACCTGCTTCATGAGGAATGGTTTTCCAACTGTCTTGAAGGAGTTCCCACATATGCTGAGCACTTGTTGGCTGCTTTTCCGTCATTCTGTGGTCCAACTCATCCCAAACAATCTCAATTGGGTTGAGATCGGGTGATTGTGGAGGCCAGGTCATCTGATGCAGCAGTCCATCCCTCTCCTTGGTCAAATAGCCCTTACACAGCCTGGAGGTGTGTTTTGGATCATTGTCCTGTTGAAAAACAAATGATAGTCGCACAAAGCGCAAACCAGATGGGATGGCGCATCGCTACAGAATGCTGTGGTAGCCATGCTGGTTAAGTGTGCCTTGAATTCTAAAGAAATCACTGACAGTGCCACCAGCAAAGCACCCCCACACCATCACACCTCCTCCTCCATGCTTCACGGTGGGAACCACACATGCAGAGATCATCCGTTAAACTACTCTGTGTCTCACAAAGACACGGCGGTTGGAACCAAAAATTGTCAAAGGACAGATTTCCATCGGTCTAATGTCCATTGCTCATGTTCTTAGCCCAAGCAAGTCTCTTCTTCTTATTGGTATCCTTAGTAGTGGTTTCTTTGCAGCAATTTGACCACGATGACCTGATTCACGCAGTCCGAGCTAAAACCAAGCCATGAGGTCAAAGGAATTGTCCGTAGAGCTCCGAGACATCTGGGGAATGGTACCAAAAAAAATCTGCAGCATTGAAGGTCCCCAAGAACACAGTGGCCTCCATCATTCTTAGATGGAAGAAGTTTGGAACCACCAAGATTCTTCCTAGAGCTGGCCGCCTGGCCAAACTGAGCATTTGGGGGAGAAGGGCCTTGGTCAGAGAGGTGACCAATAACCCAATGGTCACTCTGACAGAGCTCTAGAGTTCCTCTGTGGGGATGGAATAACCTTCCAGAAGGACAACCATCTCTACAGCACTCCAACAAGCGGGCCTTTCTGGTAGAGTGGTCAGACGGAAGCCACTCCTCAGTAAAAAGCACGTCAGCCCGCTTGGAGTTTGAAAAAAGGCACCTAAAGGACTCTAAGACCATGAGAAACAAGATTCTCCAGTCTGGTGAAACCAAAATGTACCTCTTTGGCCTGAATGCCAAGCGTCACGTCTGGAGGAAACCTGGCACCAATTTTTCAGCGGCAGGGACTGGGAGACTAGTCAGGATAGAGGGAAAGATGAACTGAGTAAAGTACAGAGATCGATGAAAACCTGTTCCAGAGTGCTCAGGACCTCAGACTGGGGCGAATGTTCACCTTCCAACAGGACAACGACCATAAGCACACAGCCAAGACAATGCAGGAGTGGCTTCGGGACAAGTCTTTGAATGTCCTTGAGTGGCCCAGCCAGAGCCCGGACTTGAACCCGATCGAAAATCTCTGGAGAGACCGGAAAATAGCTGTGCAGCAATGCTCCCCATCCAACCTAACAGAGCTTGAGAGGATCTGCAGAGAAGAATGGGAGAAACTTCCCAAATATAGGTGTGCCAAGCTTGTAGCGTCATACCCAAGACAACTCGAGGCTGTAATCACTGCCAAAGATGCTTCAACAAACTACTGAGTAAAGGGTCTGAATACTTACGGAAATGTGATATTTGTGATATACAAAAATATCTAATAACCTGTTTTTGCTTTGTCATTATGGGTATTGTGTGAACAAAGCTTGATGAGAGGAAAAAACGATTTAATCCATTTCAGAATAAGGCTGTAACGTAACAAAATGTGTAAAAATCAAGGGATCTGAATACTTTCCGAATGCAATACTGTATATATACAGTATGGTATGATATTGTTTTTAACGTCCTTTTTGTTTACGGTGTGTTGGAACCATATTTACTTCCCCATATGGGATAATAAAGTTTGCTAAACTAAAGGAAAGTGCTCCGTCGGTGACTCACCCTGTAGATGCCTTCCTCCAGAGACTCCTCCATGGCTCTCTCCATCTCCTCCTCATTCAGCAGGTCTCCTGAGATGGCCCTGTGAAGCTCTGGAGCTGCCTCCTCCTCTATACTCCTCAGACCAGCCTGGGGAGGAGAGGGAGGAAATGGGAGAGGGACAAACAGAGGAGGAGGAAGAGAAAAGAGAGGGTGAGAACAATAAGGATGAATTTCAGACGACCAAAGTGAGGAGAAAAACAAAGGGAGAGAAGATGCAAGAGAGGATGAGAGAAATAAACATGGAGGTTAAAAGAGAAATAGAGGTAGAGATTACAGTAGTGTTTGAGATGTTCGATATAAGCAGAGGATGATTTGAGGATGATTTTAAAGCCTAAAGATAGTGTGCAGAAAGGTGTACATCCAAACGAGCGTTGGTTGGTGTCAATTGGAATTGAATTCACTCAATTCAGGAAGTGATTTGAATGTTCAATTCTAAATAGAAAAATGCTTTAAATAAATTGTTTATCTTTTTCAGTTTATTGAGAAGTCATTAGAAATAGATGCACTTTTTTCAATTGTTGAATTGGAAATTCAGTTTAATTCCTGAATTGACAGACTTCAATTCCAATTGACCCCAAACCTGCTATACAACACTGTGGAGGGCCTCACCTGCATCTCTGGAGCACTCCCATTAGCACTCTTCTTGGTGGGCCGGTAGCCATAGTACTTCTCTTGACGCTTCATAAACTTACGGAAATGATCCTGGATCAGGAAGGTGGCGTAGAACTTTCCCACCGTCACCTCGTCATCTAGGACAGATCCCAATAAAACAGTGTCAAAACCCAAACAGAGCTAACTGGAGGCAAATGCCTACGTCGTGGTGGACGGAAATCCGTCACAACACACCTGGTAAACACAATCCGGCTCGAAGGAACTAGATGAAAAGTCACATAGGAAAGATGTTTGAAAGAGTCAACAGATCAGATCAACTTTGCTGACCAGGGTTCATCTTAGCATGCTGCTCCATTCTAGGGGCTTTTGTACATGAGCTTTCAGTTAGGTAGGGTTCATGTAGGGGTCACAGTGAAATGCTCACCTCCAATTGGTGGGATGACCTGGTCCAGCAGTTTCATACTGGTGCGTTTCCAGATCTTCTTTATAATGGCTCTCAACTCTTCATTGCCCTGCTCAAAGTTACCTAGTCAACATAAGAGGAAAAGCAAAGTATTACATTAAAAGACAAGCATAAACATAGAATATTATTTATGGTGTGAGACGGGCGCAGTGCTAGAGACAAGACACCTTCGACACCTTCAGTCTTTATCTTGAGGGCAGTCCTGACCAGGGCAAACAGGGTGGCATTGAAGGTGACTGTGCCATCGCTGTTCAGGGGCATGTTCATGGATATTAAACGCTGTTGTCAGGGAAAAGAGGGGAACGAGAGAGAGTGGACACCAGTGAGAAGATGTACTGTACACACTATCAGGCACCGAACCACATCCGTCAGCACAGGTGGTCGTGCTCTTGTGGTGTAGTTGCCATGCACATGGTACATGGCAATGGTACCCATTTAAATGGCAATCCATTTCATCCAAATAACTTGACTTACCTTGCAGGCTGAGCGATGCGGACAGAATTTCCCAAAGCCTAGCGGAGGCTGGATCCTTCGCAGTAGTGTTACCACGTCCAGATGTTTTATACGCCCCCTGCAGGACAGGAGGACAAAATACACTTAGGCACATTGATTTAGAGAGAGGAGATATATATTAGCTTTGGGTACCAAGACTTAGAGCATCAACTACATACAGATGCCATGTGAAACACCTACCAACATTAACTTATTGTGGATTGAAAGGGAATGCCATGGGGCATTGTCCCTGCATTCTTGACAGAGGACTAGTCTCTTTAGTGACATAAATAACTGACCAGCTCACACAAAATTTTGATCTGGGTTCAGAGATGACTCACGTGGCATCTGGGTCGTACTCGGCCCAGATCTTCTTGAACTCATCCAGATGATGAGGACCCAGGATGGACCAATCACGTGTCAGGTAGTCAAAGTTGTCCATGATCACAGCCACGAATAAGTTGATGATCTGAGATGGGAGAGAAAGATAACTAAAGACAACAACAATACTTCCTGGAGGAGAAGTGAAGAGAGGAGAAGAGAAAGGATTACTCACCAGGAAGGCACACAGCATATAGAAGGACATAAAGTAGAAGACAGCAAAGCTGGCTCCACAGGTGTACTCCTCCCCAGGTAGGAAGTCAGACTTGGGGTCACACTTCTTGCCGTACATACTGGTCACCATCACTTCCTGCCACGCCTCCCCTGTCGCACAACTGTTGGGAGGATACAGAGGGCATCAGATTCAGTTACACCTGACCATACAACTCCCGTACATACTAGCCAGCATCTCTTCCTGCCACGCCTCTCCTGTAGCACAACTAGTGTATTCAATAGGCCAAATCATTACATCACAGATGGTGTTTTTACACAGTATATTTCGATCTGAAAGTTCTGTTGCACCCTCCCATAGACACACAGGCACCCTAGTGGTAGATATACAGTATGTGTGAACTCTGACCTTACCTCTGACTGACTGACTCATCCACTCTCTCACTCTGATTGACTGACTCACCGGAATAGCAGCAGGACAGCTTGGGGGAATGTCTGGAAGTTGTTGTTGCGGTTGATCTGTGTGCCATCCACTAAGGCTATCTTTCCAAACACCTGAAAGGGAAGACCCAAGGGTAAGTGGACCCCTAGTGTGTATGTACTTAAAAATATTCAGTTCACTCCTAAAAGTTGACCTGCATCCCAATGACTGCGTAGATGAAGAAGAGCATGACGATCAGAAGAGCCACGTAGGGTAGAGCCTGCAGAACAAACACACATTGAGTCATCCCAACCAGTGATATCCAGTGATATTTACTTAAACTACCATCAGTACATGGTTGCTGCAACCCAGTAGGAATTGGCTCCAGAACCACCAGTTGGACCCGACCTTCCATTTGGGTCTCGAGTTTCCCTACCCCAAGTTTTGTTCATCACTCTGCTGTTTACGAAGAAATGTGAGGAAGCCTGTAAATTGAGGTTAGGGAAACACTGACTGGTACTGACCTGGAAGGACTTGATGAAGGTCCACAGCAGGTTACGGATGCCCTCTGACCTGTTTAGTAGTTTAACCAAACGCATCACACGGAACAGACGGAAGAATGTGATGGACACTCTGGCATTCTCAGAATCCTTTAGGTGAATAAAAACAGATGTTCATTTTCATTCATTCATATCAATGGTATAATTACAGAGTAACTTTGTCAGACTAATACATTTGTAATTGAAAACAATACAAAAAAACCTGTCTTACCGCAATGGCCTGCATAGGGTTTGTCTGCTGAAATACAATCAGAAATAGATCATATTAGCCGCAGACATTATTGTTGCGTTAGTAGATAATTCTATGAATTAGTAAACGGACACATTACTGTAATTTGTTTATAGATTTAGCATAAATGTATGTTCATTTCTACCAAACTTCAGGGGGGGGAAGTTATGATACACAGTTATTAATAGATACATTCAGCATGCCAAATACAAAATAAACTTCAAGACCTATTATAAATGTAGACACAAACATCAGTACCTAATGTGTTGATGACATTAAATCAGTTAGTTAGCGTTAGACATGTTAAGAGAAGAGCCATACAGTTACAAACCAAGTCAAGATAATACTGACCACATCCTATATACAATTATATGGTAAGTAATGTCTAACCCAATGTCTAATTAGCTCCTAGTGCAACAAGATGCCCCATAGGCTGGGTCCGCTATCTCTCTGTAAGGACGCATCTAGCTAGGGCCTCACAGGCACAGTAACAGACAACTAGAGTAGTGCTCACAGTGCTCAGCACACAGCAAGAAGGCCCATGCAGATACAGATGCAGTGTAAAGTGATATTTACAGCACAGCCATGGAGACAGTACAGTCCTCCACTAGAGGCCAAGGCAGCCTGGAGAGAGGGGAGAGAGAGAGAGAGGGAGGAGAGGAGGAGGAGGGAAATGGTGGGTAAGACAGGTGGATGGAGGTGAGGGAACACTGGAGATGTTTATGGGCGACGGTTCAGAGGGGAGAAAACACAGGAGTGCGTGTTGGATGAAGACAGAAACAAACGAAACCTGGTGCTTCACCAAGTGAAAGGAGAGGGGAAAATAAAGACATGAAAACAAGGTGATGTTCAAAATGCTGTAGTATTCCCTGCCATAGCCTCACTTCACTGAACTCAACCGGACGAGATGATACCGACGATAGAATATTAGTCCTCGGCGCAATATTAAATCAACATGTAACATAGACATTCCAATGGCAGGGAGTGGAGATCATGTGGTGCGTGTGTCTGACAGTGGTACTAACCAGGTCCTGCTGAGAACTAGTGCTGCTTCCCACAGCCTGCTGCTGTGGAGCCAGGAGTTTGTGTTTCTGGGTCACAGTTATGAATACGTTGAATAAACACAATCACATTGCATGGGAACGTTCACGTTCAGTTGGGAGAAAACGTTCGGAAACATTTATTGTTGCAAGACGTTTTGCTCCTGAACACGGCCAGTATCTACTATCACCTTACAACTTGCATAGGTGTACAAACATGGCTGCCGTTGTTCTGTGTACTCACGTCGACCTCACTCAGGATGACATCGACAACACTGCCGATGACGATGAGGAAGTCAAACACGTTCCACGGGTCTCCAAAGTAGCCCTGGGATACACAGAATACACAGGGGCATGGAGGAAAAACTATTTTGGAAACGGAAGAACCTCCAGCATACTTAAAAAGACCCATTAAACATTCTACAGTAAACATTCCTGCCAGCCCAGAGCCTGGGCCTGCGCCTAACCCTACCTTAGCTTTGAAGGCAATGAGTTTTAGGATCATCTCCACCGTGAAGAGGACAGTGAAGATCATGTTCAGAGTGTCAGACAGCTTGGTCACATGGGCTGACTGGTTACAGTGCTGCATGGTGGAAATGCACAACAAACCCATTGAGGAAATAGCATAACAGCATTTTGACTATACAATACCTCCAAAATATCTGCCATTAGGAACAAAGAGACAAAACACCAATTAGTGGAAAAAAGATCAGAATTGGGCTGTCTGTGTAAACGCAGCCAGATGCGTTGAGCACGAATCGAATAGAATGGATGTGTTCTAGATTTACCTGCATGCCGAGACACAGTGTGTTGAGCATGATGAGGAAGAACATGGCGTACTCAAAGTAGCAGGAGGTGACTATGTACCACACGTTGTACTGATAGTGGTTCTTAGGGATATAACACCGCAGAGGCTTGGCCTTCAGAGCATACTGCACACACTGACGCTGAGGAGAGAGAAGATATTGGGAGTAAAGCCCAGTATCTGTTAATATCTGTTAAATAGTAACAGGCCAAATGACGTAACTTGGATTTTCGCGTAAATCATGCATTGAGCAGCGCATAGATTATTTACATGGACATTTCTGTCAGATCTCAAAGAGAGTACTTGCAGATAAGAATACTCTGTGACTCTTTCAGGCTGTCGCTCACAAAGAGTTAAGAAGACATCAATATGCTTAGCCAGCTTACCTGGTTCTTGTCGAGCTCACAGTTCTTATACTCAGACTCTCCCTGCTCCTGAAAGGTTACGATGACGAATCCGACGAAGATGTTCATCATGAAGAAGGCGATGAGGATGAGGTAGACGATGAAAAAGATGGAGATATCCACACGGTTGTTGTAAACTGGGCCCATATCCTCCCTGTCTGAGTCTATGGCTTTATACAACAGCCTGGGAGAGGGGAGGGAGGGAGGGAGAGAGAGGGAAGGAAGGAAGGAAGGAGAGAAAAAGAGGGAGCGATAAAAGGAGAGAGAGAGAGAAAAGAGAGTAAAAAAAGACTTCCCTTGTTGGAAGAACATGAAAGAGGGATTAATTTAATAATGGCTATATGTCTTGCAGTACCTAGCCTGGAATCCAAACTGAATATCGCTCAGTCTCACTATTGTTTCACTTCACTGATCTAGCCTGGAACCATTCAATACAATGAAGACAGTGAAACAACAGTGAAACGGTGACACTCGTACGAGAGTTGTGGTCAATTCCATTTAAACTCTGTCAATTCAGGAACTGTAATTCCAATTTCAAAATGTTCTTCACAGAAAACCATCATGGAGAATTGGAATTTCCGTTTCAGTTCCTAAATTAGAGTTGAAATGGAATTGAGCCCCAACCCTGATTCAGCCAGTTCGCCTTCCAGGCTGGGTAACTCACTGTGGCCACCCTTCGAACGTGGACACGGTAAACAGAGCCAGCATGCCGTTGAGGACGTTGTCAAAGTTAAAGTCACTGTTCATCCACTCCCTGGAGGCCAACACCATCTCCTGAAGACTGTTCTCCTGGTGCTTCAGGAACATCCCCCTGGGGGGAGAGATGTAGTATTAGATCATCAGTGCTATGTCAATGAAGTTGGAATGAATTGAGAGAGAAAGGGAAGGCGGAGAAGGAAGGGAAGGAAGCGAGAAAGAGGGAGAGGAGGATGGGAGGAGAGGATGGGGTTGGAGAAAAGGGAGGAATTCATTTTGTCAGATAATGTCCAATGGAATGAATAAGGGACAGTTAAATAGACTGATAATAAAGGGGTCTTACCGGCATGTGACCTCTGTCATTTTGGAGGGGTCTGAGCAAGTGTAGAATTTACCCTGGAGAAGACCACAAAAGAATCATGAGCTAAGTTACATCAAGTAATACACAACCTTTACAGTTTCCACTATGTATTTAGAGTAATTTGAAATTATGATTACTAGCAACCCTAACCCTTAACCACAATCCTAACCCTAACCTCAACCCCAACCACAACCCTAACCCTAGCTTCATGTCCACATCCTCGTTCAACCCTAGCCCCAACCACAACCCTAACCCTAGCTTCATGTCCACATCTCCGTTCAACCCTAACCCCAACCACAACCCTAATCCTAGCTTCATGTCCACATCCTCGTTCAACCCTAGCCCCAACCACAACCCTAACCCTAGCTTCATGTCCACATCCTCGTTCAACCCTAGCCCCAACCACAACCCTAACCCTAGCCTATTGTCCACATCCTCGTTCAACCCTAGCCCCAACCACAACCCTAACCCAAGCTTCATGTCCACATCCTCGTTCAACCCTAGCCCCAACCACAACCCTAACCCTAGCCTATTGTCCACATCCTCGTTCAACCCTAGCCCCAACCACAACCCTAACCCTAGCTTCATGTCCACATCCTCGTTCAACCCTAGCCCCAACCACAACCCTAACCCTAGCTTCATGTCCACATCCCCGTTCAACCCTAGCCCCAACCACAACCATAACCACTGAGCTGGCTATGACCTCAAGTGTTATGTCATCTAGCTACTACTGTACATACATTATTCAATCTCACATTGTGGCGCTGGACCCCTATGCAGTCTAGCATATTATAAATCATAATAAACCCACTGAGCTGTCTAGGACCATGCTGTTCTCAGTGTCATATGTGAGCTATTGCATATAGCTACAAATACAGTTTGAACCGTACCTTGAAGAGCTGGACCCCTATGCAGGAGAATATGAAGTCTAGCAGCATGGTGACCAGGACGATATTGCCAATGGTTTTGATGGCTACAAACACACACTGAACCACGTGCTGTAAAAAAAGGTTACACATACAGGTCAGATCACCAGCTGTGTGGCAATGCATTTGTATAGAAATACGTGTGTGTGTGTGTATGTGGTGTACAGTACCTTCAGGCCCTTGGCTCTGTTGATAGCCCTTAGAGGCCTGAGCACCCTCAAAACCCTGAGAATCTTCACCACTGAGATGGCACTGGACCTAGAGTCCGACGGCAGACACACGACAGCCTTCACAATGTGCTCGTCCCAGCAGGCGAAGCTGGTTGAAATGACGTCACGCGTGTATACGTGTATCTCTACAGCGCTCTATTGCATCTCTACGGCGCCACTCAGACATCGAGAACTACACCGAGTGTACAAAACCTTACGAACACCTTCCTACTAGTGAGTTGCAACCCCTTTTTTCTGAACAGCCTCAATTTGTCGGGGCAGGGACTCTACAAGGTGTCGAAAGTGGATTCAAGTGAATTTGACAGGTGACATCAACAAGGGATGATAGACTGACCAGGTGAATCCAGGTGCAGCTATGTCATGCAAAGAGCAGGTGTTTCCAATGTTTCGTAAACTCTGTGATTATCCACAGGAATAATACAGTAAGACTAAATATTTACTATCACCCATCAGGATAGCAACACTCACTCCATTCCCATGGACAACAGAGACACGCCCACCACCAGTAGGTCCAGCATGTTGAAGGAGTTACGGCAGAAAGAGCCTGGATGCAAGAAGGCTCCATACACTGTCATCTGGAGGGGGGGGGGGCACTTGGGTTAACATACACGAGCTGTCACCAGGGTAATGTCCTAAATATTATACCATTTCATCCAATAGGAATTTAGACCACTTTACCTTCAGCACAATCTCAATGGTGAACACAGTGGTGAAGACGATATCAGCATATGCCAAGACCTGCAGAAAAGAGAGGGTTGGTCGAGTTATCGTCACATAGCGAAGTCATTCACATAGCGTACTTTACACCAGGGGTTCTCAAAGGGGAGTGCGCGGAACTGCAGGGGGTCCGCAGCCAGATCTCAATATATATATTTTGATGGATATTGTCACGCCCTGGCCTTAGTTATCTTTGTTTTCTTTATTATTTTAGTTAGGTCAGGGTGTGACAGGGGGGATGTTTGTGTGTATTTGTCTCGTCTTGGGGGGTTGTATTGTATAGGGGGTTTTGTAGAGTTTATGGGGTTGTGTTCAGTGTAGGTGTCTAGGTATGTCTATGGTTGCCTGAGTGGTTCTCAATCAGAGACAGCTGTCTTTCATTGTCTCTGATTGGGAGCCATATTTAAGGCAGCCATAGGCATTAGGCTGTTGTGGGTAATTGTCTATGTCTAACGTTAGTAGCTTATGTGTGCACTTTCGTTTGTAGGTTCACGTTCGTGGTTTATTGTTTTTGTATTAGTTTGTATAGTGTTCGTTTCGTCTTCGTCTCTAATAAAAGAAGATGTATTCATATCACTCTGCGTTTTGGTCCGATCCATGCTCCTCCTCAGACGAGGAGGAGAACATACGTGACAGATATTACTAACAACAGATTTAAAAAACTTTTGGCCAAGGGATCCGTGGAATAAGTTTAAAGGTTGTAATACAATACAATGCAATAGTATTCATCTACAATGTATGTTCTTAACCCTGGGCAACATGGGCCTGGGATAATCACAGGGATATTGGTATTCACGGTGATAAAATGTGTAGATTTGAGGGAAATTAGCTTGAAAACAGCACAATTTTCTCTCCGATGCCAAGACATTGGCCTTTAAAAAACATAGTCATAGATAACAATATAGCACACAAGGAGTTTTACTAACTCGAGTTGTGTTCCGATTATAAGGTAACCTGATTAATTTGCTATCATAAAAGGGGTCCCCGGCCCCAAAAAGTTTGAGAAGCTTTAAACTGTTTGTCCTTTTATGGAACATTTATTGATGTTTCATTTTGAATGCACTTTATTTAAAATGTTATTTTATTTGATGTGTCTGACTGGAACACATTAGAAGACACCACTTAGTAGGGTGTCCAATCAAAAACACATATTTTGACCAGTGGGTAAATGGTGTAGTCTAAACCTCATGTCTCTATCATAATCCGTTCAAAAGTTATTGGAGTTGTTACCCTTGCAGGTGACCAAAATTAAGGTGAATAATTCAATGGAGGCCAGAGAATTTTTTGGGTCAAAAATATACAGTACGAGTCAAAAGTTTGGACCCACCTACTCATTCAAGGGTTTTTCTTGATTTGTACTATTTTCTACATTGTAGAATAATAGTGAAGACATCAAAACTATGAAATAACAATATGGAATTAGTAACCCCCCCCAAAAAAGAGTTAAACAAATCAAAATATATTTTATATTTGAGATTCTTCAAAGTAGCCACCCTTTGCCTTGATGACAGCTCTGCACACTCTTGGCATTCATGTCTTATATATTAGTATTCGCTTTTCATATTCATGTGAAATTATTGTTTATTTAATTCAGCTCGTGTCGATTTTGCGACCCGCGGAAACAACTTTGCAAACGACCACAACATATGAAATCCTCAAAAGTCTGCGAGAAAGTGCCGCCGCTCTGTCGAACAGAGAACAGTGCTTATTATCAGATGTATATTAGCTTACAAAATCAGACTTTTAGGATATAATGTTAATGATATGTTAGAGAAAGTCCCCACTGAAGAATTCAGAACACTAATTGTATTTTATAACATAAGGAAGTGAAATTTTATTCACCAAAGTGTGTTTTCATCCAGAGTAGATAGACACCCTACACTTAGACTTCCTAATGGAACATAGCCTGAGTACCTTATTCCTGAATGACTTGGGGTCTATGGGATCCTCAGCGGCCAGTGATATGCTACTGAGGAGGATGAAGAGCAGGATGAAGTTGGTGAAGGGGTTGGCATTGACGATCCTATGACACAGCTTACGAAACCTGACCACGGAGGGAACACAAACACACACACACAAAGAAAAGACAACAACCTCAACTTACATAGTTATTGTAACATCCGACGGGAACACGAGGCCAATTTATTATTCAATCATGATTTTAATAGCAGTCTAATAAGACTCTTCGTCAGATACACCCCATTGTTCGGCCTGAATTGAATTGAATAGGGTATGTGTTGATCTGTGCGACTCACTTGTTCTCCGGTCCGAAGATAAAGAAGGAGTAGGTCTCCGGCATAGGAACCTCTTCCTCTTTCAGCTGGAGGTCAGCCATTGGTCGAGGCCGTGGGGTCTCAGGGATAGCAGGCTCTTCCTCCTCGTCATCACCTAGAACAGAAGGCGTCGTGGATAGGACAGTTGGTAGTTGGCAGTCATTCAATTATTATACAGTAAATTCATTATTGACAGGTTTTTTTATGGTGTGCTATCCTTTTTCTTTCATTAAAGTCATTACATTTAGAACCAGATTTTTGTTTTAATAAGGCCTCCTCTTTTCAGACAAAAACACAACCATATTTGTTTTAGGTTCATAAACATAAGACATGGTGTAGCAATAGTCTGATTCCAAGTCTGTTTGTGCTGTCTTGCCAACTCCTATGGTTAGTGGCGTGACAATGAAGTTGACAGCACAAACAAATCTGGGATCAGGCTACTGTAGCAGGGATAAACGAGAGGATGTGCTGTGCACTCTTTAAAAAAAAAAAAAATATTTCACCTTTATTTAACCAGGTAGGCCAGTTGAGAACAAGTTCTCAATTACAACTGCGACCTGGCCAAGATAAAGCTAAGCAGTTCGACACATACAACAACACAGAGTTACACATGGAATAAAACAAACATACAGTCAATAATACAGTAGAAAAAAGTCTATACACATTGTGTGCAAATGAGGTAAGATAAGGGAGGTAAGGCAATAAATAGGCCATGGTGGCAAAGTAGTTACAATATAGGAATTAAACACTGGAGTGATAGATGTGCAGAAGATGAATGTGCAAGTAGAGATACTGGGGTGCAAAGGAGCAAGATAAATAAATAAATACAGTATGGGGATAAGGTAGTTGGATGGGCTATTTACAGATGGGCTATGTACAGGTGCAGTGATCTGTGAGCTGCTCTGACAGCTGGTGCTTAAAGCTAGTGAGAGCGAAATGAGTCTCCAGCTCTAGTGATTTTTGCAGTTCATTCCAGTAATTGGCAGCAGAGAACTGGAAGGAAATGCAGCCAAATGAGGAATTGGCTTTGGGGATGACCAGTGAAATATACCTGCTGGAGCGCGTGCTTCGGGTGGGTGCTGCTATGGTGACCAGTGAGCTGAGATAAGGCGGGGCTTTACCTAGCAAAGACTTGTAGATGACCTGGAGCCAGTGGGTTTGGCGACGAGTATGAAGCGAGGGCCAGCCAACGAGAGCGTACAGGTTGCAGTGGTGGGTAGTATATGGGGCTTTGGTGACAAAACGGATGGCACTGTGATAGACTGCATCCAATTTGTTGAGTAGAGTGTTGGAGGCTATTTTGTAAATTACATCGCCGAAGTCGAGGATCGGTAGGATGGTCAGTTTTACGAGGGTATGTTTGGCAGCATGAGTGAAGGATGCTTTGTTGCGAAATAGGAAGCTGATTCTAGATTAAATTTTGGATTGGAGATGCTTAATGTGGGTCTGGAAGGAGAGTTTATAGTCTAACCAGACACCTAGGTATTTGTAGTTGTCCACATATTCTAAGTCAGAACCGTCCAGAGTAGTGATGCTGGACGGGCGGGCAGGTACGGGCAGTGATCGGTTGAAGAGCATGCATTTAGTTTTACTTGCATTTAAGAGCAGTTGGATGCCACGGAAGGAGAGTTGTATGACATTGAAGCTCGTCTGGAGGTTAGTTAACACAGTGTCTAAAGAAGGGCCAGAAGTATACAGAATGGTGTCGTCTGCGTAGAGGTGGATCAGAGAATCACCAGCAGCAAGAGCGACATCATTGATGTATACAGAGAAGAGAGTCGGCCCGAGAATTGAAACCTGTGGCACCCCCGATAGATACTGCCAGAGGTCCGGACAACAGGCCCTCTGATTTGACACACTGAACTCTATCAGAGAAGTAGTTGGTGAACCAGGCGAGGCAGTCATTTGAGAAACCAAGGCTGTTGAGTCTGCCGATAAGAATGTGGTGATTGACAGAGTCAAAAGCCTTGGCCAGGTCGATGAATACGGCTGCACAGTATTGTCTCTTATCGATGGCGGTTACAATATCGTTTAGGACCTTGAGCTCTGTCGAGGATGAGCACAACAACCTCAGACAACTCATATTTCCGATTCCAGGAAAATGGCTGGATAACAACAAACACATGTGTGGTAGTACAGCCTTTATAAGGCAGTGGACAGCGTGTAAGAATAGACTGGACTTAAAAAGATGATGATCTTTGGGATGAGCGGCTAATAATAATTAGGTGGGGCTATTCTTATACTGACTGTACCGCGGCTGGGAGAGCAGCACCGATAGTCATTCAATCCAATGTAATGACGTCAACATCAAGCAGTAGCTTTCCTACTGCAATTAGCTATCGACTATTAGATTCAGTTGCTTCTTTTTTGTAACGGTTCGATTAGCAGAAGTGCGATTCAGATGATAGTACAGTAGTGTATGCTGGGATAATTCCTGAAGCCTTGCCTGGCCTAGGGCTGGCTCAGACAGTGCCTACCACCTACCTGGGAAGTCTGCTGAAGGGAAGGGATCCTTCACTTCCTTCACGTTGGATTCAAACTCATCAACTTTCAGCTGTAATTGAAAACAATGGATATATAATGAGACAGGTTTATAAACAGCTAAAAACATAGAGATTCAGAATACAAGAGACACAGCTAACTAAATACCACACATTGACCCAGCATCAGCTCATTGACAGCTTAATGGCACAGTATACAGTAGGCTATCCGTGCCATCTCAACACCTGGTTCAGGACTGAAATAGTGAAATGTAACCCTGCACCAAGAGATGTGGTGTTAGATCCTGTTGGCTCACTAGCCCTCTTTGCTGACTGACCGTAGCGGTGGTGGGAATCCACTCTATCCTAGTTCTCTGTCCAGTTAGCTTCTTAATGCTAGGGTTAGTTAACTAACCTCATACACTAACCTGCCAGGTACAGATAGAGGACTCTTGAGTCAGCAGTACTAACCTTAGCAGTGGTGGGAATCCCCTCCATCTTTGCTCTCTGTTCAGCCAGTTTCTTAGCCAGCAGAACCTTCTCCTCGTCAGCCTTGTCTGGCATGTTGGCCCTGGTAGGAACAGGTGGAGAGAGGGAGAATAGGGGAACATTTAGTTGTAATAATGGATGTATAGCTAACAGCGGCTGATTAAGATGGGAAAGGAAGGAAGATAAAGATAAAGGAGGATAGAGAAAGTTGAGCAAACAGCCGCTAACATCCAGTACTTGACATGGGCAGGAGTTCACCGCAACTGCGTACCGGCACCTCAGATTTTGTTCTTCTTGAGTTCCCGCACCTCCTATAGAATATTAGCTCAAAAGTATTGTGGAGCTCCTGCACTTAAATATAAACGGTACCGGCACACAAAATGAGTACTGGAACCTATTTCGGTCTAAGTCAAGCACTGCTAACATCTTAAATTTATTTAGCTCTTTCTGCAATGGTGCCAAACAAGACTGTGTTGAGTCAAAGGAGGGTTGTTGTGTTTACCTGAGCAGTTTCCTCCTCTTCCTCTCCTCTGCTTTGTCTTTCTGGGCGGCCGTCAGGCTCTCTGCTTCTGCCAGGTTGTCAACAGCAATGGCCAGGAACACGTTGAGGAGGATGTCTGTTCACACAGCACTCAGGAAACAACACCCTTGTACTTGGGCCTGCTCTTAGCTATGCCACAGTCTAGCCTTGTAATTATACAATTATTTTACATCCTATAAAACAAGCCCTATTCTGTAACCAAACAGGTCACAAACTATTCTATCCTGACAGACGGTAACAAAAATGTTAATCGAGTTGGCCAGTAACCACACTGCTAACCTTATGCCGAACCTTACATTAAGATAACAGTTCTATTTTGTTTTCACCCATTTTTACGATATTAGCCCATTTCGACTTTGTGGCTGTGGTAACTAGTGACAACCGATCTCCTGAGGGGTACTGCCATCACCACAGCAGCCTACCACGGCCTGAGGAGGATGATGATGTCAACCCGAGACTCAAACACTACAGAGTCCACCCCCTGGATCCTTCATCTACAACCGTTAGCTTCCTCTCAGTCTCCGCCTGAATCCCCTCACATCCATTCCATTTCCGCAATAAATATTCAAAACTTTTTTCAATGTACTGGTGAAGTGAAGGATACAGTTTCCACAGGTGAAGAGGATGATGAAGTAGATGCTGACTAGGATGCCAGGGAAGACTGGTCCACCGTAAGCCATGATACCATTATACATGATGGAGTTCCAGTCCTCCCCTGTCAGAACCTGAATGAAGAGGAGGAAGTCGTTAAATCCGTCCCTCCGGCCAGTCAGTCAACACATCACGCTACAATAGAAAGCACAATACCTGGAAGACACTGATGAGCGCCTGGGGGAAGTTGTCAAAGTTACTGCGTCTGATCTCCTGGTCTGGGAAGTTGAACTTCCCCCCGAACACCTGCATGCCCAGCAGGGAGAAAATGACGATGAAGAGGAAGAGGAGGAGGAGCAGCGAGGCGATGGAACGGACTGAGTTTAACAGGGAGGCAACCAGGTTACTGAGGGAGGTCCAATACCTGAGAGAGGAGACAGTAGTGGGCTGTTATCAGAGATATACTGTACGGTGGTACTTAGGTGAAACGTTTACTGACAGTGCGCTCACGAAAATATCATATCGCTTATCTCGTCATTTCAAATGCAATGCTTGACAAGTGCTGTTTTATTGTTGACTCATTAAACTTAGAAAGCACAGAGATGCCGCTCAGTGATTGTGGAACAAACCCCAAAATCACTGCAACAGCATGTGTCACCAAATGTTAAATCTCTCTGATGGAAGGCTAGCTAGCTAGCTAGCTCGGGATTTGATAAGGCTCGCAAGAATAGCAAACGTTTGGTCAATAAATGCTCTTCCAGTGAGGCGACTTACTTGGTGACCTTGAGCAGTCTCAGCAGGCGGATGCAGCGGAGGACAGAGATGCCGAGAGGGGACATGACGTCAGCAGTGACCAGGATGATCTCGAGGATGCCCACGCTCACCACGAAGCAGTCGAAGCGGTTGAACAGGGACAAGAAGTATTGAGGCAGGCCCAGAGCGTACATCTTCACAAACATCTCCAGCGCAAACAGGGTCAGCAGCACCTTGTTGGCATTATCTGAGAAAGGACACAGGAACCAATGAGGACAAAGGGATAGGCAAGAG
This sequence comes from Salvelinus alpinus, assembly GCF_045679555.1. Taxonomy (NCBI): domain Eukaryota; kingdom Metazoa; phylum Chordata; class Actinopteri; order Salmoniformes; family Salmonidae; genus Salvelinus; species Salvelinus alpinus. Next base: position 14,006,995 of record NC_092102.1, read on the forward strand.
GTAACTGATATGAAATCAGGGATAGGCGAGACAGGGATAGGCGAGACAGGCCCCTAAGAACTGATCCTTGTTGGCACTATCTGGCACCAGAGAGAATAACACAGCTAAGTAAGTGGAGGCTGGTGGGAGGAGCTATAGGAGGATGGGCTGGAATGGAATTCATGGAACAGAGTCAAACATGTGGTTTCCATATGTGTGATGTGTTTGATACCGTTTCCATTGATTCCTTTCCAGCCATTACAAGGAGCCTGTCCTTCTATAGCTCGTCCCACCAGCCACCATCTAAGTAATATTTTATTTGTGAGTGATGTTTGTCTTTTTCATGCGGGTCAGAATACTTCTGCTGGGAACAAACAGCCTAAGACTTAGGCTATTGAATCACCTTAGGGTTATTCAAATATGTATTTTGGGAGAAGCAAAACAGTGAGCAGACATTTCCTTATGGCTTTTTCTCTTAGCCTGACGACTCACACTAAATTCTTACGCAGCGCTGTCGTTCGCTGCGTACTTTACTCTGAGACTGCCGTCATTGAAGTCGTTTGTTGTGTCGAGGGGCGTTGTACAAAACAAAGTCATCAGCGATTGGATCGTCTCTAACCAATCATAGTAACAAATCCAATGACACATTTTCAAACCGCCGCTTTACCCACGTGTGTTCTGGCCCAATCCATCGGTTTCTGTACCAATCAGACGGCCCCGAATGGGTTCGCATTCGGTGAAGGGTCGGGGAGGTATTCAGATCCAGACTCATTGCGGAGAAGAAACTAACGTCCGTGGGCGTGATGTAACATTTGGCCGGAGCAAGGAGTCTGGGTTGCCAGGCAATTACTCTATATATATATTGGACGTTCTTTTTGTCCTGTTCCTGTTATTATTTTGGATGTGCGTAAAACCCCCTGCATTCATTATCGGCAAGACAGGGTGCTAAGAACTGACCCTTAGACAGCAGGACGTTTGATGTAGTTCATGGTTTGGTTTGTACTGCAGCTATTTCTGTACTAGAGGCTCAGGTTCTGTCTATGGGGGTAACATTAGTCAACTAAAAAAAGTCACCATATATCAGTGAGTAAAAGTAAAAGAGGTCACAGTATATATATAGAGATAAAGACATGACAGAAACGAGATACAATACACTAGCGTATGCTTACGTGCCAATATTCTGACCTGAGATCTGCGTAACGCAACATTTTTGTGCAAGTATCTTATTGACATCAATGAATGATTTAAGCGAAAGCCTGAGTTGTGGCAGCTTATCTTTACTCTGAATCGGGCCCATGCAGAACATGCTTCTTAGATGTACTAGTCAATGGCAGCTTCAGTGAGAGCGTAAAACAGACCTTATATAGTAGTGTGTGTGTGTGTGTGTGTGTGTGTGTGTGTGTGTGTGTGTGTGTGTGTGTGTACCTTGTACAGTAGTAAGCATGTCTGACTGGTGGTGATGTTCACTAGCGATGGCAATAGTATTCAGGAAGACCACCAGAATCACAGACCAATAAAATGTCTTCGATTTTACATAGACGAGACACTTCATCCTGAAGAACCGGTTCCAGCGACGAGCCAGACGACTGGGGAGAGAGGGTTGAGAGAGAAAGAGAGGAAAGAGGGAGGAGAAATGAGAGACGAGAGGAGGGAGAGGAGAGGAGGAAAGACAGAGAGAGAGAGAGAAAGAGAGGGAGGGAGAAAAGCGAGGGAGACAGAGAGAGGAGAGAATGAGGGAGAGAGGGAGAAAAACAGAGGGAGACAGAGAGAGCAGAGAGTGCAGAGAGAGCAGAGAGGGAGAGAATGAGGGAGTGCGGGGAAGGAGAGGATGGTCTGAAGTCAGTCACCGTGTCTATGATATGTAAAAAATAATATTACATTTAAATGATGTATCGCTTATGTTTTTATCTCCGTACTCACTAATAGTACACCGTCCGGCTCTCACCCTCCATCCCTATCAGACTGTCTGTGTCTGCCTCCGTCAAAGGCAGGAGTCCTGCCAAGAATAAACAGAATATTAGGGGGACTTGTATACATTAAGACACCCTACACCCCAACAGGGGGTCAGCTCCCACCTCAGCCCAGTCAAAGCTCTTCTCTGTCCTGGCACCCCAATGGTGGAACAAGCTTCCCTTTAACATCAAAACAGCAGAGTCCCTACCCATCTTCCGAAAATGTCTGAAACCCTACCTTTTTGAAGTGCATCTTAAATAAACCCCCAGGCGCACACCGCCCCAACTTGCCTTTTCTGACTATCACTGACTTTGCTGTTAACTACTTTATTGAGGGAAAATGTACTACTACAACTACTGTGATATGTAGTTGTCTCACCTAGCTATCTTAAGACGAATGCACTCATTTGTAAGTTGCTCTGAATAAGAGTGTCTGCTAAATGTCTAAAATATAAAATGCAATGTTGCTCAAATCCCTAGGAACCCCTGGAACAAATCAGACACCCTATAACAATTTAGACGTCGGACACCTCCAAGAGATGTCGGGCGCCCTCAAGAGTCAATGTACAACTGGACAGTGTCAGCAGCTACCTTTCCCCTCCTGCTCGTTTTCTAGGACCTCAGCCTGAGTGATCCATTCCATGTAACCCTTCAGGTCCTCATCCAGCTGCTGGGTCTCCCTCAACTTCTGGAACTCCCCTCGGGACTTAGCCTTCTCTCTCTCCTTGGTGAACTCTCTGGGTGTAGGGAAGAGGACAAAAAAGGTAGAGTAGAAAATAAGAGACATTTCTGATTAAATACACCATTCAAGATAACTAGAAGAACAGTATACTCTTAGAAAAAAGGGTTCCAAAAGGGTTCTTCGGCTGTCCAAATAGGAGAACCCTTTTGGGTTCCACGTAGAACCTTCTGTAGAAAGGGTTCTACGTGGAACCCAAATGGGTTCTATGTGGAACCAAGAAGGGTTCTTCAAAGGGTTCTCCTATGGGGACAGCCAATGAGCCTTTTTTAGGTTCCAGATAGCACCTTTTTTAATAAAAGCGTAGAGTAGAGTAGAGGACATGATCATACCCACTGAGAACACCCAGGACCAGATTGAGCACGAAGAAGGATCCAATTAGGATCAGAGTCACGAAGTAGAGCCAGGGCCACTCGTTCCCTATGGCATCGTTCACCTGCAGGAGAACATCACTATTGCGTTGCTACAACGTCACTACAACATAATACACAAGTGTTTCCCAAACTCGGTCCTGGGGACCCCAAGTGGGGCACATTTTGGTTCCCATAGCACTACACAGCTGATTCAAATAATCACATTTGATGACATGTTGGATTCAGCTGGGTAGTGCTAGGGCAAAAACCAAAACGTGCACCTCTTGGGGTCCCCAGGACCGAGTTGTCATACAGTCACAAAGTAGAGCCAGGGCCATCATTCACCTGAAGGACAGCACAACATTACTACCAACTACAGCGTCACTACTGTAATACAGTAGGTTGTTTGCTACACCACCATGAAGCTGGATGGGTCATCTATTCTAATACACTGCCTTTAATTACGTCATTGGGAGGCAAAATAAGCTGTCTGCGGAATCTCAGCCGGATTCTGACCGCATCTCATGTCCTGTGAAGTGCATAGATGTATGGTCCTCTCAGGTAATGGCACGCCACAGGACCCTGCTGTGAGTCTGCAGTCAGCTGCTTCTCACAGGGAGGAGAGACTGACCCAGTAGAGCACATCGGTCCAGCCCTCCATAGTGATAGACTGGAAGACGGTGAGCATGGCGAAACCAAAGTTGTCAAAGTGGGTGATGCCGAAGTTTGGCCCCGCCCAGCCTGAACGACACTCTGTCCCGTTGAGGAGGCAGCGGCGCCCGTTACCGGCCTGGGCACAGGGGGCGGGCCTCTCGTTCTCTAATGTAGCCATGATGTCTGGAGGAGAGAGAGAGAGACAACCAAATGTTTTATTGTGAAAGATGTTGATGTGTGGTGACCAGGGTTGGGGTCAATTCGATTTCAATTCCAATCAATTCAGAAAAACCCCAATTCCAATTCCCAAATTTTGGAGGAAAGGACAGAAAGCAACACAGCATTTTCATTGTGAAAGACTTTGATGTGTAACACATTAGCGACCAGGTTAGTGGTGCCTTGTTTACAACTCAGACCTCCATCCAAAGAGTACAGTAGAGCTACCTGGTTGTCCAAATATTACCTGGTTGTCATAGCTGTTTGTCCTCAATGTCAGTGACTTACCTCAAATACTCTTCACATACTCTTTACTATCTACTACTTTTTGCTTACCTGTGCCGGTCCAGTAGCAGGTCTTGTGCATCTTACACTTGAAGAGCTCCAGACCTACGATGGCGTAGATGGTGACCATGAAGAAGACCAGCAGGCCAATGTGCAGCAGGGGCAGCATTGCCTTCAGGATAGAGTTCATCACCACCTGCAGGCCTGGAGGGGAACAACAGGGAGGAGCTCACTACCTCAGTACTATTTACATTTAAAAAAAACAGACATATTAGCCAACGAGGGTCAATGGTGTGTTAAAGAAACAGAAATGTGCGCTAAGCTAAAACCTGAAGAAACAATATTGTAAAACATAATGGAAGGAGATGACAGTGTGACCCACTACTACCCACTGTGAATGTTACTCGAAGCCTGACGAAGAACTTCTGGTCGAAACGCTGCACTGGAGAATCAAACAACTGAAGCATCAAACAATGTGCGGGCGTACAGTGGGGGCAAAAAAGTATTTAGTCAGCCACCAATTGTACAAGTTCTCCCACTTAAAAAGATGAGAGAGGCCTGTAATTTTCATCATAGGTACAGTTCAACTATGACAGACAAAATGAGAAAAGAAAATCCAGAAAATCACATTGTAGGATTTTTTATGAATTTATTTGCAAATTAGGGTGGAAAATAAGTATTTGGTCACCTACAAACAAGCAAGATTTCTGGCTCTCACAGACCTGTAACTTCTTCTTTAAGAGGCTCCTCTGTCCTCCACTCGTTACCTGTATTAATGGCACCTGTTTGAACAATCCTACAATGTGATTTTCTGTTTTTTTTCTTCTCATTTTGTCTGTCATAGTTGAAGTGTACCTATGGTGAAAATTACAGGCCTCTCTCATCTTTTTAAGTGGGAGAACTTGCACAATTGGTGGCTGACTAAATACTTTTTTGCCCCACTGTATGTGCTGGCATGTGTGCGCGTGCGTGTTTGCGTGATGTGTCGGTCCTTACTGGGGACTCCAGTTACGAGACGTAGGGGCCTGAGCACCCTGAATGCTCTGAGGGCCTTCATATCTAACCCTCCTCCCTTCTCCATGTGAATGCCTGCTAGATAGTTGATGGTGTCCAGGGCGATGGTGAAGAGGCTGCAGGAGAAAAACAACAGACAGAATTAGTACCTGCTTACACTTTTACTGTAGGCTCACTAGGTACGCATTCATAAAGCCTTTATAACAGCTACATAGGACATTATAGAGTGCATGCAACTAACTGAACACCGCATAGATACTAAACAATCGACTTTCTCTGTAACCCTTTACCTGAAGCCAACTAAAGCCAAGCATAATGCATTGTGGTGTGGTTGTAATGCGTTGTGGTGTGGTTGTAATGCATTGTGGTGTGGTTGTAATGCATTGTGGTGTGGTTGTAATGCATTGTGGTGTGGTTGTAATGCATTGTGGTGTGGTTGTAATGCATTGTGGTGTGGTTGTAATGCGTTGTGGTGTGGTTGTAATGCATTGTGGTGTGGTTGTAATGCATTGTGGTGTGGTTGTAATGCGTTGTGGTGTGGTTGTAATGCATTGTGGTGTGGTTGTAATGCATTGTGGTGTGGTTGTAATGCATTGTGGTGTGGTTGTAATGCATTGTGGTGTGGTTGTAATGCATTGTGGTGTGGTTGTAATGCATTGTGGTGTGGTTGTAATGCATTGTGGTGTGGTTGTAATGCATTGTGGTGTGGTTGTAATGCATTGTGGTGTGGTTGTAATGCATTGTGGTGTGGTTGTAATGCATTGTATGCCCCCTTTATAATCTACTGGCATAAAACTGAATGTGACCGGAATACGCTGTTGTGCAGACCCAAACCATACAGTGCTAGCTTGATTGATTGGCTTCCATACGGAGCCCTCCCATGGAGCCCTTACCCCATGAAGACAATGACGAAGTCCAGTAAGTTCCAAGCGTTCCGTAGATAGGCTCCCTCGTGGAATACAAAACCGTATGCTATTATCTTCAGAAAGCACTCTAACGTAAAGATCACCAGGAAGATATACTCCAGACTCTCCTGAAAGAGAAAGACACGAAAACCTTGGCAATGAGACTCTTTACAAAATTCGTCATCTTTATTTCTCCATTAGAAAAGAGACTTTGGGAATTTGTTCCAATTTGCAGTTGTAAAGCTCACACACAACATACACACACAACAGGCTGGGGTCAGATTTGATACCCAACTCCCTGGTCTTACACCTTTCATTTTAGGGAAGCAAAGAGCCCATCTGCCCGAAAAGACCTATCGATGGCAGTTAGTTCAATAGAGGATAAAAGGCATTTCAAGGCCCACTCTGTGATATTTACCGCTGTTTTTTTTCTTCGTTAACGACATAAGAACATAGGAGTGAGCGTTTAAGGAAAAATTATTGGGGTCACTGAAACCTTTGACACAATCGGCTGCTGTAGAATCAAACGGGCTTTAACGGTATTAGATTTGCCAGCTTGTTCTCTCGCGACAGCTCTGATTAGAAAGGGGCCTAGACAGGGTTTAAAGGGATGACGCTGACTCAGTAAGAGGGACGTATGGTGAGACTGGGTGCCATTGTAGTTCAAATGTCTGACCTTTGTCAGCTACACACACACACTGGCTCACATACTAACATACTAGCTCTCACATAAACAGTACGCTGAGGAGAAGTATGATGTTTTGTAACCAAAGGTTATTAAGGACACAGATAATCTTCCTTGACTCATCATTCATTTGAGCTGATAATGCTACAGACGATAAGTTAGATAAACATTTGATTCCCTGTGGTATTAGCTCTAGCATTGATAGTGTCAGGAAGAGCAGGCAAACACACACATAACAGCACCATGTAGGGTGTCCCTCTGTCTCTATACACACACCGTGGTGGTCGCTAGACCAGACAGGCAGAGGAACTGTGGAACACACAACAACTGCAACGTGACAGACTACATTTACGACAGCTACTTTTCGTAGACTACATCTCTGTGTTGACAATTCTCTCCTTCACAAATCACTTCCAAGGAGTTCAGTTAGTTCCTGGTTCCCCTGACGGAAACAAACCGATTGGATGGATTAAAATAGGTATTCTAAATGTTTTCCACACTGTATTTACATATGGCTGGTATGTCTGTGCAGTGAAGAACAGTCACAGAACTAAACCCTGCTTGAGTTACAGTTTGGCCAGGTCTCCATTGAGAAAGAGCTCTTCTGACCTCAAATGGGACTTCCTGGTTAAATAAAGGTTAAATAATGGAATTAGTGAAAAGTGATTTGTCTTGTATATAGCAGCATTGCAGTTGGCTCAGAGTTACTCATCGTTACTCACTGCTTATACTTATTAGTAGTCAATATTCAGATTAACTATTTGCATGTACTGTAGATCTGATTGGTAAAATTACTTCAATAGCCAGTGTCCTTCTACAGAATGAAACTAACACCACCGTGGTTGTTAGGACAGACAAACGCTCCAACAAGTCAGTTCATCAAATTCCTGCCCTGCTAGAGCTGCCTTGGTCAACTGTAAGCTCTGTTATTGTGAAGTGGAAACGTCTAGGAGCAACAACGGCTCAGCCGCAAAGTGGTAGGCCACACAAGCTCACAGAACGTGTCCTCAGTTGCAACACTCACTACCGAGTTCCAAACTGCCTCTGGAAGCAACGTCAGCACAATAACTGTTCGTCGGGAACTTCATGAAATGGGTTTCCATGGACGAGTAAAGCCATTGGACTCTACAGCAGTGGAAACGCGTTCTCTGGCAGTCTGACAGACTAATCTGGGTTTGGCAGATGCGAGGCGAACGCTACCCGTCCGAATGCATAGTGCCAACTGTAAAGTTTGTTGGAGGAGGAATAATGGTCTGGGGCTGTTTTTCCATGGTTCGGGCTAGGCCCCTTAGTTCCAGTGAAGGGAAATCTTAATGCTACAGCATACAATGACATTCTAGACGATTCTGTTCTTCCAACTTTGTGGCAACAGTTTGAGGAAGGCTCTTTTCTGTTTCAGCATGACAATGCCCCCGTGCACAAAGCGAGGTCCATACAGAAATGGTTTGTCTAGATCGGTGTGGAAGAACTTGACTGGCCTGCATAGAGCCCTGACCTCAACCCCATCAAACACCTTTGGGATGAATTAGAACGCCGAATGCGAGCCAGGCCTAATCGCCCAACTTCAGTGCCTGACCTGACTAATGCTCTTGTGGCTGAATGGAAGCAAGTCCCAGAAACAATGTTCCGACATCTAGTGGAAAGCCTTCCCAGAAGAGTGGAGGATGTTAAAGCAGCAAAGGTGGGACCAACTCCATATTAATGCCCATGATATGGAATGAGATGTTCAACGAAAAGGTGTCCACATTCTTTTGGTCATGTAGTGTGTGTATATATATATCACCTCATGGATATACAGTGGGGAGAACAAGTATTTGATACACTGCTGATTTTGCAGATTTTCCTACTTACAAAGCATGTAGAGGTCTGTAATTTTTATCATAGGTACACTTCAACTGTGAGAGACGGAATCTAAAACAAAAATCCCGAAAGTCACATTGTATGATTTTTAAGTAATTAATTAGCATTTTATTGCATGACATAAGTATTTGATACATCACAAAAGCAGAACTTAATATTTGGTACAGAATCCTTTGTTTGCAATTACAGAGATCATACGTTTCCTGTAGTTCTTGACCAGGTTTGCACACACTGCAGCAGGGATTTTGGCCCACTCCTCCATACAGACCTTCTCCAGATCCTTCAGGTTTCGGGGCTGTCGCTGGGCAATACGGACTTTCAGCTCCCTCCAAAGATTTTCTATTGGGTTCAGGTCTGGAGACTGGCTAGGCCACTCCAGGACCTTGAGATACTTCTTACGGAGCCACTCCTTAGTTGCCCTGGCTGTGTGTTTCGGGTCGTTGTCATGCTGGAAGACCCAGCCACGACCCATCATCAATGCTCTTACTGAGGGAAGGAGGTTGTTGGCTAAGATCTCGCAATACATGGCCCCATCCATCCTCCCCTCAATACGGTGCAGTCGTCCTGTCCCCTTTGCAGAAAAGCATCCCCAAAGAATGATGTTTCCACCTCCATGCTTCACGGTTGGGATGGTGTTCTTGGGGTTGTACTCATCCTTCTTCTTCCTCCAAACACGGCGAGTGGAGTTTAGACCAAAAAGCTCTATTTTTGAATCATCAGACCACATGACCTTCTCCCATTCCTCCTCTGGATCATCCAGATGGTCATTGGCAAACTTCAGACGGGCCTGGACATGCGCCTGCTTGAGCAGGGGGACCTTGTGTGCGCTGCAGGATTTTAATCCATGACGGCGTAGTGTGTTACTAATGGTTTTCTTTGAGACTGTGGTCCCAGCTCTCTTCAGGTCATTGACCAGGTCCTGCCGTGTAGTTCTGGGCTGATCCCTCACCTTCCTAATGATCATTGATGCCCCACGAGGTGAGATCTTGCATGGAGCCCCAGACCGAGGGTGATTGACCATCATCTTGAACTTCTTCTATTTTCTTCTATTTTCTAATAATTGCGCCAACAGTTGTTGCCTTCTCACCAAGCTGCTTGCCTATTGTCCTGTAGCCCATCCCAGCCTTGTGCAGGTCTACAATTTTATCCTTGATGTCCTTACACAGCTCTCTAGTCTTGGCCATTGTGGAGAGGTTGGAGTCTGTTTGATTGAGTGTGTGGACAGGTGTCTTTTATACAGGTAACGAGTTCAAACAGGTGCAGTTAATACAGGTAATGAGTGGAGAACAGGAGGGCTTCTTAAAGAAAAACTAACGGGTCTGTGAGAGCCGGAATTCTTACTGGTTGGTAGGTGATCAAATACTTATGTCATGCAATAAAATGCAAATGAATTACTTAAAAATCATACAATGTGATTTTCTGGATTTTTGTTTTAGATTCCGTCTCTCACAGTTGAAGTGTACCTATGATAAAAATTACAGACCTCTACATGCTTTGTAAGTAGGAAAACCTGCAAAATCTGCAGTGTATCAAATACTTGTTCTCCCCACTGTATACTGTGTAATCCCACTGTGTTATTCACTTTAAAGTGGGTGTACTCTGTGTGTGTGTGTATATATATATGTATAAGTATCTGACTGAGTGTTTCCAGTGACAGTGCTGTGCGTCCATGAGGTGATGCTGACTGTGAATGCACGTCGACACACTTCTTCTAACAACCAGGGAGGGTGGGCTTCAGACCAGAAGCAATACTACTTGAACCCCGGTCTTATACGCTTACATCTGACGACCAGGGGGAGAGTGGGTTTGCTTCTTCAGAGCCCAGCGGACAGCTCCTGTTTCAGTGCTCGCATCCTTGGAATGACTCACTCACTGAGGAGCTGGTGGGTGGGCTGAGAGCCAGCCGAAGGCCAGCTGAGAGACGAGTCATACAGGATTAATCAGGGAAGCATTAGGAGATCTAATGCCAAATCAGATCTAATGACAGGAATGGCCAGATGGATCATGCTGGGGTTGTAATCTAGAGTGATGAGATGGGTGTGTATCCTATGGATGGACAACACATTAACAGTATACTGTATGTTGGCCATGGTAGTGTTACTCTGTTGTGGTGAAAGGAGGTGGAACGTGGATCATGACAGAGTTCCATTTAGCAGATGCTTTGATTGAAAGCGATTTACAGTAGTGCTTGTATAATTCTTTCCATATGGATGACCCCAGCGGAAGTCGAACACACAATCCTGGCGCTGCAAGCGTCGTGCTCTACTAACTGAGACACGCAGCACCATGGCACAGGCACCTAGTTTCCATGTTGCAGAACTAGGGAGAGCCAGACACAGGGTTCGTGAACTTGGGAGCGCTAGCTAGCTATGTGGCGCTAAGTGGCAGTTGGTGCACTGGGTGTTCCATCTAAACATTCTGTACAATAGGAGTGCCTAAGGTCAGTCTGTCAGGGTCATAGGCTGCCATAAAATAACGCAATATATGCCACAACAGGTGTAAATATAAGGGTCATCACAGTGTTTACGAACACATTATAACATATTATGACAAGTTATGTCAGATTATGATATGGTTATGACAGTGTCATAATGTGTTATGATGCTGGGTGTCAAGTAAAGTGTTACCGTTTCAACTAATAATTATTAACTAGTTCCACAGCCTTTTTATGTCTACTCAAATGTTTGGTCCAAGTGTTACCTTAACAACAACTAAAATTGTTGGCCTAAACTTTGCTCCAACTTGAAAAAACAAAAATGATGTGTTTGCTCAACTGAAACAAGTCCGTGAAACTAGTTACACACACAAACAGTATTTTAAACATACAACGCTTTCAACGTACATATTTGTCACACGTTGACATGCATTATTACACTGTGCATGTTCATTTATACAGTAATTATTATTCAACCTGTCCCCAACTGGGATTTGAACTCGCAAACTCTTGGTTCACGGCATTCCAATCTTACAGCTACGGCACCATGTCAATTATCAGTTAATCTGACTGGTCTCTCTTCATTGATTTCATTTGGTTATTTCTGTAATTTGAGTTTTTTTCTGGACAGTTGCATATTATTCAGTTTTAATGCAACTCCTTAATCACGAGGATAAATCAAATAGTTTATCTTGAGTGTACTTCTAGCAGAGTTGAGATTTACTTTGAAGTGCATAGTGTAGCAACACAGGTGAAATCAGTCATTGACCGAGATATGTTGGCCTAGCTGTAAGATTGTAATGCCGTGAACCAAGAGGTTGCAAGTTCAAATCCCAGGTGAGGACATGTTGAATATGAATTACTGTAGAAATGAACATGCACAATGTAATCATGAATAGCAACGTGTGTCAAATATGTATGTTGAAAACATGGTATGTTAAAAGCCCTGTCTGTGTGTAGAACTACACTGAACAAAAATATAAGTGCAACATGTAAGGTGTTGGTTTAATGAGCTGAAATAAAAGATCCTAGAAATATTCCATATGCACAAAAAGCTTATTTCTCTCTAATTTTGTGCACATATTTGTGAAATCCATAGATTACGACATAATGAATTTATTTCAATTGACTGATTTCCTTATATGAAATGTAACTCAGTAAAATCGTTGAAATTGTTACATGTTGCGTTTATATTTTTGTTCAGTATAGTTCTCTCTTGTTTGGCCAATGTTTTGGGTTATTCAGGTGACACTTGGGCCGAGAAAAAAACCTGCAGAACCAGTTACTTAAAAATAATGAGTCGAAACAACTAGATTTATTTTACACTGCATGCTCTGTGCTTGATCTGAAAGCCTGTCTCTGATCTTCGGAGACAATCCTTACACACAGAGCCACTCTCCAGTATCGTTGACTAGTTATCTCAAGACACTTTCAAATATTCCTTCAGAAATCCCCTAAATTAAGAGGTGAGTGTATGGAAAAACCTCCTGGGTTGTGGGGTTATGTACAAGTATAACCCTCCGACTCAGATCTATGGCCTGCACCGTACTCCCACACCCACAGCAGTACACCAACACACACCTATGAGAACAGGCCTAAATATAAAGCCTCAGGATGCTCCTCAGACCAGGCTAGGGAGGGCTAACCTCAATATAACATTCAGTATATTTCCACATGTTGGCCTACGTATAGCACTGTCTTAGCTCTGGAGGCATGTTGAGGATGAGGATGGGACTCAAGGGGCCGATGTACTATAGCTGGAGCGGTTAGCTGCTGGACAGGACAGTCTGACCTTGCGATGACTCGAAAGGGAAAGTACTGAGATGACCAACTGACTATGACCAAACACTTTGTTTCAAAGTTGTTTCAAATTACTTGGATTTCAAGCATTTGTGCCATGTATTAGCCTACCAGTCATACGCTAAGGATAGAAGGACACAGCTGTTGTTGTCTAACTGATGACCATCAGTTTGTTCAACATGCCTTAGTTGCCATCAGCCACAAAATAACCTCTTACTGCATGTTGATGTGACATCACTCCACTGGGAAAACCCCAAATGTAGCCTCAACTGTGGGGTCATTGGAGTCAACACGGGCCAGCAGCTATTCCTAATGTATGGTATACTCAGTGCATGTCATAATTATGTTACAATCAGAACAGCTTTACACACACAAACTGAAGATCAGGTCAGTAGGTTCTCACCAGGCTGGTGTTGGTAGCGTTGTTGTCATCTTCAGGCATGGGTAGGAACACAGCCAAGGCCACACAGTTGGCAAAGATGGTCAGCAGGATGATGATCTCAAAGGGTCTGGAGAGGACGGCTCAGGAAGACAACAACCAGGCAGATACACACAGGGCTAAAATTGAATATGAGACTGGAGCAGACAGGAACATTACGCTATTGAGAGATATGCTCTTGTTGTGGATTTCACTGTGACGCTTCCAGAGATAGACCTTGATGGTGAAAACAGTCAAATGATTTCCTATTTTTTTGCGTCTGCATGTCCTTGAACCGATTATTTTAAAATCGTACGCAGAAGAAGTTCTAAATGTAATTCAGTTGCTACTGGGAGTCTGCATTAACCCTGTTGGCCTTGAGATACTCAGTGAGGGCGCAGCACTGAGCTAGCCTCTAAATCGAAATGCACAACAGATTCGAGCCAATGTCTTTTAAGTAGTTGAACATGTTCTTAGTCCAACTTTGTGAAAGTGAAAAACTGACACAATTTCATTTTTGTCATTAACAACTTTATATCAAATTAGTGCCTTTGATTTGATAGCCTGCACATGCGCAGTTCGACGCGAGGTGACCGTTAGAGCCGATGACGTATTTCTGAGCATGAGCTTAGCTAGCTAACATCGCCTTGAAAACAAGTGTGATCCGGGATTTCTATTGGGGAAGCAGTTTCTGCCTATCTTCATACTGTACTGTCTTTGATTTTATGTCAACATGAAACACCATTTTAGCAAACTAAAACCGACTTCCTGAGCTTCAAATGGGCCATTGAGTCTTCACATAGGAATTCATGGTGTGAAATCCTCAATCACTTTGTTCATATAAAGTTGTACCTGACCCATCATTTTTTGTATTACTGTCCCCAGTGGCAAAAAGTGACATCCCAAAAAACACAAAAACTATACAACACCAATGGCTTCTAGCCTCCCACGCATACTTTCTGTCCCTAACTGAAACTAAATAATATAAAAACTAAAGAAATATTTTTCAGAAAACTTAAACTAAATAAAAACGAGCAAATCAGGTCTGAAAACGAACTAAAAAGAAACTGAATCTAAAATTAAAACGAATATAAACGAACCATGAACCTGCCATAATCCTGCCCGCCCTTCTCATTCCCACCTCTAAGGGGAGCTATGTCAGAAATCCCCTGCCAGCTCAGCAGCAGTGTCTCAGTGTGATGCCACAGGACAGCTGCACTACTGACCACCAGCCCAGAATATTATCAAACCTTTTAAACACACTTTATACAAACTCAAATAAGTCCCAAGTAAATCTTTTGCCTATGATGATGAATTACTAAGGTCAGTCTCGCATGGCGTTGTGTCTGGCACATAGGAAAAGTCAATTTTACAAGTGTTGTAAAGAGTGTATATTTTTAGCTTCTATTTCTAGAACATTCTTCTGCTCTGAGTACCTGAGGCCTGGATTCTGTGAGCACAAAGCGATGTGTAAACAATCAAACTCTCTCTTTTTACGGTTGAATGTAAAGAGGATGTTTCATCCTAACAACTGACAATGCCAGAACCTGCCTGCAGAAAAACAAAAGTAGGTGCCATCTTTAATCTATGAAAAGGACATCCTGTCAATTGGCAAATCATTTTACAAACCATAATCTATGATGGAAACAAGCATTGGATCTAAGAAATAACGATCTCCACCATCAAAAGTTCTGAACTGAAGACAAGCCTTTGCCTCTGGCCAGGAGAAATAGTGTCGACGAATACTAGATGAAATCTAGATGAAATGTTTTTACCAATGTATAACCAGCAGACAGCTATAGTATGCGAGACTGATCCGAAAACAGGGTGGAAACCCCCAGAGTAGGAAAACATCCTTCAACAACCTGTCTTCAGGATCAAGCTAACTGTCATAGACATAGAATAACTAGAATGGGTGGAAAAGCCCCTCAGCTCAGACCATGGCAATTTGAAAGTGCACCCAATAACACAGTAGATACCGTATATAATACCGTAGATATTATGGGTACTCAACTATATGATACTGGTAGAATATATAACTATTGGCTAACTGTGCCCTAACATTTCAACAATGCTCTTTCCACATAAAAGCAGCCAAGTCAGCCAGACACTTATCACTAAATAAACTGGCTTCATTAACTGTCGTTTTTTTTTTAATCGTGCAGGGTTAAGCTGTGGATAAGCACCCTGGACAGTGAAAAGACTGGGTTACATATTTCACATAGACTCTGGGTGGGCAACCCAGGCAGGCTGCATAACAAAAGTTTTAACACCTACAAAAGTTCCTCAACAGAGATTTTAAAGAGGATTATAGACATGGCTGCGCTTGGGAACTAAATGCACCAGCTGGGAAGTTCCCTGTTCAACTATTTGTACACTTTTAGCATGGCAGGCAGGCAGATTGCTTTTGCATATGTACTTGGTCTAAAAAAACATTTGGCAAGTAACACATTTAAAGTCTCTGAAATGTCCAAACGAGAGTGATCCTGTAGAATAGAAGGTTCAACCACCAAGCACATAAATGTTCTGTAGAGAATATAGGCATGACATGAGTAGAGAGCATACAGAGAGTATAACACTCGACTTCGCCTCGGGCCTTAACTCCCGTGCCAATATATCCAACAAACACCGGGCTTCTCGGGCATTATCACTTAAATAAGTCACATGGAACATTTCTTCAACAGAATCAAAGAGCAAGAGTCAGGATTGTGTTAAAGAGCGCAGGGTGCATGTGTGCGCACATGCATTTCTGTATACTGTATGGGCCCTTAAAGGATACTTCCACTCTACGATGTTAATGCAGGCTTTTCTGAAGGGGTTTTTGAGAGTGAAGAAGAAGAGGGATCGGGCGGGGCGAGGGTTACCCCCCGTCGCCTGCATCTTCTTCAACTTCTCCCTCTGCTTCCTCTTCAGCTCCTCTTCGTTCATGATGAACGACGTCAACGCAGCCATCGCCGGCTCACCGTTGGCCGCCATACTGTCCTACTGTCCCGCCCGGGACAAAGCTTCTAAATCCTGGAAAGATACGTCCTCTCCTTTAATCACCACCAAATATTCCAGAAACGGTTGTATCTGCTACACAACTTTGTGTTGTGACTCCACTGTGGCCCCACTTTAGTTCCAGAACTTCCACAATCCTTAGGCACTCAGTTCTGTGCTCTCTTCTCTTCTGCCTCCACCCTCTTCCCTCTCTCTCCTTCTCTGAACAGGTACAGGACAGAGTGATCCACTTGGCCCAGGCTCCTGTTAGAGGAGAAAACTGCACCAGACCAGGAGAGGAAAACTTAGAGGAGCTGTCTGTGAGCTGCTTGAAGAACAGCAGTTGGCCCGGCCGCCTCCCTGATTTAAATATAGAGCGCTAACGACGGACTGACTGTAGCCATGCTTGGGGATGGCTAACAGGCTGGAGGTGGAGGGTAGGGGGAATGACAGCGAGGGGGGGGGGGGGGGGGGGCTGAGGAGGGGAGGGAGTAGAGGGGTAGCTAAGGGGGTTTTGGGGGGTGAGGGCGTGGGGGACGGTGTGCACAAGGAAGGAAGGGGGAAGCACGATCAGTCAGGGTAGAGGAAGTCCTCCCGAGGCAGCAGAAAAAACAGCCTGTCCCCAAGAGAGACAGAGAAAGTGTGCAGCTGTCCCCCTACCGACTAGAGATCTAAAGAAGACTCTAATCTGTGAACATGAAGAAGAGGAAAGAGGGAGGCCAGGAAGGAGGTACTTGTAGCAGCTCTAGCGGCATTGTCTGAACACATGAAAAAGAAGAGAGGAGAAAAGAGGGAGGAGAGGGATGAAAAGAGGTTTGGATGTTCTTTCTTGCCTTCAGTGGCCAGGGCAGGCTGACTTGTTGTGCTTCTGTGACACAGTGCAGATGGAGGAGTGTTTATACCATAGTACCAACCCAAACTAGTCTACTGTATAAACATTCTTCATCTGAACAGCACAGTGAGTTGGCAGGCAGGAACACAAAGGATGCATCCCAAATGCCACCCTACTCCCTATTTAGTGCGCTAGTTTTGACCAGGGCCCTGGCCAAAAGTAGTGCAGTATATAGGGAATAGGGTCATTAGTGACGATTAAGAGTCTTCTCATGTTGTCATGATTTCTCTGAAGTGTTACACAACATATTGACCTGCTCTCGACACCACATTGATCTCGACACCATAATTCCACAGAACCCCTCTCCAGGATAGGGCAGGTGGCATGTCTAAACTGCATCAAAAGAATAATAGACTTGTAACTTTCAACACCAAAAAAATAAAAAATACAACACACAAGCATTTAATTTAAACTTGTAAGGTTAATCATAAAGGCTGTGAAATAGCTTATCACAAGTCCTCTAGCTACTGCAACGTTGTTAAAAAGGACTAAGCTAAGTGTTCTGTTAACAAAATGTGCGGTTGGTAATTTTGTTCTTTGAACTATTTTCCCCCCAGGCCCAGCTAACAAAGATAGGCCTATGTAAAATACCAAATGATGTGCTGCTATCTAGTGGTCATGAGTAATACAAGCACACCAGAAGACGAGGGATACGGCTTCAGAAAAAGGCGGTAAGCAACGCAAGTGACAACAAGGGCGCGAACACCATGAAGACAAAAGCGGCTTCAAACTATTTTACACAGATTTCACCAAATAACTTCATGGGGATAAATATAAGCTCAACCAAGGGAACATTTTTTTTATTGTTTTCCAAGCATGATGTAGACAATTACATCAAACAGACATTCTTTCAACAGTGCAAGATACGATAACTGTAATAAACAAATGTAATAACCGATTCAAACGTGTCAGTTGATGTCTTAAAAATCAACATACTGATCATTTTCACACGATGAAAATTACATTCAAAACAACGTCAATTTAAAAGAGTGCATCTGCATTTAAATACAACAGCTAAAAAATACACAAAGAAATAATAATTCAACAGACATCTTCATCATTCCGTAACATGTATGTCTGAGTAAAAGCAGGCCAGCAAAACGTCACCTTGTGAATGGACCCCCCCCCCCCATGCACACGCACAGCACAGAGCATCAGTCCTTGCTAATAATGCGAGAGACAATCCAACTGACTGCAATATTCCACTCTGGTATCATTCAAAGCCATTTGGCATTCCAGTAATTCCAAAAACCATTAACCAGTGATTCTACAGTTAATAACTACATTATAAAAGAGCGTTACAAGCCATTCACATTCAGCTACCTCAGAGGTTTCAATAAACTCAAGTCTCCACTTCAGAGCCTCTCAAAATAAAGTCAGCAAAACTATGAATCATTATTACAAGGCTTAATAAAAGGAGTAAATATTCCATTATTGTGTCTTTCAGTACTAAGGATAGCATCAGGAAGTGCTAAATGAACCACAAGCAGTGAGCTGGTTCTCATATACAGTGGTTAAACATTCAGCCTAGCTACAGTATCCACTGCACTGAGGTAGCTTCACAACACAACAATGCTACAATGAGGGTTGAATATACAGTGGGGCAAAAAAGTATTTAGTCAGCCACCAATTGTGCAAGTTCTCCCACTTAAAAAGATGAGAGAGGCCTGTAATTTTCATCATAGGTACACTTCAACTATGACAGACAAAATGAGGGGGAAAAATCCCGAAAATCACATTGTAGGATTTTTAATGAATTTATTTGCAAATGATGGTGGAAAATAAGTATTTGGTCACCAACAAACAAGCAAGATTTCTGGCTCTCACAAACCTGTAACTTCTTCTTTAAGAGGCTCCTCTGTCCTCCACTCGTTACCTGTATTAATGGCACCTGTTTGAACTTGTTATCAGTATAAAAGACACCTGTCCACAACCTCAAACAGTCACACTCCAAACTCCACTATGGCCAAGACCAAAGAGCTGTCAAAGGACACCAGAAACAAAATTGTAGACCTGCACCAGGCTGGGAAGACTGAATCTGCAATAGGTATGCAGCTTGGTTTGAAGAAATCAACTGTGGGAGCAATTATTAGGAAATGGAAGACATACAAGACCACTGATAATCTCCCTCAATCTGGGGCTCCACGCAAGGTCTCACCCCGTGGGGTCAAAATGATCACAAGAACGGTGAGCAAAAATCCCAGAACCACACGGGGAGACCTAGTGAATGACCTGCAGAGAGCTAGGACCAAAGTAACAAAGCCTACCATCAGTAACACACTACGCCGCCAGGGACTCAAATCCTGCAGTGCCAGACTTGTCCCCCTGCTTAAGCCAGTACATGTCCAGGCCCGTCTGAAGTTTGCTAGAGAGCATTTGGATGATCCAGAAGAAGATTGGGAGAATGTCATATGGTCAGATGAAACCAAAATATAACTTTTTGGTAAAAACTCAACTCTTCGTGTTTGGAGAGCAAAGAATGCTGTGTTGCATCCAAAGAACACCATACCTACTGTGAAGCATGGGGGTGGAAACATCATGCTTTGGGTCTGTTTTTCTGCAAAGGGACCAGGACGACTGATCCGTGTAAAGGAAAGAATGAATGGGGCCATGTATTGTGAGATTTTGAGTGAAAACCTCCTTCCATCAGCAAGGGCATTGAAGATTAAACGTGGCTGGGTCTTTCAGCATGACAATGATCCCAAACACACCGCCCGGGCAACGGAGGAGTGGCTTCGTAAGAAGCATTTCAAGGTCCTGGAGTGGCCTAGCCAGTCTCCAGATCTCAACCCCATAGAAAATCTTTGGAGCGAGTTGAAAGTCCGTGTTGCCCAGCAACAGCCCCAAAACATCACTGCTCTAGAGGAGATCTGCATGGAGGAATGGGCCAAAATACCAGCAACAGTGTGTGAACCTTGTGAAGACTTACAGAAAACGTTTGACCTCTGTCATTGCCAACAAAGGGTATATAACAAAGTATTGAGTTAAACTTTTGTTATTGACCAAATACTTATTTTCCACCATAATTTGCAAATAAATTCATAAAAAATCCTACAATGTGATTTTCTGGATTTTTTTTTCTCATTTTGTCTGTCATAGTTGAAGTGTACCTATGATGAAAATTACAGGCCGCTCTCATCTTTTTAAGTGGGAGAACTTGCACAATTGGTGGCTGACTAAATACTTTTTTGCCCCACTGTATATATACATATATTTATTTAAAGGTGCTTAAGCATATTCAGACATTCTGAATCAGTCCTATTTTTTCAAGCTTATTTTTTTATGACGTCATTGCAATATATCCAGTTTCATTTAACGGTATACACCGAGTATAACAAACATTAGGAACACTTCCCCCCAAGTTGGCTGGATGTCCTTTGGGAAACTGTTAAGTGTGAAAAACCCAGCAGCGTTGCAGTTCTTGACACAAACCGGTGCGCCTGGCACCTACTACCATACACCGTTTAAAGGCAAAAATCTTTTGTCTTGCCCATTCACCGTCTGAATGGCACACACACAATCGATGTCCCAATTGTCTCAAGGCTTAAAAATCCTTATTTAAAACTGTCTTCATCCCTTCATCTACACTGATTGAAGTGGATATAACAAGTGACATCAATAAGGGATCATAGCTTTCACCTGGATTCACCTGGTCAGTCTATGTCATGGAAAGAGCAGGTGTTCCTAATGTTTTGTACACTCAGTGTATGACGCAGAAATGAAGATATAACTTGCATTATGCTGTTTTGTTATACTCCTCATTTGGTACACATCTATCACATCTGTATTCTTTAGCTTAGGAGTCACGACTGCAACCATCATTTTGGAAACAAAGGACAATTGGGCCAGCCATCATTTCAAACAGCATTACTGTACATAAACTGTACATAAACTGTCCTAAAGGTGCTGGGAATGTATTGAAATGGCAAAGGAATTGAAATCCTGAACAACAACGATGTAGCTAATGACAGTATAACAGCAGCAGATGTGGACAAAGCTCAGGAGGTGACTAGCCTCTGATCTGAAGTCAGCCATTGGGGTTTAACTAAGCATCTTGTGTCGGTCAAAGACAGTCTTGCGCTGTTCCTGGACCTGCTTTTTCCACCGCTGCTGTGCCCCCTCTACCCTCTCCAGTACTGTGTTACTTCTGCCTCCTTGAGCAGCACTGGCACCCTCAGGCTGCGGCCGCATGTCCTGTGAGGGGAGACAGAGACAGAGCACAGGACGTTACAGACACAGGACGTTACACACGCTCCTGTGTTCTTCACTTGTTGACCTTCCCCGGTTAACCACAACAAAACTTAGCGGTATCAGAGAGAACTAAAGTCATCAAAGCACGAAGCTTAATTGATAGGTAATGTGAGTTTATGATCCCTCTGTGTGGTGACTGTGTGGAAGAGCAAACCTGGCACTCCACAACTGATAAATGGAAAAATAGCTCCTGTATATATGTCTGACCTTCCAGAATTCAAACAGTTAAAGTAACTCGTTCATTTGTGTGTGCCTATGTGTATTTAAAAAGTTGGCCTACCTCAGAGTCCTCTTCGTTGTGAAGGGGCTGGATATAGGGGTCATGTTTACGGATCAGAGGGTCAACCAGCAGCAGGAACAACATGTAGAGGAGGAGCGAGCCCACCACTGACAGGTAGATGAGGATGGTCACCTGGGACAGAGGATATAATGCAGCTTTGATTACATTTCGGTAGACAAGGCCTTTGGCTGCTTTCTGAAATGCAAAGGAAAATATTAAAACATATGCAGGAATACAAAGAGAAGAAAATATGTATTATCACAAAAAAAGCAGAGGGAGAGGGATATTTCACACATTACTTCTATATTATAAATATATCATTTATTATAAATATTATTGGCAAATACAGTATCTAAAAAGGCATGGCATGTAAAAAAAGAAGTAAAATGACCCATGAACACCAACATGTGAACTGCATAGGAGCATGTCAAATCTGGTGTCAAATGAAAGTTAAGAGTCTAGTCTATTTTTTTTTAAAGCATATATACATTTTAGCAGCTATTTTCTATCTTAAATATTAGGAACAAGCAAAGGCTTTGATTTCTGGAAAGACAGAAAAGGGTCTTACAAAACATCGAACAGAAAAAGTCTTAATAAGTATTAGAAATACATCAAGACACATTAGTGTTGACCTAAAGACCCCTGCCAAATAATATCAACAGTTACATTTACTTTAGGAGAAAAGATTTACCTTGTGGAAGTTTAAAAAACATTGCCCTGTGCCTTGAAATTCCGTTACCAAAGATATTTTCTAATTTTCTCCTTCATGAGGGAGCAAAATCAAATCAACGTTTATTTGTCACGTGCGCCGAATACAACAGGTGTAGACCTTACAGTGAAATGCTTACTTACAGGTTCTAACCAATAGTGCCAAAAAGGTATTAGGTGAACAATAATGAAAGTTCACAGATGTATAATGAAAGTTCACAGATATATAATGAAAGTTCACAGATGTAACAAGTAAAGGTAGACCTACCAGTTAGTTATAGTGCTTTAACTAATATATATTTGGAATTAAGTGATTAAGCTCAAAATTCTGTTACCAAATTAAAATGAACAAAAATATAAAACGCAACCTTCATCAATTTCAAAGATTAAAGTTACAGTTCATAAGGAAATCAGTCAATTGAAATAAATAAATTAGGCCCTAATCTATGGATTTCACATGACTGGTAATACAGATATGCATTTGTTGGTCACAGATACCTTAAAAAAAAGGTAGGGGCGTGGATCAGAAAACCAGTCAGTATCTGGTGTGACCACTATTTGCAGCCCGACACATCTCCACATATTGGTGGGAACTGGAATATGCTGGCGATCCATAAACATGCTCAATGGGTGACATGTCTGGTGAGTATGCAAGGTCATGGAAGAACTGGGACATTTTCAGCTTCCAGGAATTGTGTACAGATCCTTGCGTCACAAGGCCGTGCATTGTCATGCTGAAACATGAGGTGATGAATGGCGGCGGATGAATTGCACGACAATGGGCCTCAGGATCTTGTCACGGTATCTCTGTGCATTCTAATTGCCGTCCACAAAATGCAATTGTGTTCGTTGTCCATGGGGCACTCTGTTCACAACGTTGACATCAGCAAACTGCTCGCCCACACGAGGCCATACATGCGGTCTATTCATCCGTGAAGAGCACACTTCTCCAGCATGCCAGTGGCCATCGAAGGTGAGTATTCAGTGGTGGGAAAAGTACCCAAATGTCATACATTTGGTGAATTGGACCATTTCCCTGTGCTGCTAAGCATTCAAAATGTAACGAGTACTTTGGGTGTCAGAGATAATGTATGGAGTAGAAAGTACATATTTTCTTTAGGATTGTAGTGGACTTTTTTATTTATTTGTATCTACTCTTCTCTGTGAAGACTAGGGCTGGGAATTGCGAATGGAACTCGCGATACAATATTATCACAAAACTTTGGTGACGATACGATATGTATAGCGAAGATTTTCAATGCATTGTGATTCGATATTGTCATTTTATTGATGGTCTAAAAAAGCTATACGATGAAAATTACAGGAGTTTTGGCTCAGGTACAGCCAACTAGGGCTAGCTAACGATACCTAGCAAAATTATCATCATTTTGGCGAGGGGGAAATCAATACTTTGACTCAAAGTATTGATATAATATTGCGATATGTAACCAAATAAATGTTTTGCTCCATCCCTAGTGAACACTGTTTGCGTATTGACTCAGGTTCTTTCTGACTCATGTGGCTTAAGTAGGGTCATCCTGTTGTCATGGTAACATTTTGAACCCCCCCCGCCCCCATGGCCTCCTCCTCCCTCTCCCTGTCCTTGAGACTGCTGTTTCTCTGTATGCTGGCTGGTGTCCATGGAGCAAACGTCGGGCCTTTATGCTAGCGGCCTTCGAGGGGATCCTACTGGTAATTACCCCTGACCCCTATGTCAAGGTTTGGTGTGGTGGCGAATCCGGTGGCATGACAGACTGGCACAAGGATACTCAAAACCCATCCTGGAGTGCCGTATTCAACTTTCTGAATGTGGCATCCAGGGCTTTCCTGAAGTTTGAGATCTGGGAGAAGGACCTGAACTTCATATCTCTCTGGTCACCCCCAAAACCAATTCTTCCTTTGGCCGCCTCTCCTTCCAGTTCTCTGCTGACAATGAATGGAATGAACTACAAAAATCTCTGAAACTGGAAACACTTATCTCCCCCACTAGCTTTAAGCACCAGCTGTCAGAGCAGCTCATAGATTACTGCACCTGTACATAGCCCATCTATAATTTAGCCCAAACAACTACCTCTACTGTATTTATTTATTTTGCTCCTTTGCACCCCATTATTTCTATCTCTACTTTGCACATTCTTCCACTGCAAATCTACCATTCCTGTGTTTTACTTGCTATATTGTATTTACCTCACCACCATGGCCTTTTTTTGCCTTTACCTCCCTTATCTCACCTCATTTGCTCACATTGTACATAGACTTATTTTTCTACTGTATGTTTGTTTTACTCCATGTGTAACTTTGTGTTGTTGTATGTGTCGAACTGCTTTGCTTTATCTTGGCCAGGTCGCAACTGTAAATGAGAACTTGTTCTCAACTTGCCTACCTGGTTAAATAAAGGTTAAATAAAAAATATAAAATAAATTACAACTTCAATGACCACCTGGGAATCTGCACCACTAAGCTCCGCTCTGGCACCCACAGCGTAACCTGTGGTCTGAGTAATGGAACCTTCTACTACACTTACACTTACAGTTACCAGTAAACCAGCCATAATGTACACCAACAGTTACCAGTAAACCAGCCATAATGTACACCATCAGTTACCAGTAAACCAGCCATAATGTACAACATCAGTTACCAGTAAACCATCCATAAAGTACAACATCAGTTACCAGTAAACCATCCATAAAGTACAACATCAGTTACCAGTAAACCAGCCATAATGTACAACATCAGTTACCAGTAAACCAGCCATAATGTACAACATCAGTTACCAGTAAACCAGCCATAATGTACAACATCAGTTACCAGTAAACCATCCATAAAGTACAACATCAGTTACCAGTAAACCATCCATAAAGTACAACATCAGTTACCAGTAAACCAGCCATAATGTACAACATCAGTTACCAGTAAACCATCCATAAAGTACAACATCAGTTACCAGTAAACCATCCATAAAGTACAACATCAGTTACCAGTAAACCAGCCATAATGTACAACATCAGTTACCAGTAAACCAGCCATAATGTACAACATCAGTTACCAGTAAACCAGCCATAATGTACAACATCAGTTACCAGTAAACCATCCATAAAGTACAACATCAGTTACCAGTAAACCATCCATAAAGTACAACATCAGTTACCAGTAAACCAGCCATAATGTACAACATCAGTTACCAGTAAACCATCCATAATGTACAACATCAGTTACCAGTAAACCATCCATAATGTACAACATCAGTTACCAGTAAACCAGCCATAATGTACAACATCAGTTACCAGTAAACCATCCATAATGTACAACATCAGTTACCAGTAAACCATCCATAATGTACAACATTCGGCCATCACATACCTTAACGAAAATGTAATGAATTTTACTGATAAACATTGAGGAGGTGTAAAAAAAAAAAAAAGCATTTCAGTACAATCTGGTTCTCTCATTATCTGGCATTTACACTTATTAGATGATTCGGGCCTTACATACAGTACATGCTGTATGGATAGTCAGTGAATGTATTTTTTTAGTCATGGTTTTGAACACCATGCTCCTATACCATTTCCTCTTTAGCATTACCCCGTCAGTTTTTACCAGTTGGGAATCTTCGGTTGCTCAGGTGTGGAAATGCTGGATTCAAAGCACAAAGCGAACCACGACTGTATTTTAAAGGTTTCATAAAACAATTGTGCACAAAGGGGGAGACAGAAACGTTCTCCAGAGTCCTTAACATAAAACACAAAGAACAAAAAAGGTATCATAAAAGCATCCGTACCTGTTCCGTTCTCCCAGTGCCACAGCACATGCCATAACGTAACTTAAGGCTATAAACCATCTGCTAAGTGGACAGTAAGTCCTTAGAAGTCACTTTCCAGATCACCATAGCTGAGTTACAATCGGTGACCCTTGACCTCAGGAGTTATTTAAGAGGCAAAATTGTCCCTATGGGCACGTGGAATTTAACCACACCCAACACCAGTTAATATGAGTTGATGGACTGTGTGTAAGGGTCAGACCTCAGTACCTTGATGGTGTTGCTGCTGCGTTCCTCATACTTGCACTCACACAGCAGGCAGTAGGCCTCCACATCATGGCCCGGCACTGGCATGGGCTCCACCACATGGAGGCACTTACTGGGGACCGATAAATACACATATTATGATGGATCCAAGATGACATTACGGACTGGGCCAAGATGTAGTCTACATTTTTAGTTGAGCCTCTCCATGACTACCATAAACAACAAATGAAAAATATATTCATTTAAATCAAATGAAACTTTATTTGCCACATGCGCCGAATACAACAAGTGTAGACTTTACCGTGAAATGCTTACTTACACGCGTACTTAACCAACAGTGCAGTTCAAGAAGAAGAAAGCATTTACCAAGTAGGATAAAATAAAAAGTAATAATGAAAAGTAACACAATAAGAATAACGAGGCTATATACAGGGGGCACCGGTACCGAGTCAGTGTGCAGGGGTAGAGGTTAGATGAGGTAATCTGTACATGTAGGTGGGGGCGAAGTGACTATGCACAGGTAACAAACAAACAGCAAGTAGCAGCAGTGTACGGGGGGGGGTCAATGTAAATTGTCCGGTGGCGATTTTTATGAATTGTTCAGCAGTCTAATGGCTTGGGGGTAGAAGCTGTTGAGGAGCCTTTTGGTCCTAGACTTGGTGCTCCGGTACCACTTACCGTGCGGTAGCAGAGAAAACAGTCTATAACTTGGGTGACTGGAGTCTCTGACAATTTTATGGGCTTTCCTCTGACACTGCGTATTATATAGGTCCTGGATGGCAGGAAGCTTGGCCCCAGTGATGTACTGGGCCGTTCGCACTACCCTCTGTAGCGCCTTACAGATCAGATGCCGAGTCAGATGCCGACCAGTTGCCATACCAGGCGGTGGTGCCACCGGTCAGGATGCTCTCGATGGTGCAGCTGTAGAACCTTTTGAGGATCTGGGGGCCCATGCCAAATCTTTTCAGTCTCCTGAGGGGGAAAAGGTTTTGTCGTGCCCTCTTCACGACTGTCTTGGTATGTTTGGACCATGATAGTTCGTTGGTGATGTGGACACCAAGGAACTTGAAACTCTCGACCCGCTCCCCTACAGCCCTGTTCGGCCCGCCTTTTCCTGTAGTCCAGGATCAGCTCCTTTGTCTTGCTCACATTGAGGGAGAGGTTGTTGTCCTGGCACCACACTGCCAGTTCTCTGACCTCCTCCCTATAGGCCGTCTCATCGTTGTCAGTGATCAGGCCTACCACTGTTGTGTCGTCAGCAAACTTAATGATGGTGTTGGAGTCGTGTTTGGCCACGCAGTCGTGGGTGAACTGGGAATACAGGAGGGGACTAAGTACACACCCCTTAGGGGCCGCAGTATTAAGGATGAGCGTGGCAGACGTATTGTTGCCTACTCTTACAACCCGAGGGCGGCCCGTTAGGAAGTCCAGGATCCAGTTGCAGAGGGAGGTGTTTAGTCCCAGAGTCCTTAGCTTAGTGATGAGCTTCGTGGGCACTATGGTGTTGAACGCTGAGATGAACAGCATTCTCACATACAGTTGAAGTCGGAAGTTTACATACACCTAGGTTGGAGTCATTAAAACTTGTTTTTCAGCCACTTCACAAATTTCTTGTTAACAAACTATAGTTTTGGCAAGTCGGTTAGGACATCTACTTTGTGCATGACACAAGTAATTTTTCCAACAATTGTTTACAGACAGATTATTTCACCTATAATTCACTGTATCACAATTCTAGTGGGTCAGAAGTTTACATACACTAAGTTGACTGTGCCTTTAAACAGCTTGGGAAATTCCAGAAAATTATGTCATGGCTTTAGAAGCTTCCGATAGGCTAATTGACATCATTTGACTCAATTGGAGGTGTACCTGTGGATGTATTTGAAGGCCTACCTTCAAACTCAGTGCTTCTTTGCTTGACATCATGGGAAAATCAAAAGAAATCAGCCAACACCTCAGAAAAATATTGTAGACCCCCACAAGTCTGGTTCATCCTTGGGAGCAATTTCCAAATGCCTGAAGGTACCACGTTCATATGTACAAACAATAGTACGCAAGTATAAACACCATGGGACCACGCAGCCGTCATACCGCTCAGGAAGGAGATGCGTTCTGTCTCCTAGAGATGAACGTACTTTGGTGCGAAAAGTAAAAATCAATCCCAGAACAACAGCAAAAGACGTTGTGAAGATGCTAGAGGAAACAGGTACAAAAGTATCTACATCCACAGTAAAACGAGTCCAATATCGACATAACCTGAAAGGCCGCTCAGCAAGGAAGAAGCCACTTCTCCAAAACCACCATAAAAAAGCCAGACTACGGTTTGCAACTGCACATGGGGACAAAGATTATACTTTTTGGAGAAATGTCCTCTGGTCTGATGAAACAAAAATAGAACTGTTTGGCCATAATGACCATCGTTATGTTTGGAGGAAAAAGGGGGAGGCTTGCAGGCCGGAGAACACCATCCAAACCGTGAAGCACGGGGGTGGCAGCATCATGTTGGGGGGGTGCTTTGCTGCAGGAGGCACTGGTGCACTTCACAAAATATATGGCATCATGAGGAAGGACAATTATGTGGATATATTGAAGCAACATCTCAAGACATCAGTCAGGAAGTTAAAGCTTGGACGCAAATGGGTCTTCCAAATGGACAATGACCCAAAGCATACATCCAAAGTTGTGGCAAAATGGCTTAAGGACAACAAAGTCAAGGTATTGGAGTGGCCATCACAAAGCCCTGACGTCAATCCTATCGAAAATTTGTGGGCAGAAATGAAAAAGCGTGTGCGAGCAAGGAAGCTTACAAACCTGACTCAGTTACACCAGCTCTGTCAGAAGGAATGGTACAAAATTCACCCAACTTATTGTGGGAAGCTTGTGGAAGGCTACCTGAAACGTTAAACAATTTAAAGGCAAATCTACCAAATTGAGTGTATGTAAACTTCTGACCCACGGGAATGTGATGAAAGAAATAAAAGCTGAAATAAATCACGCAACTATTATTCTGACATTTCACATTCTTAAAATAAAGTGGTGATCCTAACTGACCTAAGACAGAGATTTTTTTTACTATTGTGAAAAACCGAGTTTAAATGTATTTGGCTAAGGTGTAAGTAAACTCCCGACTTCAACTGTAGGTGTTCCTTTTGTCCAGGTGAGAAAGGACGGTGTGGAGTGCGATTGAGTGCGTGTCATTTGTGGACCTGTTGGGGCGGTATGCGAATTGGAGTGGGTCTAAAGTGTCCGGGAGGATGCTGTTGATGTGAGCCACGACCAGCCTTTCAAAGCACTTCATGGCTACCGATGTGAGTTATTACCGCCACAGGGCGGTAATAACTTAGGCGGGTTACCTTCGCTTCCTTGGGCACAGGTACTATGGTGGTTTGCTTGAAACATGTAGGTATTACAGACTCGGTCAGGGAGAGGTTGAAAATGTCAGAAGACACTTGACAGTTGGTACGCGCATGCTTAGAGTACACGTCCTGGTAATCCGTCTGGCCCAGCGGCTTTGTGAATGTTGACCTGTTTAAAGGTTTTGTTCACGTCGGCTACCGAGAGCGTTATCACACAGTCATCCAGAACAGCTGGTGCTCTCGTGCATGCTTCAGTGTTGCTTGCCTTGAAGCGAGCATAAAAGGCATTTAGCTCATCTGGTAGGCTCACGCCACTGGGCAGCTCGCGTCTTGGTTTCCCTTTGTAGTCCGTAATAGTTTTCAAGCCCTGCCACATTCGATGAGTGTCAGAGCCGGTGTAGTGGGATTCAATCTTAATCCTGTATTGACGCTTTGCTTGTTTGATGGTTCGTCTGAGGGCATAGCGGGATTTCTTATAAGCGTCCGGATTAGTCTCCCGCTCCTTGAAAGTGGCAGCTCTAGCCTTTAGCTCGATACGGATGTTGCCTGTAATCCATGGCTTCTGGTTTGGATATGTACGTAGTCACTGAGGGGAAGACGTCATCGATGCACTTATTAATGAAGCCAATGACTGAAGTGGAATATTCCTCAATGACATTTGATGAATCCCAGAACATATTCCAGTCTGTGCTAGCAAAACAGTCCTGTAGTGTAGCATCCGTGTCATCTGACCACTTCCGTATTGAGCGAGTCACTGGTACTTCCTGCTTTAGTTTTTGCTTATAAGCAGGAATCAGGAGGATATAATTGTGGTCAGATTTGCCAAATGGAGGGCGGGGGAGAGCTTTGTATGCATCTCTGTGTGTGGAGTAAAGTTGGTCTAGGATGGTTTTGTTTTTGGTATGGAACTTGAAATCCACCACCCCTCGATTGGAAGACTAGACTGTGAATTCAGCATTATGTGCATGCACATGTTATGCACTACAAAATCGCTCACCAATCTTTCTGGGAGACATTCCTGCTGTAGATGTGTCCGGTGATGTTCCTGTAGGGTGGACAGATACACTTGCAGCGCACATCTTCAAAACTCTGAGAATATAGAGAAGTTCCTTATTACTATACAGTGACATGTCCATTATCAAAAAATGACAGTAGTAGCAGTATACACTAGCTTATACCAGATCTATGTGTGCTGTCTTGTCAACGCCATTGCTGTCATTGTCATTTGTCACGCCAAACGCTGTAGGCCATCACAGCAATGCAGAGCTGGCAACTCTCACGCATTGGCTGTGAGACACATGCATTTGACCCTCTTCTCACGGCACATCTCTAATATCTCACATAATTGAAAAGTACTGCTTTTAACACTCCCCAGCACATGTCAGATACAGCTTTCCACCTGAGAACAGGGACCAATCCCTGCATCCAACCTTCCCATTGTCCTGTCTCCCCCATCTCATTTAATTACTGTCTGAATAAAGTGTCAAACAGACAGATAATTCTTTAAAAAAATAAAATAATGTGCATACTCAACGTAACGGTTGTTCTAAAATAAATGATCTTCCACTCTGGTCATAGGCCTAAACCATGTCAGAATATGTAGAATTGCAGGAATTTAGCTTTAAAACAGGACCCCCCAGACCCCCGTCTAGGGGTTGTGCCATTGGGCAATGAAATTCACATAGCAAATATCACTCAAAGCTTTCTTCAAAAGTTGCCAGCTATGGCAATGGAATTGGCAAGACAGCAAAAACGGATCTGGGACTCAGGCTAGAATACACCAGTGTTGATGGTCCTGGAATTGATATACCTTACTAGCGTGTGCAAAGGAGATGGCGTCACTGAGCAGTAGAACCAGCAGGCCGAATAAAAGGGACCTGGAACTCTGTTCTCTCCTGGACGACATACTAACAGACAGACCCGCCAGGTATCAACCTCCTTACCCTGGACTGGAGGAAGAACACTATATGTGGAGGAAGAGGGCACACACGCACCCACAAACACACTATTTATGGCAAATCTAACAGCAAGGATAGCTGTTAGTTACATAGCTAGATACTACATATTATTCCATTAAGTTACTACATATTATTCCATTAAGTTGTCTCCCACATGTTCTCTCTGGCTACATGTTGAAATAAACAAATTAATTTACAACTGCTGTCAACAGTAATCTGATAGCACGCCACAACAGCTAGCAAGCTGTCAACAGGGCCTAAAATGGAAGCTAAGTCGAAGACATTCGTGCCATTGATGTATATGTGTATGTTGCAAACTAAACAGAAAAAATACCACACCAGCGATATACTTATTAGCTAGTAAATACCTTTGAAACGTTATTTACTTCCTACGCACATACCACAAGATGACTTCAGATTTTCTTCTTCAGTGGTGTTAACCGTTATTGGCAACGAACTTCAATGGTGTATTATTGCCACCTACTGGGTTGGAATAAAAAAAGTGCGAACTATTAGGATCCCTGGCATTATACAATTTGTGTACATCATTGCATGCAATTTGATGTCTATTGGGGAAAAGCCTCAGTCCAGTGTGTGTAATCTATTGACAAATGTGTGTCCTCTGACTGACTAAAATGTGTATCCTCTCTCGCTCTGGTGGAAAGTACAAGGTAAACCCCTGCTTCTTCTTCTTGACCCGATCAATAGCTCTATTTCCTGGTAGTCATATCAATATCATATAGAGTCACATATAAAGAAAACTGTATTACATTACTCAACAATATGAAAGCAGATGTAATAAAATGTAATAATCTTCCCATAAATCTTACAGGTAGAAAAAACTCTATAGAATGGCATGGCTGACAAAGTTTTGTATTTATTTTCGGTAATACCAATTACCCCACCGCAGACATTCTCTTAAAAAAAGTACACTCGTTCATAACATACTTTATATGGGCAAATAAAATTCACAGAATAAAATGGAAAATTTTACATCTTCCTAAGTCTGTGGGTGGTTTTAACCTTCCAGACATGGAATTGTATCAACCTGCCACCCAAGGCTTTTACTTGTGACATATAGTTAAATGCACTAAAGAGGAACAATGGGTACATATTGAAGATGCTCATGCTCAACCCCAGAATCTTTTACATGTCTATTTTCAAAGGCTCAAGCTAAGAACATGAACAACTTTATAGTTAAGAACACTATAACAACATGGAAGAAAATGAAACCTATTCTACAAGAACCAATATCATGCCCTAAATACACAACCTTATGGAACAATCTTTGGAAAGCTTTTTGGAATTCACTAATAAATTGGTCCACATGGAAAACTAAAGGCATAAAAAACATAAATGGCTTGGTAACAGGAAATACATTTATTTCCATGACAGAATTAATAAGTAATTTTGGACTGACCAAGATATCACGAAATTTCGATTTAAAATCTTTTCACAAATTCTACAGCACAAGTGTAAAACGAATGACTCAATAATCCATGTATTCTGGGAACGATATAAAGACAGAAATAAGTTATGGGTGGGGATAGAAAGTTGTATTACTGTATTACAATGTAAACATACTTTTAATCCTTCTGCCTGCCTATTTCAATATATGGCATATGGGGTGTAGTGAAATACCCAATGGGCTAGATGATTCTCTTCTCATCACTGATCTTGAAAAAAATGTATACTAACAAATTAGAAATCAATCAATCCGCCATCATTAACATAATGGAAAAATCGAATGAAAATAAATAATATTGAAATGGGCGACCGAGAAAAACAAATAGGTACAATTTAAGGACAAGCGGCAAACAATCATACAGGCACTATGGATGGAGGGTGTGATCATGTGGGTCTGGGCAGATGAGATGTAGTCATTGTTTGTGTGCGTCTGTAAGTTGTTGTTCATATGTATACGTTTGTATCTGGAGTGGAGAAAAAAAAAACATATTATAAAAAAATCGGAGATAAATATTTCTATAGTGAGCTACCCTCCCTAGACCCCAGGCTACCCTTAATAAGCCATACACACCAATAATGCACACAAGCAACTGAAAGGGCAGTTGGAGACACTGATACTTCTGTAACGAGCTATGATATCAGTGTGAACGCTACTCTGTATTCTTTGCTTGTCATCCTCTTTCTCGCCACCTGAATCTGTCCTGTGTTTTTTATTATGGTGAGATTCCCTCTTGACCTATCGGAGGGTCTTCTTGACCTGAGGACAAAAGGTCAAAAGGCTGCACACTTCAGATTCAATACAGCTGCATTGTTGGGGAGTTATACAGTTCAAGAGTGCAACCACCTTCCCACCTTTCCTATGTCATACATGTGCTAAGTAAGTACTCAGTACAGTGGACATCATGGTGCATTCCTGGTATCAGCCCCAAAACATTGAGTCCTAATTCCCACGAATATCCTGCTTTCACGAGTCTTTCTAGCCAGACTGGGCTGTGAGAAATTACGCTTCACCAGCTCTGCCATTATTAGCCTCTTCTCTTCAGCAGTAACCCTTCCTGTCTCCTGCACAGTGAGGGTCTTTGCACCCAAAGGCTAATTGTCTGTTTAAGGACACCGAACTCTGCCCACTGAGGCACACAGTCACTGGCCTTTCATCACCTGAAAGGTCAGAACAGAACACTCAGAACCATCATATTTTCATATTTTCACATCAAGAATGTATTACGAGTTTAGATCGTCTTTCCATTTCAATCATCTAAATAGAATGTAAGAACATCTTTTGAATATCCACCAAGAAGCAAAAGCGTATAGGACATTTTTTGTTGTTGCAAAAAGTAGTCAGTTTGACCACTAGGTGATGCTACAAGGTTCCAAGTCCACAGTCACTGACTGGGCCCAGTGGCATAAGCTCATCCATTGTGATACATATACTTTATAATAGGGCTCATCCCTGTAGTAGGATGTCAGGAGGTATTGAGGAAGAATAGCAGCTTTCAATATGCCTTGATGTCTAATGACCAGCTATTGTATGTTGTTTGAACCTCCAATTCAATCAATTGCACATATTCATGTAACCTTTCCAACTGATTAAAGCACAGATATTCTCAGGACTGTTAGATATTGTGCATCAATTTGGAATATAGGGCTTGCTTGACAAAATGAAAAGAAAGTCTGTTAGGATTTGTTGTAAAATGAATGTTCCAATTAGAAACACAATGTTGTAGCCTACCTTTTTCTCTAGCATTTCACTACTCCTCACTCCACCTCTCCCACTCCCTACTTCTAACTATTCTTCTTTTTGACCTTTACCTTTACATCTTCTGTAGTTCCTTTTGTGGAGTCCTCTCTTTCTCTCTATCATGTTATTGCAGAGTACATTGTTTGAATAACAAGACAACAACACCGGTAAGTGATACTTCCCCACTGTTTGCTCCTCTCCTCTCCTCTCCTCTCCTCTCCTCTCCTCTCCTCTCCTCTCCTCTCCTCTCCTCTCCTCTCCTCTCCTCTCCTCTCCTCTCCTCTCCTCTCCTCTCCTCTCCTCTCCTCTCCTCTCCTCTCTTCTCAGTGATGTGCTTTGGGTAGTTTGACTATCACTATTCTAATAGACACACATGGTAATTATGGTGGTTGGTGACTCGACTGTGTGTGTGTGTGTGTGCATGTGT
This sequence comes from Salvelinus alpinus, assembly GCF_045679555.1. Classification (NCBI taxonomy): domain Eukaryota; kingdom Metazoa; phylum Chordata; class Actinopteri; order Salmoniformes; family Salmonidae; genus Salvelinus; species Salvelinus alpinus. Next base: position 14,042,369 of record NC_092102.1, read on the forward strand.
GTGTGCGTGTGTACGTGCTTGGGATTCCTGACATTTCTATTCTAATAGATACACACTGTAATTACATTGGTGGCTAGGAGGCAGCAGAGAGTGGTGATCCATCGACCAGGGACAACACAAAACTATAAATCACAACGCTATGGTTCCGCCCTCCCAACTGTAGCCGAGCACGCTCGGCGAGAGAGCAATCCTGCCAACCTGGGTTTGCACATTTGTCTTCATCAAGTAGTAGGGTTGTTTTGGGCATGACTGAATTTGCTGCCAGTGCCATGGTTATAAAACATGGAGTTATTTTAGCAACTGCTGCTTTAGACCTTATTCAAAGCTTAATGTTCTACAATGGAGCACTTAACAGAGCACTTCATACAGTACCAGTCTAAAAGTTTGGACACACGTACTTTTCTTTAATTTACTATTTCTACATTGTAGAATAATAGTGAAGACATCAAAACTATGAAATAACACATGGAATTATGCAGTAACCAAAAAAGTGTTAAACAAATAAAAATATATTTTAGATTTTAGATTCTTCAAAGTAGCCACCCTCTGCCTTGATGACAGCTTTGCACACTCTTGGCATTCTCTCAACCAGCTTCAACTGGAATGCCGTTCCAACATTCTTGAAGGAGTTCCCACATATGCTGAGCACTTGTTGGCTGCTTTTCCTTCACTCTGCGGTCCAACTCATCCCAAACCATCTCATTGGGGTGAGGTTGGGTGATTGTGGAGGCCAGATCATCTGATGCAGCACTCCATCACTCTCCTTCTTGGTCAAATAGCCCTTACACAGCCTGGAGGTGTGTTGGGTCATTGTCCTGTTGAAAATCATCAAATAGTCCCATCAGATGGGATATCGCTGCAGAATGCTGTGGTAGCCAAGCTGGTTAAGTGTGCTTTGAATTTTAAATAAATTACTGTCAGTGTCACCAGCAAACCATCCCCACACCATCACACCACCTCCTCCATGCTTCATTGTGGGAACCACACATGCGGAGATCATCCGTTCACCTACTCTGCGTCTCATAAAGACACGGCAGTTGGAACCAAAAATCTCAAATTTGGACTCCTCAGACCAAAGGACAGATTTCTACCGGTGTAATGTCCATTGCTCATGTTTCTTGGCCCAAGAAAGTCTCTTCTTCTTATTGGTGTGAAGCATCTATTTGGGCTGCAATCTGAGGTGCATTTAACTCTAGTGAACTTATCCTCTTCAGCAGAGGTAACTCCGGGTCTTCCTTTCCTGTGGCGGTCCTCATGAGCGCCAGTTTCATCATAGCGTTTGATGGTTTTTGCGACTGAACTTGAAGAAACTTTCAAAGTTCTTGAAATTTTCAGGATTGACTGACCTTCATGTCTTAAAGTAATGATGGACTGTCGTTTCTCTTTGCTTATTTGAGCTGTTCCTGCCATGATATGGACTTGGTATTTTAACAAATAGGGCTATCTTCAAATTAACTTTTAACAAGGCACACCTGTTAATGGAAATGCATTCCAGGTGACTACCTCATGAAGCTGGTTGAGAGAATGCCAAGAGTGTGCAAAGCTGTGGCTACTTTGGCAAAGGGTGGCTACTTTGAAGAATCTCAAATATGTTTAACACTTTTTTTGGTTACTACATGATTCCATATCTGTTATTTCATAGTTTTGATGTCTTCACTACTATTCTACAATGTAGAAAATAGTAAAAAATAAAGAAAAATTATTGAATGAGTAGGTGTGTCCAAACTTTTGACTGATACTGTACATTTGAATGATAGATTTCATTGAAAATGATAAAGGATTCCTCAAACCCAGGGGGACGCCACAACATGATGTTGTGAAACCCTATGGATCGAAGAAGTAGTTACTTTCTAATTTTGGTTTATATAAACTGTGAATCTCTGTAACCGTAGAAGCCCCATGGATCATTCTGGGAAAGCGTGAACTATAGAGGTGTTAGTGAGAAATCATTCCAAATTAACAGCCGATAAAAAGAAAACACTGGCTCAGTCTGAGAACTACTGTTGTTCTGTTGTTTAGTCCGAGACAGCTGGTGGTATTCTCCTGCCTCGACTGAGAAGACAGCTGTCAATCACACACCCACCTGAGCCCAGGGAGAGGAGGAGGGGGAGAGGAGGAGGGAGAGGAGGAGGTGTCTGGTGAGTGTGGCGCCAAGAGGAGAGGTGAGGCGAGTGCACCTGAAATAGATGCAGAGTAGTAGTTGAGGTGGCAGCTCCTCCAGCCTGGTCTGCCTCTAAGGGACAGAGATGCTCGGTGAGGAGACAGAGAGGAGACTGACCACTGGAGCAGAGCAGGATATTGAGCCAGACAGAATTTGAAACCCTAGGAGCTACCATGACACATGATGGACACACGCATATGAACGGACGGACGTGCACACACACATACGGATGGACGTGAGTGCGTGCACACATAAGGACACGCACTCACACAAACAAACAAACACACTCTCTCTCAGACACACACACACACACACCATCCCAACACCTCCACACATAGAGACCCTGGTCCCTCCACTGTTTTCCTTAAGCAGCGTATGTTTTGGGGGGGAACGGAATCGATTTACATGTGCAAATGTCAGTCAGTCAGCTCCCAGCAATCACGGAGGGGTGAGACATGGACTGAATAAAACAGCAGCTCAGTGCCCTGTGTTCTGGGGTCACAGCCTTCTAAAGTGATGACAGAAATCTCTCCCCAACGACCACACACACACACACACACACACACACACACACATGGACAGACAGAAGCACATGCACACACGCACACGCATGTGCATACGCACTCGCTCATGCAGGCACATACGCTCGCATGCACATGCACGCACACACACACTTGCAACTCTCTCACCCACACATGGACGCACACACACACACACACACACACACACACACACACACACACACACACACACACACACACACACACACACACACACACACACACACACACACACACACACACACACACACACACACACACACACACACACACACACACACACACACTCTTTTTCTCTCTCTCCTCCTCTCTCTCTCTCCCCGTTGGGTATCAACAATCATCCACACTGTATAAACAGTGTCATAAAACAAAAACACAACTAAACAATGACATTTTCATAGACGTCCCCCAAGTCGATGCTAATCCCTGCCTGTAATAAAAACACCCACCCACCCGCACGCACGCACGCACGCACGCACGCACGCACGCACGCACGCACGCACGCACGCACGCACACACACACACACACACACACACACACACACACACACACACACACACACACACACACACACACACACACACACACACGCGGAGAGAGAGAGAGAGGGAGAGATAGGGGGGAGAGAGGGAGACATTAGAAACCGTTCAGGAGAGTAGATAAAGATCATCATCAAGAGATGACAGGAGAGACATGGAGAGGTAGAGGATAGAGGGAAGAACTGATCCCTCTCTCTGTCCATCTGACCTGCGCTATCTTTCTATCATTGTCAAAGTGAGTCACCGTACATCATCGGACCAGAGCGCTCATCGCTCCTCTACACCTCAGCTGGGACCGGGACATGACAAGGATAGACGGTGCTGTCCAACAAACACAATCAACAGATTTAGGCACGTAAACGTGACATATTGGACACTTTATATAACATAACAATTTATTATGTGTTTTAATGATCCTTTAGAAGCGTTGTTAGTCAGTCGTTTCCCTGAAACTACCACAGGAATAAACCTCTTCATTACCATAGTGTATATGCAACCATCCATGCACTTCATCCTCATAAGATTTATAATGACAAATACTATTGATTGGTGAGGCTAAATCCCGTAGTACGCTATTATGTATCAATATGCTGTGTCTTTCTATTGTAACCGTGTGTACATAGATGTAAAGATGTCAAATGTTTAGGAAGAAGGATACTCTTCCCGTGTCTCTCAAATATCTGAAGCTTTAATGAAATGTGAAGAGAACACAGGTGAATTGGGTATCAGTAATGCAATGGAACGTTTCCATGGAGATGTCAAGACAGTGTTGCCTTGTTAATGCAGCCTCTGACATGCAGGATCACTAGCGATGCCTTGTAGGGAATGTACAGCATGTACTGTTTTCTTCCACCGTCTGCTATTGTAACCTGACATGTTGTGTACTTCACTGATGCAGCCAATTAGTGATTCTCATCCAAGGAACTTGAGTACATTTTCAAAGGGTCCACAAAAGAAACAAGGGAAGAACTGAAAATAGCTAAATATCCTCAGTGCGCCTCAAAATATTGGACATAAAAATGATGTAACAACAGCCCAAACTGTGGAACGGACAAGTGCCTCAATGGCCAGTGGTTTGACCTGATGCTGTGGTGGTACCAAGGGCATCAGGAAGAAGAGGAGGACATGAGGGATTATTTGGTGATTTACGGTTGGGATTTAACGATAAATGGTGGCAGCCAACGATGACACTCTCCTTTTTACTGTATGTATATCCCTTCTCCCCCTCATTCCTTGCCTCATCGTCCTCTTCAGTCTCCCCCTCTTCCTGCCTCCCCCAACCCCTCTGCCTGTCTTTTCCCTCCCTTCACACCAATAAGTTCATACACTGAACAAAAATATAAATGCAACATGCAACAATTTCAAAGAGTTTACTGAGATACAGATTATAGAAGGCAATCAGTCAATGGAAATACATTCATTAGTCCCTAATCTATGAATTTTACATGACAGGGAATACAGATATGCATTTGTTGGTCACAGATACCTTACAAAAAAATAAGGTGTGGGTCTGAAAACCAGTCAGTGTCTGGTGTGACCACCATAGGGGTGGCAGGTAGCCTAGTGGTTAGAGCGTTGGGCCAGTAACCGAAAGGTTGCAAGATCGAATGTTGCATTTATATTTTTGTTCAGCGTAGTTGCAATGACTTTTTGGAGTGATACGTCCTCTGTTGTCCTAACGTGTTTAATACACTGCTTTTAAAAACACTGTGGTTGATGTTGTTTTATTCTCTCTCTGTTAATTCATCACTGTTGTGTATAGATTAAGCTAACGACACGACATAAAGCCCTCCAAGTACTTATGTATGACGGCACACCTTTCAGAATGTCTGAAATGACATTCTATTCCCTAGTGCACTAATTTTGTCTCAGTACTTTTCTGCTTGACCAAAGTTAAAAGTAGGGCACTGTGTAGTAGGGAATGCTGATTTTAGACGCATATTTACTTCAGGGTTTTGTCTTTTATCCTGTTCCTATCAGGAGACATTTTCTCTCTGTCTAATTGTCATTCCCTGAACTGGCTGATCAGGGATCAGAGATGGACTTCCCAGTGTAAATGCTGCTTGCATTATTCATTCTAGCCAGTCTGTCTGTCAGGTGTGTGTGTGTGTGTGTGTGTGTGTGTGTGTGTGTGTGTGTGTGTGTGTGTGTGTGTGTGTGTGTGTGTGTGTGTGTGTGTGTGTGTGTGTGTGTGTGTGTGTGTGTGTGTGTGTTGGTGTGCGTCGGTGTGCGTCGGTGTGCCAGTGTGTCGTGTGTACGTTTGTGTGCATGGGCGTGCGCGTCGCCAGGCCCATCAACATGAATAATTGATCTGATCTGATTAAAGTTTCGCCATGATTACCCCCTCACCTCTCCTCTACTGGTTGATGAAATGACACAACACCTGCCTGTGTTCACATCCCTGTCTCTTTAAGTTGTTCCCTTCTCCCCTCAATCAAGCTAGTTTCAATTAAAAAAGGGTGTTAAAGTACCTTTGTTGTCCGATTGTTTCTGTGGTTATATGAAAGACAGTTACTTGTCTGCAGTGCCTCCTTTTCATTTGGTTCCTCCCGCAGTAACACAATTCAGGCCAATAAAGAACCCTGCTTAGACTAGTGCTGAACAACAACTATATTTTCCTCCAACTGCTTCAGAATGATGAATCCTTAGATGCCGATAGACTGAGCATCAGTTAAAACTGCAATTGTCTGACACACTGAAACACTTAAACGAACACTTTAACAAGGTTCCATTGAGAGCAAACCTTGATCACCTTGACTCTCCTGTCTGCCTCCGCGCGTTATCCATTCCCTCCCTTGTCCACACTCCACACACTCTGCTCATTTTGTAGTTGGATCACTTCCCACTCTCTCCTCTCTTAACCTTCAAAGCCCAACTAAGTATGTCACTTTGATCTGTCTTCCAGAGCCAAGGAACGAAATGCATGACAGAGAGTGTCTTCAGGAGGGAGAGATGGAGGGAGGGAGGGGCGGAGGGAGGGAGAGAAGAGTGACAGGTAATGACAGTGGCTACAAGCTGTGACCTTTGGAATGATCAGGGAGCATGACTACCAGGCCCAATGTAACAGACGAGGAACAATTTGGGGGAGAGGAAGAGGAACGGACAAAGATTTTGTGTGTCTGGTAGTGGTAGTAGTGGTAGAGATGATTGATGGGATAGCATTTCTATGCCATTTGCGCTTGTAAAAAATACAATAGATGACATGCACCTCAACCGAGTGTTGGAAATCAGAAGTAAATATATCACAGAATTGTTGATGGGATTCTAACTGTTCATGTTGATCTGATTGGCATGAGAACAGAGTGTACAGGACTAGAGCAGGACCGGTGAAAAGTGAGATGAGCGGAAAGGAGAGGTAAAGGGAGTACTTGTCCAGCCCAAGTCCCCGGTGAGGAGCTTTCAAGTCGCTAGTCTTCCCGTCTGTCCTGTCAGGCCTGAACAAACACCTGTCACACACGCAACCACACCACCCTGCAGCAACATCACACAAGGCTGGCCTGGGCCTCACCCAGGGCCAGTTCCAGGCAAAAGCGATGTAAGCTGTTGCTTAGGGCCCCTGGCCGCTAGAGGGCCCCCGACCGCTAGAGGGCCCCCGACACAATATATACAGTGCCATCGGAAAGTATTCAGACCCCTTGACTTTGTCCACATTTTGTTAGGTTACATCCTTATTCTAAAATGTATTCAATTGTTTTCCCCCTCATCAATCTACACACAATACCCTATAACGACAAAGCAAAAACAGGTTTTTAGAAATGAAATATCACATTTACATAAGTATCCAGACCTTTTACTCAGTGCTTTGTTGAAGCACCGTTTGCAGTAATTATTTACAGCCTCGAGTCTTCTTGTGTATGACACTACAAGCTTGGCACACCTGTATTTGGGGAGTTTCTCCCATTCTTCTCTGCAGATCCTCTCAAACTCTGTCAGGTTGGATGGGGAGCGTCGCTACACAGCTATTTTCAGGTCTCTCCAGAGATGTTTGATTGGGCTGGGTCACTCAAGGACATTCAGAGACTTGTCCCGAAGCCACTCCTGTGTTGTCTTGATTGTGTGCTTAGGGTCATTGTCCTGTAGGAAGGGGAACCTACGCTCCAACATCAAGGATCTTGCTGTACTTTGCTCCGTTCATCTTTCCCTCGATCCTGACTAGTCTGTCAGTCCCTGACGCTGAAAAACATCCCCACAGCATGATGCTGCCACCACCATGCTTCACTGTATGGATGGTGCAAGATTTCCTCCAGACGGGATGCTTGACATTCAGACCAAAGAGTTCAATCTTGGTATCCTCAAGGAATCTTGTTTCTCATGGTCTGAGAGTCTTTCAGTGCCTCTTGGCAAACTACAAGCGGGCTGTCATGTGCCTTTTCCTGTGGAGTGGCTTCCGTCTGGCCATTCTACAATAAAGGCCTGGAAGGTTCTCCACAGAGGAACTCTAGATCTTTGTCAAAGTGAACATCGGGTTCTTGGTCACCTCCCTGACGAAGGCCCTTCTGCCCCGATTGCTCAGTTTGGCTGGGCGCCAGCTCTAGCAAGAGTCTTGGTGGTTCCAAACGTCTTCCATTTAAGAATTATGGAGGCCACTGTGTTCTTGGGGATCTTCAATGCTGTAGACATTTTTTGGTACCCTTCCTCAGATCTGTGCCTCGACACAATCCTGTCTCGGGGCTCTACGGACAATTCCTTCGACCTCATGGTTGTTGCTCTGACATGCACTGTCAACTGTGGGACCCAGGTTGTGCCATTCCAAATCATGTCCAATCAATTGAATTTGCCACAGGTGGACTCCAATCACGTTGTAGAAACACCTCATGGATGAACAATGGAAACAGGATGCACCTGAGCACAATTTCGAGTCTCATAGCAAAAGGTCTGAAAACGTATACAAATAAGGTATTTCAGTTTTTTGTTTTTAATAAATGTTTAAACATTTCTTTAAACCTGTTTTTGTTTTGTCATTATGAGGTATTGTGTAAATTGTATAGACATTTGTTTTATTTAATCCATTTTAGAATAAGGCTGTAACGTAACAAAATGTGAAAAAAGTGAAGGGGTCTGAATACTTTCCGAATGCACTGTATATACATATAAATAATAGTGAAGACATCAAAACTATGATATAACACACATGGAATCATGTAGTAACCAAAAAAGTGTTAAACAAATCAAAATATATTTTTGATTTTAGATTATTCAAAGTAGCCACTCTGCCTTGATGACAGCTTTGCACACTCTTGGCATTCTCTCAACCAGCTTTCTGAGGTAGTCACCTGGAATGCATTTAAATTAACAGGTGTGCCTTGTTAAAAGTTAATTTGGGGATTTTTTGTCCGTCTTAATTCATTTGAGCCAGTCAGTTGTGTTGTGACAAGGTAGGGGTGGTATACAGAAGACAGCCTTATTTGGTAAAAGACCAAGTCCATATCATGGCAAGAACAGCTCAAATAAGCAAAGAGAAACGACAGACCATCATTATTTTAAGACATGAAGGTCAGTCAATCCGGAAAATGTCAAGAACTTTGAAAGTTTCTTCAAGTGCAGTCGCAAAAACCATCAAGCGCTATGATGAAACTGGCTCTCATGAGGACTGCCACAGGAAAGGAAGACCCAGAGTTACCTCTGCTGCAGAGGATAAGGTCATTAGAGTTAACTGCACCTCAGATTGCAGCCCAAATAAATGCTTCACAGAGTTCAAGTAACAGACACATCTGAACATCAACTGTTCAGAGGAGACTGCGTGAATCAGGCCTTCATGGTCGAATTGCTTCAAGGAAACCACTACTAAAGGACACCAATAAGAACAAGAGACTTGCTTGGGCCAAGAAACACGAGCAATGGATATTGGATCTGTGCTTTAGTCTGATGAGTCCAAATTGGAGATGTTTGGTTCCAACTGTGAGACGCAGAGTAGGTGAACGGATGATCTCAGCATGTGTGGTTCCCACCGTGAGGCATGGAGGAGGTGTGATGGTGTGGGGGTGCTTTGCTGGTGACACTGTCAGGGATTAATTTAGATTACAAGGCACACTTAACCAGCTTGGCTACCACAGCATTCTGCAGCGACACGCCATCCCATCTGGTTTGCGCTTAGTGGGACTATCATTTGTTCGTCAACAGGACAATGATCCAAAACACACCTCCAGGCTGTGTAAGGGCTATGTGACCAAGAAGGAGAATGACGGAGTGCTGCATCAGATGACCTGGCCTCCACAATCACCCGACCTCAACTCAATTGAGATGGTTTGGGATGAGTTGGACCGCAGAGTGAAGGAAAAGCAGCCAACAAGTGCTCAGCATACAGTATGTGGGAACTCCTTCAAGAATGTTGGAAAAGCATTCCTCTTGAAGCTGGTTGAGAGAATGCCAAGAGTGTGCAAGGCTGTCATCAAGGCAAAGGGTGGCTACTTTGAAGAATCTGAAATCTATTTTGATTTGTTTAACACTTTTTTGGTTACTACATGATTCCATATGTGCTATTTCATAGTTTTGATGTATTCACTATTATTCTACAATGTAGAAAATAGTAAAAAAAAAAAAAATTTGAATGAGTAGGTGTGCCCAAACTTTTAGATTGGTAGTTGGTCTAGCCAGCTATCTAAACTTGTAGTAATCATGGCCAAATACCCACCGCCCATGAAGGGCCACAAAAATGTTTTGCCATGAGGTGGGGGGCCCCCCAACCAAATCTTGCTTAGGGCCTCCAAAAAGCTAGAGCCGGCCCTAGCCTCACCAGCAATCCGCTTGTCTGCGTTCTCCTTCTGTAGAGGCTTCAGTAGAGGATGGGAGGAATACTAAGAAAGCAGTCATAGATTTTCTTTCTGTTGGGGAAAGAGAGAGAAGGGGGTTAGGGGTTTGAATGCTTACATCAAACTCCCCTCCTTCTCTTTTCTCGCACCCGTTTCTTTCGCTCCTCTCTTCTCATCTGCTCTGCTCTGGAGGGACCTTCTGTTTGTCAGCCAAGCACTGGAGCGTTTCCCCCTAAACCCACCCCAACGCACCTCTATCTCGCTCTCTTTCTGTCTGTCTCTCTCCCACCATCTTTCTATCTCTCTCTCTCTCTCCTACAGCCTCTTCCGTTCTCTCTTCCTCTGCTTTAAACTGCCTTCACTCTTCCACCAGTTAGGAAAGAACCTGATGAAGTCAATAAGGGAGAGAGACAGAGAAAGATGGGATGTGAGAGAGACATAATGGATGGAATAAAACAGGGTGGAGAAGCTGTGTACTACTTGGGTGCAGAGGAGTGAGAGAGGCAGTGGGAATGAATTTCAACCAAGGAGATGCTTCCTAATAAGAAAGCCAAAGGCTGCACAGAATTACAAATGAGAGAGAAAGAGAGAGAGAGAGAGAGAGAGAGAGAGAGAGAGAGAGAGACTGAGAGGGGGGAGAGAGAGAGAGAGAGGACAGAGAGAGACAGAGAGGCGGGAAGCGAGAGAATAACAGAAGAGAGAGGCAGCAAATTCAAATGCAGCAAAGGGGTTAGGCTTATGTTTACTCTACAATAAATGTACAACAAATGTAAGACGTCAGTTGGTAAAGATGAGAGGACATTGAAGATAGTGTGTACCCTCTCTCTCCCTCCCAGGCCTCTCTGCAGGTCCCAGCCGCCGCCAAACCGCTCCACACAAGCTGGGGGATTAGAGTGTGAAAGTGGGGCTATATTGATTCTTGAAGCTGTGAGATGACAACTATGGTCTCAGAATCACCCTTTTTGTTTACAGTTGATTCACAGCAAGCACTTTTTCAGCTCTCCCCGAAAGACTGTGTGTATGTGTGTGTGCACTCGCGTGAGTATATCTACTGTACAGTGCATTCGGAAAGTATTCAGACCCCTTGACTTTTTCCACATTTTGCTACGTTACAGCCTTATTCTAAACTGGATTAAATTGTTTCCCCCCCTCATAAATCTACACACAATACCCCATAATGACAAAGCAAAAACAGGTTTATAGACATTTTTGCAAATTCATAAAAAAAAAAAAAACACTGGAAATATCACATTTACATAAGTAGTCAGAGCCTTTACTCAGTACTTTGTTAAAGCATCTTTGGCAGCAATTACAGCCTCGAGTCTTCTTGGGTACGACGCTACAAGCTTGGCACACCTGTATTTGGGGAGTTTCTCCCATTCTTCTCTGCAGATCCTCTCAAGCTATGTCAAGTTGGATGTGGAGCGTTGCTACACAGACTTGTCCCGAAGCCACTCCTACGTTGTCTTGGCTGTGCGCTTAGGGTCATTGTCCTGTTGGAAAGTGAACCTTCGCCCCAGTCTGAGGTCCTGAGCGCCCTGGAGCAGGTTTTCATCAAGGATCTCTTTGTACTTTGCTCCGCTCATCTTTCCCTCGATCCTGACTAGTCGCCATCCCCACAGCATGCTGCCACCACCATGCTTCACCATAGGGATGGTGACAGGTTTCGTCCAGACATGACGCTTGGCAATCAGGCCAAAGAGTTCAATCTTGGTTTCATCAGACCAGAGAATCTTGTTTCTCATGGTCTGAGAGTCCTTTAGGTGCCTTTTGGCAAACTCCAAGCGGGCTGTCATGTGCTTTTTACTGAGGAGTGGCTTCCGTCTCGCCACTCTACCATAAATACCTGATATGTGGAGTGCTGCAGAGATGGTTGTCCTTCTGGTAGGTTCTCCCATCTCTACAGAGGAACTTTGGAGCTCTGTCAGAGTGACCATTGGGTTCTTGGTCATCTTCCTGACCAAGGCCCTCCTCCCCGATTGCTCAGTTTGGCCGGGCGGCCAGCTCTAGGAAGAGTCTTGGTAGTTCCAAACTTCTTCCATTTAAGAATGATGCAGGGGACCTTCAATGCTGCCGAAATGTTTTGGTACCCGTTCCCCCGATCTGTGCCTCCACACAATCCTGTCTCGGAGCTCTAAGGACAATTCCTTTGAACTCATGGCTTGGTTTTTGCTCTGACAACAGTGGGACCTTATATAGACAGGTGTTTGCCTTTCCAAATCATGTCCAATCAATTGAATTTACCACAGGTGGACTCCAATCAAGTTGTAGAAACATTTCATTTCAATGGAAACAGGATGCACCTGAGCTCAATTTCGAGTCTCATAGCAAAGGGTGTGAATACTTGCTTAAATAAAATATACCAAAATAAAATAATAATACATTTGTAAAAATGTCTAAAAACCTGTTTTCGCTTTGTCATTACGAGGTATTGTGTGTACATTGATGAGGAGAAGAAAAAAAACGATTTAATCCAGTTTAGAATAAAGCTGAAATTTAACAAAATGTGGAAAAAGTAAAGGGGTCTGAATACTTTCCGAATGCACTATATTTATTTATGTGAGTAGCTTGTCTCTTTCTGTGACTAGAAGCTGTATTTCCTAATCAAAACAGGCTCGTTACCTTTCATATGAAATAAGAAGTCCTGTGGGAATAGAAAATCCTTACTCCAGACCATCCCTAATAGCCACAATACTCTCTCACGTATCCCTCTGAGTGTTTTAGGGGACACAGGGCAGGATGGTGTGGAGCGCTTTCAGAGCTGCCAGGTTTGATAATGTTGTGTTGTCTGTGGAGGCAGAGGAGGGTGAGTCACTGTGGCATTTGGAGGAGAGCCCCAGTGGAGACCTGTCTGCCTGCAGGCCTCTATGCCTGCAGTTTGGAGCCGCAGCTGGAGCAGCTGGATCAAACTCTGCCGCTCCAGGGGGCTCTAGGACGCACCAGGACGCTCACAGGCTCAACACAGCACCTCCCCAATGAGGGGCATGTCGGGAAACCCCCACACTCCCCAGGTGTGTGTGTGCGCTACTCCCCAGACTACAGCGCTGTGAGGTTCCCCATGTAGAATTAGAACTGACAACATGCTTGTCTCTCCTCTCTCATCTGTCAGGCTTTTACCAAACAAACACCTCTGAATGACCTTTGATGGCTTAGCATGTTACCCACAATGCTTTGGAGGAAGCTGACATAGAAAAGGTGTGTCACACATTCATCAATGTGAATGATTGTCATAGGCTATTGGTTCCTGAGTTCTTAATTAAAGAGTGCTACTCAACCCCCCAGATAGAATGAGAGTATTCAGTGTATTTCCAGCGTTATAAATCAGCCGTTTTGTCATTGGGATTGTGCTGTGGACATGAATGGCTGTCAGTTTATCAACCCTCCTACCAAACCATGTTAAACCTACTGGCAGGTCTCACTGGAGACCAAAGCTTATATCCCATCATTTAATTACAACACAAAGTTCCATCCTTCCCTCCAGCTATTTACACAACCTCTCATTTCTCTGTTTTTACATTTCTCTCGGCTTTTCTCCCTCACCCCCTCACCATGTGACGATGTGAGGCGCATGTGGATTTCTGTCTGTTTGTTTGTTTCCATCCAACATGCTAGGATTTCCTGTAGTTCCCCTTGAAGCTTCATATAACACATCAAGGGACACACATTATGTGGGCAGAGTTCAAATGGCTCTATGGGTATCAGCTCTGTTTGATACAAGCATGGCCTCATCTTCTTCATATGAAGTTCATTCTCTGAATCTGAGTTCACCCGCATTCACAATCGAAAACCACAGTCAGAACTCTTGGCTTGTGGAATCCAATTAAAAACTGCTCATACAAAATTCCTCTACTTTATGCCACGACTTGAGTACAGTAGTGAGGAACAGTTTTAAATATACACCAGAGTTGTTTCTACTCTATGATAAAGATAAACTAAGTGACTGGGGAGATCATTTTAGAGGGGATCAATCGAGTAAAAAAATACAACGCATACAGAACTTGTAGTAGTGTTCCCAAAATACAGTATTATTATCCTATTAAATTCCATTCTGAGACCAACCCCTTATCAGTGTGCCTGCTCCTTGTCCAAATCCTTTAACCTATTTGACTAATTTGAACTTTACTGATTTTCAAAATGAACATCATAAAAATGTCAATAGTGGGTAGCTAACGATCAGGGTGGTTATACATTATTCTATAGGTTGAAATCCACAGCAAAAAACGATTTTTTTTAATGTATTTTTTTAAACACGCAACAAGATATAGATTTATAAAAAATGGCTGTTAATGCAGATAAAGCTTTTGACAATCCTGATTTTTGTATTTTACCCCCTTTTTCTCCGTAATTTTCTAGATCTTGTCTCATCGCTGCAACTCCCCAACGAGCTCGGAAGAGGCGAAGATGGAGTCAAGCGTCCTCCGAAACATGACCCGTCTAACCGCGCTCCTTAACGACCGCCAGCTAACTGCACCAATGTGTCGGAGGAAACACCGTTCAAACTGGCGGCCGGGGTCAGACAGCAGGCACCCGGCCCGCCACAAGGAGTCAATAAAGCCTACCCTAACCCAGACGACGCTGGGCCAACTATGCGTCGTCCTATGGGATTCCCGGCCACAGTCGGTTGTGGCACAGCCCAGGAAATGAACCCGGGTCTGTAGTAACGCCTCTAGCACTGCATGCGATTCAGTGGCTTAGACCGCTGTGCCACTCGGGAGGCTCCTGAATGGCCTTTTCTTTTAAAAACTTTGGAAGCTTTTAACTTTCTAGCTGAAATAATACATTTGTGCCCAACCCGCTCAATTTGGTCTTATGTAGCAAAAAGTAGAGACTCAGAGCTAGAAAATTGTACAGTATATCATACACTACAGTTGAGGAACATTGGAAAAGTAATTCTGCTTTGAAAGTTGATAAACTGGTAACCTCACTTTTGAGGAAATGGTCTTGAATGTTTTGGTAAACCTACTGGAGAGCTCTTCCTTGTCTACACCCACTCAGCATAGTTCACACCCTCTTAAGAATGGGTGTAGACAAATAACAGCTCTCCACTAGCTAGCTAATAGTAACCTTTAACTTGAAATGAAAACTACTATTTGACAAAATTAGAAACGTATACTATCTGAAAATGTGGCTTGCTAGACTATCTTACTCGTTCGTATACATCAAATCAAATCAAATCAAATGTATTTATATAGCCCTTCGTACATCAGCTGATATCTCAAAGTGCTGTAGAGAAACCCAGCCTAAAACCCCAAACAGCAAGCAATGCAGGTGTAGAAGCATGGTGGCTAGGAAAAACTCCCTAGAAAGGCCAAAACCTAGGAAGAAACCTAGAGAGGAACCAGGCTATGAGGGGTGGCCAGTCCTCTTCTGGCTGTGCCGGGTGGAGATTATAACAGAACATGGCCAAGATGTTCAAATGTTCATAAATGACCAGCATGGTCAAATAATAATAATCACAGTAGTTATCGAGGGTGCAGCAAGTCAGCACCTCAGGAGTAAATGTCAGTTGGCTTTTTTAGCACGTCCGCTGAACAGGTCAGGGTTCCATAGCCGCAGGCAGAACAGTTGAAACTGGAGCAGCAGCAAGGCCAGGTGGACTGGGGACAGCAAGGAGTCATCATGCCAGGTAGTCCTGACGCATGGTCCTAGGGCTCAGGTCCTCCGAGAGAGAGAAAGAAAGAGAGAGAAAAGGAGAGAATTAGAGAGAGCATACTTAAATTCAACAGGACACTGGATAAGACAGGAGAAGTCCTCCAGATATAACAAACTGACCCTAGCCCCCCGACACATTAACTACTGCAGCATAAATACTGGAGGCTGAGACAGGAGGGGTCAGGAGACACTGTGGCCCCATCCGATGATACCCCCGGACAGGGCCAAACAGGAAGGATATAACCCCACCCACCTTGCCAAAGCACAGCCCCCACACCACTAGAGGGAAATCTTCAACCACCAACTTACCATCCTGAGACAAGGCCGAGTATAGCCCACAAAGATCTCTGCCACGGCACAAACCAAGGGGGGGGGGGGCGCCAACCCAGACAGGAAGATCACGTCAGTGACTCAACCCACTCAAGTGACGCACCCCTCCTAGGGACGGCATGAAAGAGCACCAGTAAGCCAGTGACTCAGCCCCTGTAATAGGGTTAGAGGCAGAGAATCCCAGTGGAGAGTGGGGAACCGGCCAGGCAGAGACAGCAAGGGCGGTTCGTTGCTCCAGAGCCTTTCCGTTCACCTTCACACTCCTGGGCTTGACTACACTCAATCATATGACCTACTGAAGAGATGAGTCTTCAATAAAGACTTAAAGGTTGAGACCGAGTCTGCGTCTCTCACATGGGTAGGCAGACCATTCCATAAAAATTGAAATCTATAGGAGAAAGCCCTGCCTCCAGCTGTTTGCTTAGAAATTCTAGGGACAATTAGGAGGCCTGCGTCTTGTGACCGTAGCGTACGTGTAGGTATGTACGGCAGGACCAACTCGGAAAGATAGGTAGGAGCAAGCCCATGTAACGCTTTGTAGGTTAACAGTAAAACCTTGAAATCAGCCCTTGCCTTAACAGGAAGCCAGTGTAGGGAAGCTAGCACTGGAGTAATATGATCACATTCAGATTCTAGCAGCCGTATTTAGCACTAACTGAAGTTTATTTAGTGCTTTATCCAGGTAGCCGGAAAGTAGAGCATTGCAGTAGTCTAACCTAGAAGTAACAAAAGCATGGATTCATTTTTCTGCATCATTTTTGGACAGAAAATGTCTGATTTTTGCAATGTTACGTAGATGGAAAAAAGCTGTCCTTGAAACAGTCTTGATATGTTCGTCAAAAGAGAGATCAGGGTCCAGAGTAACGCCGAGGTCCTTCACAGTTTTATTTGAGACGACTTTACAACCATCAAGATTAATTGTCAGATTCAACAGAAGATCTCTTTGTTTCTTGGGACCTAGAACAAACATCTCTGTTTTGTCCGAGTTTAAAAGTAGAACGTTTTCAGCCATCCACTTCCTTATGTCTGAAACACAGGCTTCTAGCGAGGGCAATTTTGGGGCTTCACCATGTTTCATTGAAATGTACAGCTGTGTGTCATCCGCATAGCAGTGAAAGTTAACATTATGTTTTCGAATGACATCCCCAAGAGGTAAAATATATAGTGAAAACAATAGTGGTCCTAAAACGGAACCTTGAGGAACACCGAAATGTACAGTTGATTTGTCAGAGGACAAACCATTCACAGAGACAAACTGATATCTTTCCAACAGGTAAGATCTAAACCAGGCCAGAACTTGTCCGTGTAGACCAATTTGGGTTTCCAATCTCTCCAAAAGAATGTGGTGATCGATGATATCAAAGGCAGCACTAAGGTCTAGTAGCATGAGGACCGATGCAGAGCCTCAGTCTGACGCCATTAAAAGGTCATTTACCACCTTCACAAGTGCAGTCTCAGTGCTATGATGGGGTCTAAAACCAGACTGAAGCATTTCGTATACATTGTTTGTCTTCAGGAAGGTAGTGAGTTGCTGTGCAACAGCTTTTTCAATTTTTTTTGAGAGGAATGGAAGATTCGATATAGGCCGATAGTTTTTTATATTTTCTGGGTCAAGGTTTGGCTTTTTCAAGAGAGGCTTTATTACTGCCACTTTTAGTGAGTTTGGTACACATCCGGTGGATAGAGAGACGTTTATTATGTTCAACATAGGAGGGCCGAGCACAGGAAGCAGCTCTTTCAGTAGTTTAGTTGGAATAGGGTCCAGTATGCAGCTTGAAGGTTTAGAGGCCATGATTATTTTCATCATTGTGTCAAGAGATATAGTACTAAAACACTTAAGTGTCTCTCTTGATCCTAGGTCCTGGCAGAGTTGTGCAGACTCAGGACAGCTGAGCTTTGGAGGAATACGCAGATTTAAAGAGGAGTCCGTAATTTGCTTTCTAATGATCATGATCTTTTCCTCAAAGAAGTTCATGAATTTATTACTGCTGAAGTGAAAGACATCCTCACTTGGGGAATGCTGCTTTTTAGTTAGCTTTGCGACAGTATCAAAAAGAAATTTTGGATTGTTGTATACATGGATGGACGCTTCTCCCTGCCATGGTTGCCCTTAGTTTGAAGATGTAATCCAGAGACAGGTGTTTTATAAACAGCCTTCTGTGTGTTCTCTTTTCAACTCCCTCTGCATATTTGCAATCAAACGCCAGAATCTTCTCCATTTCCTTAGCTATCATACTCTAATTCCACCGGCCGTTCCACTGATTTCTAAAGTCGGTCCTCCTTGAGGGTATCTTATTTGAGCCAGAAAATGTTCATATGATAGGTAAGATATACAAAACCTTGCAGAGAGCATATCCAACTGACAATCTCTAAGAAAGAAATATAAACTATTGGAACCAAGACTTCAAAATAACTGATGTTGGCACAAGATTGAAGGAATGTTGAAGCATAACTAACTGTAACGGTTTTCTTCCTGAGATGAAGGAGAGGACCAAAACGCAGCGCGGCTAGTGTTCAACATGTTTAATAACAAAGAGACGATAACGTGAACACTATACAAAATACAAAATAACAACCGTGAAAACCGAGACAGTCCTATCTTGTGCAGAACACAAAGACAGGAAACAACCACCCACAAACCCCAACACAAAACAAGCCACCTAAATATGGTTCCCAATCAGAGACAATGACAAACACCTGCCTCTGATTGAGAACCATATCAGGCATACATAGAAATAGACAAACTAGACACACAACATAGAATGCCCACCCAGCTCACGTCCTGACCAACACTAAAACAAGTAAAACACACAAGAACTATGGTCAGAACGTGACACTAACAAAATTACAGTTAAGGAAAATGTATGCTTAATCCAGTATAAACTAATGTATAGAATTTATTATACAAGAGACAAAATTCACAAATTCTACAGCACAATGGCAGAGTCATGTCTTATTAAATGTAAAACTAAGAATGATTCAATAAACCATGCATTCTGGGAATGCTATAAAGTCTAAAAGTTATGGGCAGAGTTAGAAAGTTGTCTGTCATAAGTTTTACGACGTAAACTTACTTTTATTCCGTCTGTCTGCATATTTCAAGACATGGTATATGGTGGTGTAGTGTCATATGGGGTTGTAGTGAGACACCCAATGGGCTGGACGATTCTCTTCTAATCACTCATCTTTTTAAACGTATACTAACAACCTGGAAATCAATCACTCTGCCATCATTAACATAATGGAAAAATAAAATGATTTATTATTTAAATATTGAAATAGAATGGGAGAAAAAAACGAATTAGTACAATTTAAGGCCAAGTGGCAAACAATCATACAGGCACTAGGGATGGGGGTGTGATCATGTGGGTCTGGGCAGATGAGATGTAGTCATTGTTTGTGTGCGTCTGTAAGTTGTTGTTCATATGTATACGTTTGTATCTGGTGTAAAAAATATATATGTATATAAATATATAGCGTTCAGAAATATAAGTATTCATTATACATTATACTTTTTTTGTAAAGACAATGCGGCAGTAAATTATGTCGTATAAATAGGAAAGCTTTAAAAATAAAAAATAAATTACCAAAAATGTATGTGGACTTAAAGAGAGAGAGAGAGAGTAGAACATCTCTCAGTATGCCTGACCATGTCTCAGAGCTTGGAATGGAGGAAGAGGCGGAAAGCAAGGGATAACTGGACAGACCAGGAGGGAGACAGGGAGCGATTGAAGAAAGAGGAGTTAAAAAAACAGAGTGAGAGACCGAGACCAAGAGAGAGTGAAAGTGAGAGCGAGAGTGGAGCATTGGACAGGTGACAAATAGTGATTAATAAATGTGGTCTGGGCCAGCAGTGTGTAGGGAGGAAGAGAGAGAGAGAGAGAGAGAGAGAGAGAGAGAGAGAGAGAGAGAGAGAGAGAGAGAGAGAGAGAGAGAGAGAGAGAGAGAGAGAGAGAGAGAGAGAGAGAGAGAGAGAGAGAGAGAGAGAGAGAGAGAGCAGGGCGTGTAGCTGGTATTATTAATAGGGAGAATGAGAGTGGCTGTGCAACTCAATCTGCACACTGTCACTCTGCATCAGGCCTCCTAATCAAAGTCTAATGGAACAGCACAGCACAAACATGTTGTACACACACACACACACACACAAACACACACACGTGCTGTGCGGGCAAGTGTATACCTTCCCTTTTCCTGCCTTAAGAATTCTCTTTCCTTCCATACCGTTGATCTCATTGTTGAGAGGCCATACCAAACTGGGAGGTATTGACCCTATTTCTAACTAACACCATATCAAAGTTAGGCAAGACATCCTCTCCATCTTTATTTGGAGGTCAGGTCATGCCTTCCATGACTTACTTTCTTTTGTCACTAACCACTTGTAGTATAGATGTCCCACGTTCTGTTTCTTTCTCACCCCCGCTCCCACAATCATTATATTGAGTAATAACTCTCTCCTGTCCGTCGTTTGGTGTGTGTGTGCGTGCATGTATGTGTGTCGTTCTGGCCTGTCCTCAAACAACCCTGTAGAAGCCGTTGTATCCCCTGTATCCTAATGACCCCCAGATTGATTGCTATCTGTCCCCCTGGCAGTGGATGAGGATTAGATAGTTGGATCTGTGTTTAGTGGTAGTGTGGTTCGAGCTGTGGGTAGCTGTGTTGCTGAGGAGTGGGACCCTAGGGAGTAGCAGTGGTGGCCATCAGACATCCAGCTGTGACCTGCCTCTAGGGGATCCAACAACCATCCTTCTGATGTTATCACTCCACCCTTCACCATCCCCTTCACCCATCTCTCCAACACCATCCGTATATCCCCCTCAGACTGGAACTCACAGTGATGCTGATCTAATATGTGGAACGTTCTCGCTGAAATCTACCTCGTGCTGTATCATCAAGCAGGTTTGCATATTTTGTCTTTACAATGCAAGTTGTAAGACTATTGCATTCTGTGGCCTGCTTCTTTGAAATAGAGGTTCTGATATCGTCTTCAATTAAATATTAAACGAGCCTTGAATTCTCACAATGTCTAAATTCAAATCGTGATACGGTAGTGTAGTCAAGAAAGCACACACAGACAAATGCGAGAAATATTCCATGAGTTATGTGACCATAAAATAGGTTCCTGCTCTTTCTCTTTAGACAAAGAGGAGAGAAACGACTGAGCCTAAATCATTGGTTAGAGGGAGGGAGAGAGAGAGAGAGAGAGAGAGAGAGAGAGAGAGAGAGAGAGAGAGAGAGAGAGAGAGAGAGAGAGAGAGAGAGAGAGAGAGAGAGAGAGAGAGAGAGGGGAGAGAGAGGGAGAGAGAGAGATTCTCTTTGTTGCACCACGATATATGAGGCCGATTAAACAAACAACTCAAAATGTCTTCCGACCCTAGCTACAGTAAATGGAATGTCCTGTTCACACCTCTGCTACCAGAAGCATGGATGCACACGGCTCAATAACACAAATAAAAGGAACTCTTCTCACAATAAATACAAATCTAACAAGGACAAGTAAGGGTAGATAGAGCATGGGAGAGAGAGAGAGAGAGAGAGAGAGAGAGAGAGAGAGAGAGAGAGAGAGAGAGAGAGAGAGAGAGAGAGAGAGAGAGAGAGAGAGAGAGAGAGAGAGAGAGAGGGGGAGGGAGAGAGAGGGAGGGAGGGAGAAAGACAGAAGGAGGGAGTGAGAGAGAGACAGACAGCTCAGAGACATATGCAAATTTCAATATTAATGAGCTCAGTAATATTTTAACAGCCCCTAAAAATCCAATTCGGACTATATTGCCTCTCACTGCTGGCCATGATTATCTATCTGTTGTCCTGTCGGTGACTGAGACTGCCTCTAGAGCTCTGAGGAGTGTTCTATTATGTTGTAATGTTCTAGAATTCTAATGGTTTTAATGGCACTGGCAGACTCCCCAAGCCACAAAATGAGACTGACACACCATTTAACACAACACATACCTGTGTTGGATAGGACTGGACTGCACATGTTAAGTTCTCAAACGTTACCCCATGGAGCCCTAGGAACCTAATCTAGCTTAGTCTCACACCCACCCTTTTCCTTCTCTTAACGTTCCATCCGAATCTAGTCTCACGTTGTCATATGTCCTAGACTTTGACATATTCAGTAGGCTAATAGCGAGAAAGCTTAACGCTTGTTAGGCACAATTTTTACCTTCTGTTTTTTTCTCTCTGGTGGGCTTCTCCCTCGCTCCCTTGACAGTGGTCATATCTAAAGAAAGAGGGATAGAGGTAGAACGATTGGCAATTGATGAAAAGAGTCATCATCAATATGTATTTCCCCAGAGCCTCCCACCAGCTCCCATCTCAGTCAATAAACTTTAAACATGCAGAGGTGTGATTACGCCTGTCATGGAGAGAGACACAAATCTCGGGGGATACAGAGGTAAAACCTGCATTTAAAAACAAGTTATTAAAGCCATTAAATATACGAATACCTTTATAATTATGCATACATTTATTTTACAACTATGTCCCTATACTGTTTTGACCACAATTGTTTAGTGAATGAATTGGGCAATTGAGATGCAGTTACTGTAAATTACTATTATTGCAATTATTTGAAGTTATTTATTTTATTATCATATAACTATAATAACACCTGATAACAAAAAGAACGGAGAGCAAAAACATGGATCTTGGGAAAAAGTGTGTGTTTGTGTGTATGGGTGTATGCATGTGTGTGTGTAAGAGAAGAACAGTTCTCTGTGTGGCTCAGTATCTCTTCCTAATGAGGCCTGATAACGAGAGAAAGCGACTCACACAGACAGACAATAGTCTAGGCATGCGTGCGTGCGTGCGTGCGTGCGTGCGTGTGTGTGTGTGTGTGTCACTCAGACAAAAGTCTAGGGAACATTTAGTGTCTTCTCTCCATTCCTCACCCATACGTACAACAATAATTATACTTAGTCATCCTCGCCTTGTTTCTTCCTCCTTCTACCTCTCTTTCTTGCAGGATTGTGCCTACCATTTAATGGTTTTGCCACAGAAGTCTTACCAACAGGTAACAACAGGTGGGTTAAGGACATGTGATGTAGTTGTAGAGAAGCATTAACAAGCAGGCAAATTATAGGTATTTATTTTGTGTCCTATTTGAAAAGAAAAATGGTTAAAAACTATGGAAGCCCATCTCTGCCACCATTTTTTTGTTTTATGTCGATACTATCTCAACATTTCAAGATAGTTAGTAAAAATGTTGAGTAACATAAGTACAAATTTAACTTAATTTGTAACATTTTGTGGTGATTTCAGAGGCGGTACCACAGGAGGGTTTTCCTGGGGCCCAGAGTTTTCCCTAATCTGGTAGGTTAACATAACCAGGTAAAACTCAGAACCCTAGCTGTAGGGTGTGACATGGTAATAAAGCAGCTGTAAAACGGTTTTATATGGGCTATGATGGGACCAGATTTTTCTAATCAAGTCATATTGTAACAAAAAAAAAATAGACAACAACTGTGAATGGATAAAAGAACTAACAGAGCTGAGCTTGATTTATGCAGGGTTAGTTCTATTGTCCATCGCAGTTGTTTTCTAGTTTTCTAGTTTTTACGTAGTGTCCACTGTTGGAACATTGCAGCGGGGACTTGCTTCCATTCAGCCACAAGAGCATTGAGGTCAGGCACTGATGTTGGGTGATTAGGCCTGGCTCGCAGTCGGCGTTCCAATTCATCCCAAAGGTGTTTGATGAGGTTGAGGTCAGGGGTCTATGCAGGCCAGTCAAGTTCTTCCACATTGATCTCGACAAACCATTTCTGTATGGACCTCAATTTGTGCACAGGGTTATTGTCATGCTGACACAGGAAAGGGCCTTCCCCAAACTGTTGCCACAAAGATGGAAGCACAGAATCGTCTAGAATGTCATTGTATATTGTAGCATTAAGATTTCCCTTCACTGGAACTAGGGGGCCTAGACTGAACCATGAAAAACAGACCCAGACCATTATTCCCCCTCCACCAAACTTTACAGTTGGCATTATGCATTCGGGCAGGTAGCGTTCTCCTGGCATCCGCCAAACCCAGATTCAGCATTGGACTGCCAGGTGGTGAAGCGTGATTCATCACTCCAGAGCGGTGAGCTTTACACCACTCCAGCCGACGCTTGGCATTTGCGCATGGTAATCTTAGGGTTGTGTGTGGCTGCTCGGCCATGGAACCCATTTCATGAAGCTCCCGACGAACAGTTATTGTGCTGACTTTGCTTCCAGAGTCAGTTTGGAACTCGGTAGTGAGTGTTGCAACCGAGGACAGACGATTTTTATGCGCTACGCGCTTCAGCACTCAGCACGCTACTCGCTTCAGCATTCAAAGGTCTCGTTCTGTGAGCTTGTGTGGCCTACCACTTCACGGCTGTGCCGTTGTTGCTCCTGGACATTTCCACTTCACAATAACAGCACTTACAGTTGACCGGGGCAGCTCTAGCAGGACAGAAATTTGACGAACTGATTTGGAAAGGTGGCATCCTATAGCGGTGCCATGTTGAAAGTCACTGAGCTCTTCAGTACGGGCCATTCTACTGCCACTGTTTGTCTATGGAGATTGCATGGCTGTGTGCTCGATTTTATACACCTATCAGCAAGGGAGTGTGGCTGAAATAGCCAAATCCACTAATTTGAAGGGGTGTCCACATACACTATATATACAAAAGTATCTCAAACTTTGAACTTGGTATCTTGACATTTTTAGATAGTATCTCGACATTTTTATATAGTATCGACATCAAAAATTATAATTGGAGGTGGGAATGGGCTTCCATATAAAAGACATTTCATTATTTTCCCCTATAATAGCCCAAGGGCTATATTTTGTAATAAAATGCTTGCAATCAAAAACATAAGGATAGAGAGAGAGCGAGAGTGGGAGAGAGAAAGAGAGAGAGAAGAGAGAGAGAGAGAGAGAGAGAGAGAGAGAGAGAGAGAGAGAGAGAGAGAGAGATCTTACAGGTGTTGCCTACACAGGGGAGGGAGTGGGAGCTTTTTTAACGCGGTTTGTTGGAGATAGAACAAAATCAGTTCCTCAAAGTAACTCGGTTTTTATAAACAAAAGGATGCTCAGTGTTCAACACTCAACAGCAACTTGGACAAGCTAACGAGGGCGACAAAAAAACATTTCTAGCAACTTCGGGTTGGACTTCATAAGTAACCGCACTGTACTGATCTCAGTCGAAACGGGAAATTACCGTAGAAGTGGTGGTGAGGATTGATTTTTTATTCCTTCTCTTTACTTCCCGGGCTTCTCCTGCTTAAAAGTGCGCGCGCCCTCGGCTATTTATTTGACACGCGAAGTTGTTCGCGGAGTCTCATCGCACCGGGAGGATTCGTACCTGGATACACTCGATTCAAAAACGCCTGGTGGAGAAATCTTCTTGACTCCAGTTTCATTACAGTAGGAAGACAGAGAGTGAGTAACAATACGGTGCAGTGCATGCTTTTTGATTTTATGTGTCCGTTCCCCAGATTTATCATGGAGAGAGTGAGACATATTCTGAACAGTGATAAAAACGAATACAAATACTGTAGGCTACCTATAAGCTACTAATATTTCGATAAGTATATAACAAATATCATTACTTGATAATTGGAAGTGAATTAAATTCCTTTAAAAAATGCTGTTAAGTAAGTATTTAGGGATTGCTTGGGATGAACATAAAACTACATTTTGTCAGATTTTGACCTAGTAAGACCTCATAAACGATTTCAATAATTGCCTTATTTGTGCATTTATCTTATCAAATCTGAAAAGAGGACCGAAAATTAATCAGTGTCCTCCATGTAGAAAATACCAGTTGTTTTAAATGAGAGTGGTCAGTGTCAAACCTCAAGGAGCGTTTGATTTGTAGATTGCATAATTATATTAATTGGATGGTATAATATAAAATAATAGAAATATAAACACTATATGAATGTATTTTTTCCCCTTCATCTTTCCACAGACTTTGTGCGTCCCAGAATAGAGGAATATACCTTGGATCACAAAATAAAGATTTTATTGGTTTCTCTCCCCGGCACCCTCCAATTAGACCAGGACACCCTATAATACCACTGCCATCCTTTAAACACAGAGGACTAAAATTATTCTGACAGGAAGGGAACTCTGAACACATCGACTTTATTTTTTCCTTCTCTTCCCATCTTTTCCCTCTCAGCCATGACACATTTAGTGCAGACACCTCTATTAGGTGAGATGCAGTCCTTCTTAGGGGGACATTAAGTAAAGCAGAAGCGTTCTATTTAAGAAGAGACTGTGAATGACTCTTTATTAAACAAAAAACAATTGCCAACATAATTAGCACATAATTAGCTGAATTTGGCACCTGATGTCGAATCAGTGAGCTCTGGATAAGTTCTGATGTCATAAATTTAACTATTGTACCCTCTCTTGGGCTGGGTTTAGTTGATGTTTGATGCACAGAAAAGAGAAGGAATTTGATCAAAGCAGAGACTAGAAGAACTCTGGAAGACAAGAACTGGGGGAAAAACGGGTGAAAGAGGCTTAATGAAATAAATGATGTTTTCTATAACCTATCCAACACAATCCAAGCCAGATCTTTGTCCAGATGAACTACAACACAGTGTTGTCTGAACACTGATTTTAAAAGAGTTAAATCCTGCTCCTTCACCGCCCCTTTCCCTTCGTCATCCTGTCCCCTGTTGTTCCTCTCTTCCCTTCGTCACTGATCTCTCCGTCCGCCATCTTCCTTTTCTCGCCCACATTCTACTCATGGTGTCTCAACGGACCCTCTCTATTGGCTGCCTGTGGTCCTAGTCTGAGCGCACCACATTCATACAGCAGCCAAACCTCTCTATACACTCCTTCTAGTCTTTCATTCACCCATCCCTCCTTCCACTCTTTCATATTCTGTCTCTCTGTAGTCCAACCTGGCACCCGGCACCATTCCGTCTAAAGGGGAGGAGGATTTTCTGACCCTGGCCGCCTCTCGGCTCAGCCGCTGGAAGTGTGTCATCGGAGCCGCCGTGGGCGTGGCCATGGTCCTACTCCTTCTGATCGCCATCCCTCTGTTGGTCCACACCGCAAAAGGTGGAGGAGCTAACCCAGGAAGTGGCGGAGGGGGGACCCATTATGAAATGCTGGGGAGCTGCAGAATGGTCTGTGATCCATATAGTACTGCCCAACCAGGCCAGGAGCTGACAGCCGTGTCTCCCCAACCGGACTACCCTGGGCGGAAGAAAACGGGGTACCGCGGGGTCCCTGGGATCTCTGGTCCTCCGGGCAACCCAGGGCCCCCTGGGGAACCAGGCAAGCCAGGCCCACAGGGGCCTCCCGGCCCTGGACCTAATGGTTACGTCCCCTCTTTCTACAGCCCTAAGATTGCCTTCTATGCAGGGCTAAGGAAACAGCATGAGGGCAGCGAGGTGTTGAAGTTTGATGATGTGGTGACCAATGTAGGGAACTACTATGAGCCTAGTACTGGGAAGTTCACCTGTCCTCTACCAGGTATTTACTACTTCACCTACCATGTTCTGATGAGAGGTGGAGACGGGACCAGCATGTGGGCCGACCTGAAGAAGAACGGACAGGTAGGAGAGATAGAGAGTGTGCTTGTGCGTGCATGTGTGTTTGTCTGAACAACACATCTCCACTGACCATTATCTCAGAGTCACTAATTGACTCACTTTCACCTTTGCTATACAACATCGGTCACTTTCAATTCACATCACATTCCCATGTACCTATAGGCCGCAGCAACACGGCAGCAAAATATAGCTAAGAAAATATTTTCCCTCATTAAAGAGAAGTCGTGCTTTAAAATCACCATTTACACTTTCAAATCACAGCTACTAATATTTGTATTCCCATAAGCCGTAGCCAAATGACAAGTGGCAGTGTGCTGCCGTCGGTCTTCGCCAAAGGAAAGTAAAATTAGTCGATATCATATACCAGAATTGTGTCCCAAATGGCACTCTATTCTCTATATAGTGCACTATATAAAGGGCCCATAGGAATAGGGTGCCATTTGGTATTATACTCCAGGACTTAAATATCTCCTAAATGTAAGCGCTGAGGAGCACTGGAGAAATGTCTGTCCTTCAGTGTGTGTACCAAATGGCACCCTATTCCCTACATAGTGCATTACTTTTGACCAGAGCCCTTTGGGCCCTGCACCGATCAAAAGTAGTGCACTATAAAGGGAATAGGGTGCCATTTGGGATACAGACTGTCACAACGCGGACGAGTCAGCTTACACGTCAGATAGATAAATAAATAATGAAAGTGAAACTGACAGGCCACTCATCCACTCATCCCTTGTTCCCTGTTCTCTCGTTCCCCTGGTACTAATTAAAGATAGAGGGCCTGATGGTGGGTTGAGGAACAAAAAATTGGAGAGAAAAATAAGAGGTGTGGGATAAATCACAGGGATTTAATTTGAGGACTTTAACACTGCTATGTTTTCATCTTAATTAATCAGACAGTCACCACACTCTTTATTTTAGCAATGTGGCATTCAGTCCTTTAAATATGTCCAAAGCCTGAGTGAATGTATTTGGCTACCAGTTAGCGATATCAGATATATTGTCATTCTAGTCATCTCATCACCCTGTTAAATCATTCATAACTCCTAGATTAGATCCCCTGAAACACCACCCCCACCCCCCACTTCTGCCTCCGCTCTACCCCCGTATGCCCCTCTCCTGCCACTACCACCCTCTACACCCTCCTCTCTCTACCCCCTCTCCTCCACTCCTACCCCCCTCTCCCTCCTCTCGTCATTGTCCATTGATTGTCCATAAATTATAGTTTCACTCAATTCAATTATTTAAGGTCACAGAGACCCACGTCCATCTCACAACCATCAGCTAGCCCCATTTATTTTAACAGTTTATATAGAGATCAGATCTCATATTAGAAATCAGTTTAAAGGGACACTTCACCACTTTTTACCCTCTTATTCATTATCTCCAGCACAATATCAGTGTTTATGTTCCACTCAAAATATAAGAAGATGATTTTTCGAATTACCTCGACTGCAGCCTAGTCAATTTCCAAAACAGTTTGTCGGGATATGTATTTCGCTTACTTAATCTCGGAAACACAGAACTAAAATATTGCCTAGTTGCGTCTGATGCTCAAGTCCTGTGGGGAGATGTGTTATAAAAGTTACCAGAAAGAGGGGCGAAAGCAAGGCGGTTGCTCCACCCTTCTCTCTCTCCGCAAGTTGCGGGCAAGTCTATGGGCCAAATGTCCCCTCCTCTTCTGAGATTGGAAAGATGCAAGTACCTGCGAAATCATGATTTGTCCAAATGGTCAGTGACGAAAAACCAACGCACCAGGACAATGTTCCTTGTTAGTCGTTGCGTCCCAAAGTCTGTTGACAGATGCTACGATACCAGTTATGGTACGTGCATCTGTCCACGCGAGAGATTAGATGTATGTAGATAGAAGTGTGGTGTAAATGAATCACTACTGTTTTGCTGCATGGTCTTATTCTTGTAAGAGTTAAAATTCGAGTTGATGATCATTGATTAGTAATGCCTGACCTGTGTCTATATATTCCTCTCTGTCACGTAAACTGATTGAGATGGTGGTTGCCTGACCAAGAATAAAGTAATGTCCCGTTGAATTCCGTATGCTGTCTCGTGTCCAAGTCTTATCTTTCATTTACCTAATGTTAACTCTTTGTACCCTCCAAACGGTGCATTACATTCTGAACACCTGAGGCAGAAGAGCTCTATGCCTGAGGCTATATCCCTATCAGTGATGGTACAGTATCTACAAAATGGCCGCTGTGTCCAACATGCTGTATTCCTCCTGACTTTAGAGTCAAAGGACCTCTTCTTCTGTTGCCGCAGATGCAGCAGTATTGCAACTTTGTGAGAAAGTTGTGTCCCCCAAATGGCAACCTATTATCTCTATAATGCACTTTTGACTGCAGCCTATAGTGCTCAAGTAGTGTCCTATAGTGCTCAAGTAGGGTCCTATAGGGCTCAAGTAGTGTCCTATAGGGCTCAAGTAGTGTCCTATAGGGCTCAAGTAGTGTCCTATAGGGCTCAAATAGTGTCCTATAGGGCTCAAGTAGTGTCCTATAGGGCTCAAGTAGTGTCCTATAGTGCTCAAGTAGTGTCCTATAGTGCTCAAGTAGTGTCCTATAGTGCTCAAGTAGTGTCCTATAGGGCTCAAGTAGGGTCCTATAGTGCTCAAGTAGTGTCCTATAGTGCTCAAGTAGTGTCCTATAGGGCTCAAGTAGTGTCCTATAGTGCTCAAGTAGTGTCCTATAGGGCTCAAGTAGTGTCCTATAGGGCTCAAGTAGTGTCCTATAGGGCTCAAGTAGTGTCCTATAGGGCTCAAGTAGTGTCCTATAGGGCTCAAGTAGTGTCCTATAGGGCTCAGTAGTGTTGAGTTGGTCTGACTAATAATGAAATTAATCAAGTAAAAATATAAACTTGGAGAAAATGCGTTCCATCCTGAAAATCTATGTGAACGCCCACACCCCCACCATGCTTCTCTCATTTGTGGTGCTACATTAGAACTACTTCTTACTCACCATTTACATAGTTATATTCTGTTTCCAGACATCAATCAATGCCTCAGTTATTTTCCATGCTCTGGTCAGCGTCCGTATGGTAGTTGTTTCTAAATGAGACGCAGGTCACGGAGTCCACACAGGACATGAAGCATGTCTATATCCAGCCAGCCAGCTAGAGGTGCAGCTAAGCCCTGTGTGTCTGTCCAGTGTCCACTCTAAGGCAGATTGATTAAGTGTGTGTGTGTGTGTGTGTGTGTGTGTGTGTGTGTGTGTGTGTGTGTGTGTGTGTGTGTGTGTGTGTGTGTGTGTGTGTGTGTGTGTGTGTGTGTGTGTGTGTGTGTGTGTGTGTGTGTGTGTGTGCGTGCGTGCGTGCGTGCGTGCGTGCGTGCGTGCGTGCGTGCGTGCGTGCGTGCGTGCGTGCGTGCGTGCGTGCGTGCGTGCGTGTGTGTGGAGCTATGGCATAACTTTATTAGATCTTAGACATGTTATAGAGTCAGCGACTGTATGTGGCTGTTAGTAGTGGTTCTAAATGTGGTGGTTAACAGTTTTAAAACCCATCAGATTAATTAATTGATTCATTTACTCCTCTGGAGTGGTATTATCTTGTGTTACCATAACATAACCATTTTGACCAAGGTAATGATATAGACAAAAGTAATATAGGCTATATATATTTGCTCTTAGCAATGTGTTTTCTCGTAGATCATTTAAAAAAACAACAACAACGATTGATTGTCATCTGGAAAGGTTAGCTTGTCATTCTGCTAGACGTCCGTAGTGACAAGCCAATATTACATTAGCATCTCATGTTGCTGATGACAGTGATGCTGTGTTGCTGTGACTTCCCATTGACACCCAGCATATGTCATCCTCCTCATTATTTTGGGCAAACTGTGAAGGGGTGCTTTTTTCCCTCAGGCATATAGTCGGAGGGAAGCTCAAGTTAAAAACGCTGGCATGTGGCCACTTTTGATTTCCCCAATTATTCAAAGAAGGAGCATTCAACAGTATAAGTCTATTATTTTGTAAGATTTTTTAACATAATTTATTATGCATGTATAAAGCATAGTATTTGGGTGCAGGGGCTTTTATGGTATAAATATTGCTCCAATATGTGAAATTATTATTTACGTAGGTCTGCTATTTTTGCAGGTAATGGTGAAATGACAGAGAGACAAACAGTCGTGAGGGAGGCATGGTAGGATTATGAAGGAGATTAATGTGGAGGTGGGGGTTGAGAGAGAGAGAGAGAGAGAGAGAGAGAGAGAGAGAGAGAGAGAGAGAGAGAGAGAGAGAGAGAGAGAGAGAGAGAGAGAGAGAGAGAGAGAGAGAGAGAGAGAGAGAGAGAGAGAGAGAAAGAGAAACAGGGGGATGGAGATGGCCAGGAGAGGGGGAGTGAGCTCCTCCATGTGAGGCTGCCACACTGAGCTGATCCTGGGGCTGCGAGGAGCAAGGGGGCCCCTGGGGCCAGCCTAGAGCCTGGGGCTGTCTCTCTTCCTGTGTCTGGCTGGGCCTGGCCCTTTCAACACAGAGTCTGTGGTAAACGGTCCTGGAAAGGAGTGAGGGAGGCAGCTGCACTGTCATTTCATATACAACCTGGGATGTGTGAACGTGTGTGTTGAAAGAGTCAGGCAAGGGTAGACAAAAGGAGAAACACAAAACAGAAGGACCAGAGGGATGAGAGGAGGAGGGTGGTGGTGAAGGAGGGCCGGGGGTGGCTAGGGTAACAAACTGATCAAGCACAGCTATTCTGTGAGACCAGCAGGGAGATGTGAGGGTATACAAAGCCTTGTTTTTATCTGTAGTGCCTTGGTCCAGTGGTAATAAAACTGACAGGATTCATTGGCTGTGATATACTGACCTATTAGAGCGAAGCCAATAGAAAAGTAGCTCTTAAGAGAGGGGACTCTCTCTCTGCTGCACATGGCAAGACAAGACAGGCAGGCAGAGAGCGAGAGAGGGGTGAGGAGAAAGCAGTAGAAATAGAAGATTTATTGAAAAGGTTTTTGCTGCCCCAAGAGGACTCTTGGTTGGGTTTTACAGGGAAACAAGCTACTTTAGCATTGCATTGTTTTCTAGAGTTTTGTTGGCATTTTACATGAATGAGGGTGAGTGCTAACAACATCTAATGGGCTACCTTCTTATAAATACAGTTTACTATGTTAGTGGCATTACTGTGATATGCAAAATATCTAATTTACAAGATATTATACTTTGGGCTAAATTGTACATTTTGATAACATATGTCAAGGTTTCTCTTCTTCTCACAGTTTGTTTTTGGCGTTTTACATAAACAGTCTTATACAATAACAGTCTAGACTACAAGGTCTGTATATGTAATTAAAATCAAATCAAAGTTTATTGGCTGCGTACACAGATTTGCAGATAAATGTGCATTCGGAAAGTATTCAGACCCTTTTCCATTTTCCACATTAGGTTATGTTACAGCCTTATTCTAAAACGGATTAAATTAATTGTTTTCCTCATCAACCTACACAATACCCCATAATGACGAAGCGAAAACAAGTTGAGACATTTTTCCAAATGTACAATTTTTTTAAAACAGAAATACCTTATTTACATAAGTTTTCAGACAGTTTGCCATTGATCCTCCTTGAGATGTTTATTTTTATTATTATAATTTTTTTAGGGGGTAGATCAGCTTTTATATTGCAGATAGATTGTAGCTTCCATCAATGTAATGTCTGAATCATTTCCAATCCCCCATATATATTTTTGTAAATATATACAGTACAGTTTCATTCAAAAGTTTGGACACACCTAATCATTCAAGGGTTTTCCTTTCTTTTCACTATTTTCTAGATTGTAGAATAATAGTGAAGGCATCAAAACTAAGAAATAACACATCATGTAGTAACCAAAAAAGTGTTAAACAAGATTAGATTCTTCAAAGTAGCCACCCTTTGCCTTGATGACAGCTTTGCACACTACTGGCATTCTCTCAACTAGCTTCATGAGGGAGTCACCTGGAATACTTTCCCAACAGTCTTGAAGGAGTTCCCACATATACTGAGCACTTGTTGGCTGCTTTTCCTTCACTCTGCGGTCAAAGTCATCCCAAACCACCTCAATTGGGTTGAGGTCAGGTGATTGTGGAGGCCAGGTCATCTGATGCAGCACTCCATCACTCTCCTTCTTGGTGAAATAGCCCTTACGTAGCCTGTAGGTGTGTTGGGTTAGTGTCCTGTTGAAAAACAAATGATAGTCCCACTAAGCGCAAACCAGATGGGATGGCGTATCGCTGCAGAATGCTGTGGTAGCCGTGCTGGTTAAGTGTGCCTTGAATTCTAAATAAATCACTGACAGTGTCATCAGCAAAGCTCCCCCACACCATCACACCACCTCCTCCATGCTTCACGGTGGGAACCACACATCCGTTCACCTACTCTGCGTCTCACAAAGAAACGGCGGTTGGAACCAAAAATCTGACATTTGGATTCATCAGACCAAAGGACAGATTTCCACCCGTCTAATATCCTTTGCTCGTGTTTCTTGGCCCAAGCAAGTCTCTTCTTCTTATTGGTGTCCGTTAGTAGTGGATTCTTAGCAGCATTTCGACCATGAAGGCCTGATTCACACAGTCTCCTCTGAACAGTTGATGTTGAGATGTGTCTGTTACTTGAACTCTGTGAAACATTTATTTTGGCTGCAATCTGAGGTGCAGTTAACTCTAATGAACTTATCTTCTGCAGCAGAGGTAACTCTGGGTCTTCCTTTCCTGTGGCGGTCCTCATGAGAGCCAGTTTCATCATAGCGCTTGATGGTTTTTGTGACTGCATTTGATGAAACTTTCAAAGTTCTTGAAATTTTCTGGATTGACTGACCTTCATGTCTTAAAATAATGATGGATTGTCATTTCTTTTTGCTTATTTGCGCTGTTCTTGCCATAATATGGACTTGGTCTTTTACCAAATAGGGCTATCTTCTGTTGTCACAACACAACTGATTGGCTCAAACGCATTAGAAAGGAAAGAAATTCCACAAATTAACTTTCAACAAAGCACACCTGTTAATTTAAATACATTCCAGGTGACTACCTCACGAAGCTGGTTGAGAGAATGCCAAGAGTGTGCAAAGCTGTCATCAAGGCAAAGGGTGGCTACTTGGAAGAATCTAAAATAGAAAATATATTTTGATTTGTTTAACACTTTTTTGGTTACGACATGATTCCATATGTGTTATTTCATAGTTTTGATGTCTTCACTATTATTCTACAATGTAGAAATGAGTAAAAATAAAGAAAAACTCTTGAATAATTAGGTGTGTCCAAACTTTTGACTGGTACTGTACATACAGTGCATTCGGAAAGTATTCAGACCCCTTGACATTTTCCACATTTTGCTACGTTACAGCCTTATTTTAAAATTGATAAATTGCTTTTTTCCCCTCAACAATCCACACACAAAACCCCATAACGACAAAGCAAAAACAGGTTTTCCTAATTGTTTGCAAATGTATAAAAAAAAAAAATAATGAACTATCACATTTACATGTTCTATGTTGCTCTGTCTTGCTTGTCCTATGTTGCTCTGCATGTGCTCACTGTCACGGCCGTCAAAAGGAGGAGCGTGGAATGCGTACATTCTTCTTTATTATAAGAATGAACACTGAACAAAACTAACAAAATAACAAAACGAACCGTGAAGCTATACAAAAGAGTGCTGACAGGCAACTACACATAGACAAGAACCCACCAATACTCAAGGGAAAATGGCTACCTAAATATGGTCCCCAATCAGAGACAACGATAAACAGCTGCCTCTGATTGGGAACCATATCAGGCCACCATAGACATATGTATACCTAGACCTACAAAAGCCCTAGACAAGACAAAACTAGTATACCCACCCTAGTCACACCCTGACCTAACCAAAATAATAAAGAAAACATAGATAACGAAGGTCAGGGCGTGACACTCACTGCTCAATGATTGTCTATATTGTAATTGTTTTTAATAACCTGCCCAGGAACTGCGGTTGAAAATTAGCCGGCTGGCTAAAACCGACACTTTTACTGAAACGTTGATTAATGTGCACTGTCCCTGTAAAAATAAAATAAACTCAACTCAACATAAGTATTCAGACCCTTTACTCATTACTTTGTTGAAGCACCTTTGGCAGCGATTACAGCCTTGAGTCTTCATGGTTATGATGCTACAAGCTTGGCACACCTGTATTTGGGGAGTTTCTCCCATTCTTCTCTGCAGATCCTCTCAAGATCTGCAGATCCTCTCAAGATCTGTCAGGTTGGATGGGGAGCGTTGCTACACAGCTATTTTCAGGTCTCTCCAGAGATGTTCGATAGTGTTCAAGTACTGGCTCTTGCTGGGCCACTCAAGGACATTCAGAGACTTGTTCCGAAGCCACTCCTACGTTGTCTGGCTCTGTGCTTAGGGTTGATGTCCTGTTGGAAGGTGAACCTTTGCCCCAGTCTGAGGTCCTGAGCACTCTGGAGCAGGTTTTCATCATCTCTGTACTTTGCTCCGTTCATTTTTCCCTCGATCCTTACTAGTCTCCCAGTCCTTGCTGCTGAAAAACATCCACACAGCATGATGTTGCTACCACCGTGCTTAACCGTATGGGTACGGGTCAGGTTTCCTCCAGACGTGACGCTTGGAATTCAGGCCAAAGAGTTCAATCTTGGTTTCATCAGACCAGAGACTCTTTTGGCAAACTCCAAGCGGGCTTTCACGTGCCTTTTACCTCGGAGTTTCTTCCGTCTGGCCACTCTACCATAAAGGCCTGATTGGTGGAGTGCTGCAGAGATGGTTGTCCTTCTGGAAGGTTCTCCCATCTCCACAGTGAAGCTCGGTCAGAGTGACCATTGGGTTCTTGGTCACCTCCCTGACCAAGGCCCTTCTCCCTCGAAGAAGGCTCTGTGAAGAGTCTTGGTGGTTCCAAACTTCTTCCATTCAAGAATGATACAGGCCACTGTGTTCTTGGGGACCTTCAATGCTGCAGAAATGTTTTGGTACCCTTCCCCCGATCTGTGCCTCGACACAATCCTGTCTCGGAGCTCTACGGACAATTCCTTCAACCTCATAGCTTGGTTTTTGCTCTGACATTCATTGTCAACTGTGTGACCTTATGTAGACAGGTGTGTGCTTTTCCAAATCCTGTCCAATCATTTTAATTTGTGGAAAACAGAAAGGAAAACGCCGCCCACTGCTGCTCATGCTTGTCAAGAGAATTATGTTCTCATGTTCATTAACCAATTCAATTAAACTACTCAGTCTGCTATATCAGGATTTGTAGGATACTGATAGAAATGAAACAGACAGAAGCCAGTCTACCATAGTCAGCATGTTTATTTACGAGAGCTCTGCCCATCCTTACATGTACATTGGTTTATTTACCTCTCATCTCGTCATAACTGTCCCTCCTCCTCTAAGACAATGACAATATAGTTCACAAGTCGTCTCCTTCTCATACATTGTCCGCCACCTGTTATACAATCTACTACAAGCCCAAGGTCTCTCCCCTCCCTGGGTGGGGACAGAATGTCCTGAAAGGAACACAGTAGTACAGCTTGTCTGTCGATATCTCCTCTTATCATTTGTTTCACACTTGCACCCTGCTTACATACTAAAAAGGAACAAAAAGTCCTTGTTCTAATTCTGACTAAAACTACACACATCAGATGTATAGATTTATGATTCTAATAAATATCATACAATCGTACAGTGACAGGGTAGAATTCTGTTAGTTATAGTTCTACGTTAAATGTATACATAATTTAGTCATTATTCATAAAATTCATAACAATGTTCCCAGATGATATTTATT
This sequence comes from Salvelinus alpinus, assembly GCF_045679555.1. Taxonomy (NCBI): domain Eukaryota; kingdom Metazoa; phylum Chordata; class Actinopteri; order Salmoniformes; family Salmonidae; genus Salvelinus; species Salvelinus alpinus. The sequence goes on from NC_092102.1 coordinate 14,079,649, forward strand.
TACGACAAAGTTTCGACCCTTAGGTCTTCATCAGGCATCAATGTCCCAGGTGGGGGTCGAAGGTCCTATATATAGGGGCAGTACTCAGTGACATCACTTCCTAAAACAGAAGGTAAGAAAAATGTATAACATAGTTTCCCAATATTAACATTCAATGTATCAAAATATATGATCATACACAGGGAACGTGCTCAATATTTACAGTAATAAACAGACACATACAATATTAAATTAGGATAAAAAAACAAACACAATTTAGACATATTGAAACTATAAAAACGGTTTCAAGTCAAACTCCTCGTTAAGGCCAAGAGGAGACAGTGTGTTCAGCCTGTGGATCCAGAAAGATTCCCTTTGAAGAAGTTTCCTCTCAATGTCCCCTTCCCTGCGTGACATCTTTACCATTTCTATTCCAATGTATATCAGAGAACTAATAGGATGTCCAGCTTGTACAAAATGAACAGCAACCAGATTTTTTGTCTCACTTTTTGCGGTGCTCACTGATCCGTGTCTTAAGGCTTCTATGGGTTTTCCCTATGTAAGACAGACCACAAGGACATTTCAACATGTAAATAACAGTGGTGGTAATCAGGCCCTTGATCTTAAATCGTTCTCCTGTGCGGGGGTGGGTAAGCTGCATTGAGAACATTGGCCACATTGTAATTACCTTCCGGAACCTTGTCCAAGAAAGTTTCCCTTTTCTCTGGTGGCTAATCAGATTTAACCACAATATCAAATCAAATCAAATCAAATTTATTAGTCACATACACATGGTTAGCAGATGTTAATGCGAGTGTAGCGAAATGCTTGTGCTTCTAGTTCCGACAATGCAGTAATAACAACAAGTAATCTAACCTAACAATTCCGCAACTACTACCTTATACACGCAAGTGTAAAGGGATAAAGAATATGTACATAAAGATATATGAATGAGTGATGGTACAGACGGCATAGGCAAGGTGCAGTAGATGGTATAGAGTACGGTATATACCTATGAGATGAGTACTGTAGGGTATGTAAACATAAAGTGGCATAGTTTAAAGTGGCTAGTGGTCCATGTATTACATAAGATGGCAAGATGCAGTAGATGATATAGAGTACAGTATATACATATACATAAGAGATGTGTAATGTAGGGTATGTAAACATTATATTAGGTGGCATTGTTTAAAGTGGCTGGTGGTACATTTTTACATAATTTCCATCAATTCCCATTTTTAAGGTGGCTGGAGCTGAGTCAGTTTGTTGGCAGCGGCCGCTAAATGTTAGTGGTGGCTGTTTAACAGTCTGATGGCCTTGAGATAGAAGCTGTTTTTCAGTCTCTCGGTCCCTGCTTGGATGCACCTGTACTGACCTCGCCTTCTGGATGATAGCGGGGTGAACAGGTAGTGGCTTGGGTGGTTGTTGTCCTTGATGATCTTTATGGCCTTCCTGTGACATCGGGTGGTGTAGGTGTCCTGGAGGGCAGGTAGTTTGCCCCGGGTGATGCGTTCTGCCGACCTCACTACCCTCTGGAGAGCCTTACGGTTGTGTGCGGAGCAGTTGCCGTACCAGGCGGTGATACAGCCCGACAGGATGCTCTCGATTGTGCATCTGTAGAAGTTTGTGAGTGCTTTTGGTGACAAGCCGAATTTCTTCAGCCTCCTGAGGTTGAAGAGGCGCTGCTGCGCCTTCTTCACAACGCTGTCTGTGTGGGTGGACCAATTCAGTTTGTCCGTGATGTGTACACCGAGGAACTTAAAACTTTCCACCTTCTCCACTACTGACCCGTCGATGTGGATAGGGGGGAGCTCCCTCTGCTGTTTCCTGAAGTCCACAATCATCTCCTTTGTTTTGTTGACGTTGAGTGTGAGGTTATTTTCCTGACACCACACTCCGAGGGCCCTCACCTCCTCCCTGTAGGCCGTCTCGTCGTTGTTGGTAATCAAGCCTACCACTGTAGTGTCGTCCGCAAACTTGATGATTGAGTTGGAGGCGTGCATGGCCACGCAGTCGTGGGTGAACAGGGAGTACAGGAGAGGGCTCAGAACGCACCCTTGTGGGGCCCCAGTGTTGAGGATCAGCGGGGTGGAGATGTTGTTACCTACCCTCACCACCTGGGGGCGGCCCGTCAGGAAGTCCAGGACCCAGTTGCACAGGGCGGGGTCGAGGCCGTTTGGGGGTCTTTTAAAAACCATACGTGGGGGATATTTAAAAATGTGTTTCAATTGTGGGTCAGTATCAATAATGTACCAGTGCTTCCTGATAATGTCCTTAAATGCCTTCCCCAATGGTGAGAATTGGGTAATGCATGATGGGACATGTTCTGCTTTTTCTTTGACTTTTGGTTGAAGGCTTTCCAACTGTGTTAGTCCTTCAAAACGATCATTGGCATGTTTTACCCAATTGTCGTTGTACCCCCTTTGCTTAAATTTTTGCGTGAGGTCCGTGGTCTGTTCCTGACAAGAAGCATCAGAACTGCATATTCTTCTGATACGACTGAATTTACTTATAGGGAGACTTTTAATAAGTGGACGTGGATGAAAGCTGACCTCTAAGGATTGTATTCCTGTACGTAGGTTTCCTAGTGGTTAGAGCGTTGGGCCAGTAACCGAAAGGTTGCTGGATCGAATCCCCGAGCAGACAAGGTAAAAATCTGTCGTTCTGCACCTGAGCAAAGCAGTTAACCCACTGTTCCCCGGGTGCCCGAAGACGTGGATGTCGATTAAGGCAGCCCCCCGCACCTCTCTGATTCAGAGGGGTTGGGTTAAATGCAGAAGACACATTTCAGTTGAAGGCATTGTCACGTTCCTGACCTGTTTTCTCTTGTTTTTGTATGTGTTTAGTTGGTCAGGGCGTGAGTTGGGGTGGGCATTCTATGTTATGTGTTTCTATGTTGGTTATTGTCGTTGCCTGATATGGTTCTCAATTAGAGGCAGGTGTTTTACGTTTCCTCTGATTGAGAACCATATTAAGGTAGGTTGTTTCACATTGTTTGTTGTGGGTGGTTGTTTCCTGTGTCTGTGTCTGTATGCACCACACGGGACTGTTTCGTGTTTTCGTTCGTTTGTTTTAGTCTGTTCCTGTTTCATGCGTTCTTCGTGTTTATGTAAGTTCTTATGTTCAGGTCAGTCTACGTCGTTTGTTATTTTTGTATCAATTCAAGTGTTCTTTGTGTTTTCGGTTTTGTTTAAATAAATCACTATGTCCTATAACAACGCTGCGCTTTGGTCCAATCCCTACTCCTCCTCTTCAGACGAAGAGGAGGAGAACGACCGTTACAGGCATTCAGTTGTACAACTGACTAGGTATCCCCCTTTCCCCTTTAGAGATCTGTAGAGAGGGAGGTTTTGTCCTTAATAACCATCACATCAAGAAGACTGATTTGTGATAGGTCATAGTTATTGGTGAAGTGAAGGTGTTCATTCATAGAGTTTAGATAAGCATGGAATTCCAAAAGTTCTTCCTGGGTGCCTAATATAGATCACGGAAATGTCATCCAAACATCTCCGAATTAGGAGAATGTTGAAGAGAAATGGGTTAAGGTCTGGATTCAACATCACCTGTTTTTCAAACATTCCTAGATATAGGTTAGCATAATGAGGAGCCATAGTGCTCCCTGTCACTGTCCCTTTGGTGTGGAGGAAAAAGTCTCCTCTGAAGATAAAATAGTTGGAGGTTAGTACAAGTTCAGCCAAGTCCACAATGCAATTGGTGCTGGGTAGAGCATTAGGGGTAGAACTTGAGGGCCTCTAGGCCGCCCTGATGGGGGATGTTAGTATATAGACTGGTAACATCAAAGGTACATAGAATATAATTTTCAGGTGTATGGTCCACTGATTTAAAAAATATATATAAATTCAATAGAGTCTCTAGTATACGTGGGGAGGGAGATCGCCCAAGGTTTCACAAAATGGTCTACAAAGGTAGAGATATTCTCTGTCAGAGATCCGTTACTACTCACAATGGGCCTGCCTGGTATAGGCGGTGTCATGCTCTTGTGAATTTTGGGTAGAGCGTATATGACAGATGTGGTTGGGCAGTCAACTTTCATAAACTCATATTCTGTCTTTGTAATTTCCCCTTCATTCCACATTTTTGACAATTTATAATGGATCAGAGACTTGAATTGATTAGTAGGGTCCTTTGGGAGTCTTTTGTAAAATGCATCATCACTAAGTTGTCTCAGAATTTCCTTTTCATAGTCTACTGCATTTAGTATCACTATTGCACCTCCTTTGTCGGCAGGTTTTATAATGATTTTTCAGTTCCATAAGAGTTCCATAATATATTCTTTCTCTGCTTTGGACATATTGTGGAATACCTTGTATTATTTATTCTTAGCCAGGAGATTATGTACATCTTTCTCAACTAGGTGGCAATATGTTTCAAGAGAGGGATTTCTTTCGGGTGGTAAAAACGTGCTTTTCCTCTTAAAAGATGTATTTTCCCTTGTCATGTCCTCAGGGCGAGAGTCAGGTTCATTGTCATTCAGGTTATCAATGGGAAAAAACTTTAGCACTGTTTCCTGTCTGGTTGCTAATATATTCAATAGATTAACATTGGCAGGTGCATAGGGAGCAACCCCATTACCAAAAAACTCAGTCAATCTCAAACTCATAGCAAAGGCTCTGAATACCTATGTAAATAAAGTATTTCAAGTGTGCAAAAATTTCAGTATGGGGTATTTTGTGTTTTTATTTGATTTAATCCATTTTAGAATAAGGCTGTAATGTAACAAAATGTGGAAAAAGTCAAGGGGTCTGAATACTTTCCGAATGCACTGTATATACACTTTATATATATAATGATGTGTATAGACAGTATGGACTGTATATAAATATAAAATATGTGTACAGCAGTAGTTATATAGGATGAGCCATGAGTAGAATACAGTATATACATTGAGTAAACAAAACATTAAGAACATTTTCCTCATATTGAGTTGCACCCCCTTTTGGCCCTCAGAACAACCTCAAGGCTTACAGACCCTTCTTTAACCTGTCTCCTCCCCTTCATCTACACTGATTAAAGTATATTTCACAAGTGATATCAATAAGGGTTCATAGCCTTCACCTGGATTCACCTCATCAGTCTATGTCATGGAAAGAACAGGTGTTCCTAATGTTTTGTGTACTTAGCTTAAATTTAAAGTGGGTAAAACAATATGTAAACATTATTAAACTGACCAGTGTTCAATGATACTATTTACATAGGGCAGCAGTGTCTACGGTTCAGGGCAGGGTACTGGGCTGGGTAGAGGCCGGCTAGTGGTGACTGTTTAACAGTCTGATGGCCTGGAGATAAAAGCTGTTTATCAGTCTCTCGCTCTTAGCTTTGATGCACCTTTACTGTCTCCGCCTTTTAGATGGTAGCGGGGTGAACAGGCCTTTACTGTGTACATACCTGATCACTAATTACTCTGGCGTGAAGGATCAAAAGATCTCTATTTTGAGAGATTTATATTACATAATCATGAACTATTTTATTGGTTGCCTTGAAGTCTCAAACACAAACAGTCTCAAACATCACTTCTTCAAAGAGTCAGGCACCGTACATAGGCAGAGCCAGAGCTTCCTTCGTTATAGTACTCTGAAGGCTAATTATATTATATTTCAGCAGCTCTACCATATCCATGTTTGTGCCCCAAATGGCATCCTATTCCCCATTTAGTGCACTTCTTTTGACCAGAGTCCATTAGGGCTCTGGTCAAAGTAATGCACTATGTAGGGAATAAGATGCCATTTGGGAAGCAATCCATGTCACTTGGAGTTAATACAGGTGCTGGTCATTACAGAATGGGCCAGGGGCCTGACATTTTAACACGGCCGTATGAAATCACTTGACCTTTCAGGTGATCTATTAAAAGATTACGGGATTAAAGATTAAAAAGACCCAGGGATAGCTTCAATCAGAGGGAATGAAGGCAGTATGTCCATATTGCACATTGTATTGAGGTCCCTACCACTTTGCCCATTATTTCCAGATGATGTACAGATCGTCAGCGTGGGACTATAAATGAATAGATTAACGATAGCACCACCACAAAGTTAATGAGAGGTTAGGGGAGATGATGCGTTTAAGAAGTATAGCATGACATATTACCCCTCTGTGACACATTATAAAGCATAGCTGCATTAGTATAGACAAGACCATTGCAAACGTGGTGGAACGTTAAATACCAAATCTCTATTACTTTTGATGGCAAGGGCAGGGGAAAAACTGCTGTCACTATGTCACCCCCATAACCTCTAGCTCCAACCACATGTAATGTCCCCTAACAGCAATGAGGAAAACTACCACTAACACAGACACATACAGGTGGAGTTAACATGGGAAATATCCCCTGGATTAATCACGTCACATGATTCATTAATTAGTATACTGATTTCACTTAACTCAAACAGACATTGGCATGGTTTAGACCAGGGGTCTCCAACCCTGTTCCTGCACAGCTACACTCCTGTAGGTTTTCGCTCCAACCCCAGTTGTAACTAACCTGATTCAGTTTATCAACCAGCTAATTATTAGAATCAGGTGCGCTAGACTAAGGTTGGATCAAAAACCTACAGGATGGTAGCTCTCCAGGAACAGGGTTGGAGAGCCCTGGTCCAAACCCATTCTCTTTTTCTCTCTCTAATGCTTTGTTCACTTCTCTGGCCATCATGACATGTTGCATATCTTGTCTATACATCTGTCTTGTGGTGTGATCTCAGTCTGGCCCTCACACCACCCATCTCCCTATTGCCTCGTCCCTCAGCCCACACATCTATATTCCTCTCCTCTCATTCCCTGATTTCTTTCTCTCTCTCTCTCTGTCAACCAACGTGTCTTCTTTTGCCATCCTTTTACTGTCATGTTTTTTCTAAGTGGTGCGTCTCTGTCATGTTCTTTTTCTTTCGTCCTCCATTCCCCTGGCTCACTGTAGGACTATCCTTCCTTTATTCTATTCCTCTGACTGCCCACTGAGCATAGATGGTGCAACAAAAAAAATGGACAAACAAGCCGGCATGATCTGCCGGTAGCCTAGCGGTTAAGAGTGTTGGGCCAGTAACTGAAAGGTTGCTGGTTTGAATCCCCAAGCTGACTAGGTGAAAAATATGTCCATCGTGCCCTTGAGCAAGGAACTTAACCCTAATTGCTCCTGTAAGTTGCTCTGGATGAGAGCATCTGGTAAATTTCTGTTGAGTATGACTTATACAGAATGTGGGGCCAGTGTTCTCTTGTTAGTGTCTGCCTTGAGATTGGAAGGTTTGGGCTTCAATCCCCGGTTGAGTCATAATAAGGACTCTAAAAATGGGACCCGATGCCTCTCTTCTTGGCACTCAGCATTAAGGAGATAGATTAGGGGTAAGGCCCTATGGGCCATTCTGGCTCAGACAAGGCTTACTTACTAATGATTAGCCAGGTATGTACACTCTTAGAAAAAAGGGTTGCAAAAGGGTTCTTCAGCTGTCCCCATAGAGAACCATTTTGTGTTCCATGTAGAACCTTCTGTAGAAAGTGTTCTACATGGAACCCAAAAGGGTTCGACCTGCAACCAAAAAGGGTTATTCAAAGGGTTCTCCTATGGGGACAGCCAAAGAGCCCTTTAAAGTTTAACATATAGATATCATAATGCAGCTTGTTGTGGAGAAGGACATAAGGGCTCATACGTGCTTATAAAGCATCATTATTCAGCCTTAAGTCAAGTGTTACCAATGACACAGTACAGTGGTGGGATTGAGAGTCATGTTAGTTGAGCTGCAGATCATATTCTGAGCCTGTCGTGTGGTGCGGTGTCTTGGAGATGTGCGTCGGTTGTCTGAAGAGCTGACAGCGATTGAGTGGTCTGTGCTCAGAGCCGTGGCTGCCTGGACATGGAGCCTGATAGATCCAAGGACAGTTAGGCCACTGATGCCAGACAGACATATGACTACAGAGTTGAGATATAAATCTTATATACTCACTCCTCTCTTTTTTTTAAGACTGTGAATATAAGATAATATGTACTTTATTGTCCATTAACCCCCCCCTCCACGCACACACTGTTATTGGTCGTCAAAGAGCTGCTGTAGCTGTGTATGGGGCGCTCAGGCATGTGTAATGAAGCAGAAGGCTGATTGGCTAGTGTAGAATAGATGAAGAAGAGGTTCACATGGGACAGTGGTCTATGGGGTTGGAAGTCATCCATTCAGGCAGTTAGATCCAGAAACAGCAACAGTATCTTCCACCACCAGCTATTGACCTGGGTACGGTTTCCCAATAACGATGTGTTAGGCTTACGAGTGTTTTAACGATGCATCTTTCCTACAATGGCTGAAGATGTAACATACGTTTCCCAAAACACCATGCAGAGGGAACGTGCGCAAGTCCTTGAGGAATGTGTTGATACTGATAGGATCGAAAGAAAGGCAATGCTGCCCTCGGATCAGCTTTCTCTATTTCAAATCTTACTTGAACAATTCTAACGACGGATCAGCTCCTAGAAAGATATTCTAACTTATGGCTGCAAATATTGAGGAGGCTTATTCTAACCATAGACATTAAAACCAGTAGATAGTGATAGCGCTGACGTCATCCACGGATTCCTATAGTCGTGACGTGACTTTTCATTAATGTGAAGACTGTTATATCTAATCAATTCTCTAGGTGTTAATATTATTATGTGATTAAACTAATCATGTAAACATTAATTAACTAAGAAGTCGGGGCACCACGGGAAAATGTTGTTTAAAGAGTTACTATTTCCCGAATTTAACTCTCTTCAGATATTTTCATATCTTATCGATTACAGTCACTTATTAATGTATTATTACCTCATCAGTCATTCTGAACGTCATCATTTCTTGTAGTCTGCACGAACCCTACTTTATTGATAAATCAGCGATACACAAATTGGCTCAATTATTTATTACGAACTAATTAAACAATTACAGAATACACAAATACACACTAACATTATACAGTAAATAGTCTCTAGAAGACTAACAAAACAGGACAGTTTGGTTATAACACGGTGGTGAATTCAGAGAGAGGAGGGGGGAAGGAAGGGAGACAAAGGAGTTACTCTATTGGACTTTGGGAAGCTACGCTCACGAAAATACCAAATCTTTAATCTAATAGCCGCTCATTCAGAAAAGAGAATGCAATTTATGTATTTACGATTGAGCTGTCCTTGATTGTCTAAATCCTTTGGTCAGGGTGATGTTGGGTGTACGACTCTGCTTTGGCCACCAGAGATCACCATGTCCTTAGGTAAAGTTCCTGGTCGTGGTGGTGGTAAGAATGGTACTTCGACGTACCCTGTACAGTAGTTCTTAAAGTTGATCTCATTAGAATGCTTCAGAGGTTGTCGGTGTTCTCGTCCTAGGCTACGTACGTTTCCATCTACAGATTGATAACGTGAAGTCTACACGTCAGTCTGCTTGGTCTATAGAGTGGTAACCATTTCAACGTGGGGACCAGCGTCCTCACGTTCTCTGGTCTTGTCCTTTGGTTGTAGTTGTAGTTTTACGCCTTAGTCTGCATGGTCTATGGAGTGGTAGATTTCTGAACCATTTGTAACGTATTCAGCTGGTGCTGCACGTAACTGGTCTTTATTTAAATTCTTCAGCGCGTCCTTTTAAACACTTTGGGGAAAAGGGCTTCCATTACGTTTTGCATAATCTCTGTGCTCACGTGGGAGTGGTTACTGACTTGATAAACTTTACATGAAAAAACATTTTCTCATTTAGAAGACTAAAATCACATTTCTATTTTCTCAAAAGTATTCGGATACTTAATCATTAATTTTATACAACATTCAGATGCAACCCTCATAAGTGAGAAGTGTAGACAAACAGATACAGTTATGTGGTTCTACCGTCTTTCATGACGTCACAACATCAAAACGAATTCGACATGAGGGTTCTTTTAGTATCAAAAATAGAAATGTTGCTTAATTCAGAAATTTAGGGGAGGTAGGAGTTTTGGCGGGAGAAGGTACTTAGTTCTACTAAGGTCTCTCCCTCCATACTGCTTGGCAAGGGGAGGTATTACAAGTCATTACACTATGGAAAACTCCCGATGGCACATGAAACCAGAAGTATTTGAATTTGAAGGGCGCCATATTTCTGAATAGGGCTGAATGGCACCAAAAAATCGCTAGGGATCATGCTGAAAGTGGCCGTAAGTAGCAAAGGATCATAGTCAATGTAGTAATTTTCTTCCTGCCTGAGAGAGTAAATTTATGAGCACATCACACCCCCTTAGGTGCACTTGCATAGAGCGTGCATGAGGGCGAGAGCCTCCACGAAGCCTGTCGGCCCATGATTGGTCTGTGTCAGCGCGTGGTCCTGTGTGACGACAATGTAGTAGTCGGAATGGAAAGGGAAAGGGGGATACCTAGTCAGTTGTACAACTGAATGCCTTCTACTCAAATGTGTCTTCCGCATTTAACCCATTTAACCCAACCCCTCTGAATCAGAGAGGTGCGGGGGGCTGCCTAAATCGACATCCACGTCTTTGGCGCCCGGGGAACAGTGGGTTAACTGCCTTGCTCAGGTGCAGAACGACAGATTTTTACCTTGTCAACTCAGGGATTCAATTTTTTTATTTTTTATTTCACCTTTATTTAACCAGGTAGGCTAGTTGAGAACAAGTTCTCATTTGCAACTGCGACCTGGCCAAGATAAAGCATAGCAGTGTCAAATCAAATCAAATCAAATCAAATCAAATTTTATTAGTCACATACACATGGTTAGCAGATGTTAATGCGAGTGTAGCGAAATGCTTGTGCTTCTAGTTCCGACAATGCAGTAATAACCAACAGTAATCTAACCTAACAATTCCACACTACTACCTTACACACACACAAGTGTAAGGCATAAAGAATATGTACATAAAGATATATGGATGAGTGGTGGTACAGAACGGCATGGCAGATGCAGTAGATGGTATAGAGTACGGTATATACATATGAGATGAGTACTGTAGGGTATGTAAACATAAAGTGGCATAGTTTAAAGTGGCTAGTGGTACATGTATTGCATAAAGATGGCAAGATGCAGTAGATGATATAGAGTACAGTATATATACATATGAGATGGGTAATGTAGGGTATGTAAACATTGTATTAAGTGGCATTGCTTAAAGTGGCTAGTGGTACATTTTTACATAATTTCCATCAATTCCCATTTTTAAAGTGGCTGGAGTTGAGTCAGTATGTTGGCAGCGGCCGCTAAATGTTAGTGGTGGCTGTTTAACAGTCTGATGGCCTTGAGATAGAAGCTGTTTTTCAGTCTCTCGGTCCCTGCTTTGATGCACCTGTACTGACCTCGCCTTCTGGATGATAGCGGGGTGAACAGGCAGTGGCTTGGGTGGTTGTTGTCCTTGATGATCTTTATGGCCTTCCTGTGACATCGGGTGGTGTAGGTGTCCTGGAGGGCAGGTAGTTTGCCCCTGGTGATGCGTTCTGCAGACCTCACTACCCTCTGGAGAGCCTTACGGTTGTGGGCGGAGCAGTTGCCGTACCAGGCGGTGATACAGCCCGACAGGATGCTCTCGATTGTGCATCTGTAGAAGTTTGTGAGTGCTTTTGGTGACAAGCCGAATTTCTTCAGCCTCCTGAGGTTGAAGAGGCGCTGCTGCGCCTTCTTCACAACGCTGTCTGTGTGGGTGGACCAGTTCAGTTTGTCCGTGATGTGTACACCGAGGAACTTAAAACTTTCCACCTTCTCCACTACTGACCCGTCGATGTGGATAGGGGGGTGCTCCCTCTGCTGTTTCCTGAAGTCCACAATCATCTCCTTTGTTTTGTTGACGTTGAGTATGAGGTTATTTTCCTGACACCACACTCCGAGGGCCCTCACCTCCTCCCTGTAGGCCGTCTCGTCGTTGTTGGTGATCAAGCCTACCACTGTAGTGTCATCCGCAAACTTGATGATTGAGTTGGAGGCGTGCATGGCCACGCAGTCGTGGGTGAACAGGGAGTACAGGAGAGGGCTCAGAACGCACCCTTGTGGGGCCCCAGTGTTGAGGATCAGCGGGGTGGAGATGTTGTTACCTACCCTCACCACCTGGGGGCGGCCCGTCAGGAAGTCCAGGACCCAGTTGCACAGGGCGGGGTCGAGACCCAGGGTCTCGAGCTTGATGACGAGTTTGGAGGGTACTATGGTGTTAAATGCTGAGCTGTAATCGATGAACAGCATTCTCACATGGGTATTCCTCTTGTCCAGATGGGTTAGGGCAGTGTGCAGTGTGGTTGCGATTGCGTCGTCTGTGGACCTATTGGGTCGGTAAGCAAATTGGAGTGGGTCTAGGGTGTCCGGTAGGGTGGAGGTGATATGGTCCTTGACTAGTCTCTCAAAGCACTTCATGATGACGGAAGTGAGTGCTACGGGGCGGTAGTCGTTTAGCTCAGTTACCTTAGCTTTCTTGGGAACAGGAACAATGGTGGCCCTCTTGAAGCATGTGGGAACAGCAGACTGGGATAAGGATTGATTGAATATGTCCGTAAACACACCAGCCAGCTGGTCTGCGCATGCTCTGAGGACGCGGCTGGGAATGCCGTCTGGGCCTGCAGCCTTGCGAGGGTTAACACGTTTAAATGTTTTACTCACCTCGGCTGCAGTGAAGGAGAGCCCGCAGGTTTTGGTAGGGGGCCGTGTCAGTGGCACTGTATTGTCCTCAAAGCGGGCAAAAAAGTTGTTTAGCCTGTCTGGGAGCAAGACATCCTGGTCCTCGACGGGGCTGGTTTTCTTTTTGTAATCCGTGATTGACTGTAGACCCTGCCACATACCTCTTGTGTCTGAGCTGTTGAATTTCGACTCGATTTTGTCTCTGTACTGAGACTTGGCCTGTTTGATTGCCTTGCGGAGAGAATAGCTACACTGTTTGTATTCGGTCATGCTTCCGGTCACCTTGCCCAGGTTAAAAGCAGTGGTTCGCGCTTTCAGTTTCACGCGAATGCTGCCGTCAATCCACGGTTTCTGGTTTGGGAATGTTTTTATCGTTGCTGTGGGTACGACATCGTCAATGCACTTCCTAATGAACTCGCTCACCGAATCAGCATATTCGTCAATATTGTTGTTGGACGCGATGCGGAACATATTCCAATCTGCGTGATCGAAGCAGTCTTGAAGCGTGGATTCAGATTGGTCGGACCAGCGTTGAACAGACCTGAGCGCGGGAGCTTGTTGTTTGAGTTTTTGTTTGTAGGCTGGAATCAACAAAATGGAGTCGTGGTCAGCTTTTCCGAAAGGGGGGCGGGGGAGGGCCTTATAAGCGTCGCGGAAATTAGTGTAACAATGGTCTAGTGTTTTTCCAGCCCTGGTAGCACAATCGATATGCTGATGTGCTGATGTGAACAGTGTGAACAGACAACAACACAGAGTTACACATGGAGTAAACAATAAACAAGTCAATAACCTGGTAGAAAAAAAGAGAATCTATATACAATGTGTGCAAAAGGCATGAGGTAGGCAATAAATCGAATAATTACAATTTAGCAGATTAACACTGGAGTGATAAATCATCAGATGATCATGTGCAAGAAGAGATACTGGTGTGCAAAAGAGCAGAAAAGTAAATAAATAAAAGCAGTATGGGGGGTGAGGTAGGTAAATTGGGTGGGTAGTTTACAGATGGACTATGTACAGCTGCAGCGATCGGTTAGCTGCTCGGATAGCAGATTTTTAAAGTTGTTGAGGGAGATAAAAGTCTCCAACTTCAGAGATTTTTGCAATTCGTTCCAGTCGCAGGCAGCAGAGAACTGGAAGGAAAGGCGTCCAAATGAGGTTTTGGCTTTAGGGATGATCAGTGAGATACACCTGCTGGAGCGCGTGCTACGGGTGGGTGTAGCCATCGTGACCAGTGAACTGAGATTCCAAAAGCATCTTAAGGCTAAGTCCATTGTTAGAACCTTGGTAGGTGCATCGTAAAATCTTCTAGCTGTTTCCCAACCTTTCGGTTACTGGCCCAATGCTCTGGATCACTATTAAATTAAATATCTAAATTTGTAGCGAACTTTAAAATAATTTACTGTGGAGATCGACCTTGATCACAATAAACACGTTTTAGAACCCAAAACGGCCTTCCAAAATGTTTTTGTTTGGCTGTTCTGGCGATCGTAATTTACATAGGCTTTCTTGGGCAGACCTTGGCTTTTGGCACCGCGAGGTTGCTACACAGTAGGCAACCAGCAGAGCTCGTGACTTCACGCTCCAGACCAGATACTGGGGGCCTGATTCTAATCCTTACCCTATAGTAATGCACTGAATAAAGATTTGGCACATCATTGCGCACATGTTAGGCCATACATCATGAAATATAATTAGCCTACGGACAGTAGCCTACAAGTAGCAAAATAGAACACATTTGATTGAACATGAAATGTATTTCAATATATTGGCTAGCTGTTGGCTAGCTAGCAGTGTCTCCTACGTTAGGGACGACAGATAGCTGGCTAGCTAGCCTCGGTAAATTAAGATAATCACTCTAAAACTACACACTCTAAACTACACAATTATCTTGGATACGAAGACAGCAAAGACAACTATGTAGCTAGCTAACACTACACTAATCAAGTCGTTCAGTTGGGTGTAATAGTTGCTACAGTGCTGCTATTCGGTAGACGGTGGACGTTTGCTAGCTGGCTAGCTGCTGGGCAGATGGCAGATAGCAGTGTAGACTGCGTTAGGACGACGAAATACGATAATTACGCAATTATCTTTGATACAAAGACGGCTATGTAGCTAGCTAAGAAGAAATTGCTAAGATTAGACAAATTAAACCGTTGTACTATAATGAAATGTAATGAAATGTAATGAAAAGTTATACTACCTGCGGACCAAAGTGCTGCTATTCGGTAGACGGTGGACGTTTGCTAGCTGGCTAGCTGCTGGGCAGATGGCAGATAGCAGTGTAGACTGCGTTAGGACGACGAAATACGATAATTACGCAATTATCTTTGATACAAAGACGGCTATGTAGCTAGCTAAGAAGAAATTGCTAAGATTAGACAAATTAAACCGTTGTACTATAATGAAATGTAATGAAATGTAATGAAAAGTTATACTACCTGCGGACCAAAGTGCTGCTATTCGGTAGACGGTGGACGTTTGCTAGCTGGCTAGCTGCTGGGCAGATGGCAGATAGCAGTGTAGACTGCGTTAGGACGACGAAATACGATAATTACGCAATTATCTTTGATACAAAGACGGCTATGTAGCTAGCTAAGAAGAAATTGCTAAGATTAGACAAATTAAACCGTTGTACTATAATGAAATGTAATGAAATGTAATGAAAAGTTATACTACCTGCGGACCAAAGTGCGAATATAATTGAAATAGGCCTATAGCCTACTGTATTTATATTTTAATGCAGTCATCTCGGTTTTAATTTGAAGCATTTTTTATAAGTCCCTGGTTTGTATCAATTGAAAGACATTGGCAGCTTTGTATTTCTAGTCAACTTTGTTCTGAAGTTATCAGTGGTGACAGAGATGTGATTCTATGTTTAGCGGAGATCTTCTGTGTATAAAGTGAAGTGGAAGGGCAAAGAAAACATCATAACGACGCACTTAGCTGTTCTACGAGTGGCCGGGGGAATGCGTTAGATTACGAGTGTTTTCACATGCCACGTTATTAACAATGCTTTTGGGAAACAGCTAGAAGATTTTACGATGCACCTACCAAGGTTCTAACAATGGACTTAGCCTTAAGATGCTTTTGGGAAACTGGGCCCTGTTGCTTTATGATGCTAGCCTAGTGCTAGTAGCAGAGCTCAATATGGTATTGACTGGCTGTCTGCGTCTCAAATGGCAACCTATTCCCTTTATAGTGCACGGCGTTTGATCAAGGCAAGTATAACTGTGGTCAGAATGTGTGCAGGGAATAGGGTGCCATTTGGAGCGCATCGGCTGTGTCAGGCCCAGCCTGAGCGTCAGACAGATTCTCATTTGCATGCTGTTAAGGAGCTCAGTCTGTATTGACCCGCAGGCAGTGGATCATTACTTGTTTGTTAACACATTTAATTGGGTTTACTCATGTGGACACGTAGACACACATGCATGAATTAAGTTACTGTTACAATTGCCTATTTTAAAACTATAACCTTGATGGTTTTAACTGTATTTCAAGCCATGCCATTTGCTCTGTCTGTTCAGTCCTTCCCCTAACTGTCCCTCTGTCTTCCCCTCTGTGTGTGCACGCGTGTGTGTAACAGGTGAAGGCCAGCGCCATAGCCCAGGATGCGGACCAGAAC
Source organism: Salvelinus alpinus (assembly GCF_045679555.1). Lineage (NCBI taxonomy): Eukaryota > Metazoa > Chordata > Actinopteri > Salmoniformes > Salmonidae > Salvelinus > Salvelinus alpinus. Next base: position 14,095,852 of record NC_092102.1, read on the forward strand.
TACGACTACGCATCCAACAGTGTGATCCTGCATCTGGACGTGGGGGACGAGGTGTGTGTACAGCTGGACGGGGGGAAGGTCCATGGAGGAAACACCAACAAATACAGCACCTTCTCTGGGTTCCTCATTTACCCCGACTGACCCTGATCAACCATCCCAGCTTCATGATACCCCCCCCCCCCCCACACACTGATAGGATGAAAGGACATAGACTGAGTGTGTGGTTTTTGAAATTAAGGAGTGTTTCATGGGTGTGTTGAGTGTTATTAAGCCAATCATGACCAAGTATGTTTATTGTGTGTGTGAACATATGAATATTACAACATGTACAGAATAGGTGCACAAGGTTGCATTGAAAAATATACAGCATATGCCATATGTACCGTCTACTAACATAGTGAGTTGGACATACAGTTGAACCAAGATAATCAGTTCTACCCATGCATTCAGCATCTTGAGTGGGACCAAGGTCGTGAGTGTTTTGAATCAAGACCAGGTTAGCACACTGAGCTAGAGCCAAGGAATTAGCTCCGGGAGCCATCACAGTTCTCAACTTCGCTACATTTAACCCCCCTCTAATCCAGTGGGCAGTTCAGTTAAGACCACTTGGATAGTTCCCAATCACATCCCCTAGCTAGCTGTTGAAAAAATAATAGCCCCTGCTGTTTCAAAATAAAAGTCCCCTGCTGTTTCAAAATAAAAGTTCAAAGTACAGTATGATCCCTGTTGTTCATAATCTAGGACGGAACTGCTTTACTGTTATAGTATTATTTTTAATTATCAATTGTTTATTGATTTCAGTTATAAAAATACCAAACAAGGAAGGACATAAAAAAAATGATAACAAAATAAAATGAAGACAGCATTCAAAGTAAACCCAGCTGTTTAAGCACAGATGGTTGACCTTCTATAACCATCACACCATGAGGCTAGGGGAGGACGGAAGGAGAGGAGTGGAATACAAACACACACACACATACACACACATACAGTACACACACACACTGAAATGGCAACAAACACAAAAGACTGGACTGAGTGGGTGAGCATGTCATTTTACAATGAAGTGTTTTATGGGTGTGTGATGAGAGAGTTGTGTGTTGAAGCAATCATCATGACCAAGTGATTTTCTTAACACCTCCTGTGTGTTTACATTTCAGATTGTGTACAAGTAAGGATATCAGAAAATGTACAGGGCCCGACTTCCCAAAATCATCTTAAGTCTAAATTCATTGTTAAAACCTTGTAGGAGCATCGTAAAATCTTCACGCTGTTTTCCAAAACCGTCGTTATTAACGTTGCACGTGAAAACGCTCGTAATCTATGGCATGCCTCAGACCACCCATAGAAAGCCAAGTGCGGCGTTAGATGCTTTTTGGCCTCCAGCGTAACTTTATACACAGAAGATCTCCGCTAAACATAGAATCACATGGTTCAGCCGCAGATAACGTAAAAACACTACACATATAAAGTTGCAATTATCTTTGCAATTGATACAAACAAGCGAGGTATACAAGATATTCTTCAAATTAAAACCAGATGACTCCATTAAAATATTGATACAGTAGGCTATTGGCCTATGTCAATTGGGTTCTATTTTGCTACTGTTGGGTGCTGTCTGTAATTTGTCTCAATATAGTTAATGATGTGTAGCCTAACGTGCTCAAAGATGTGCCAAATCTTGATTTAGTGCATTATTATAGGGTAAGCATTAGAATAAGACGCCTCGATATTTGCAGCCGTAGTTGATATCTGTCTAGGAGCTGATCCGTCGTCAGAATTGTGGAATAATTCAAACGTTAAGGTAAGATTTAAATTGAGAAAGCTGATCTGAGACCAGCGTTGAATTTCTTTCGATCCAATCAGTATCGACACATGCCTCAACGACAGACAGCGAACGTTTTCTCTGCGTGGGGTTTTGGGAAACGTATGTTACATCTACAGCAGTTCTAGGAAACATGCATCTCTAAAACACTCGTAAGCCCAAATCCCATCGCTATCGGGAAATGGGGCGCAGTATAGGTGCACTAACACTTGGTACATTGAATCATACAGCATATTCCATGTGTCTCTTCTACTTACATTGTGAACTGTACATATAGTATAACCAAGATCATCAGTTCTACCCATTCCACATTCGGAGTGAGACGAACTGGTTATTAAAACCGGATTGTGAGTGTGTGATGCAAGATCGTGTTAGCCCACTGAGCCAAAGCCTGAGGCGTTAGCTTTGGGAGCTAACATGAGTTTTCAGTATTATGTAAAACCATCTGATGTGTATAAACACTACTCTACTCTCTGTACCATTGGGATGAAAGCCTGACAAGCTGTTGCTTCCAAGTTGTATACAGAATTGCTATTAAAATATCTATAACAACACCACTGCTGTTCACTTCACTATTCTTACATGTCTGGTTTGGATACCGGGGATGACATTCACCAGCAACTGTACATGGACTGGAGACTGTGTTGTAGCCTACTATGTTAACAGGATAAATAAACAGCACATATATGCACAAACACACACAAACTAATTTGACATTCATTTGGAGCGACTGCTTGGTGCTTGAACTGCCTGTGTGGAATTGGAAATGTGACCTGTGAGATAGGTGGCTGTGTGTGGTTGTGTGTGTGTGAGAGAGAGAGGATTGGGATCGAACTCCCAACGGCTGGCCACTGCCTCAGACCAACCTTTGCTCCATGGATTTCCAATATGTCTAGTTAAGACACAGCCTTACAATGAAACACTAATACATTGACCTGTGTTGTAGGTAATACACCCTGCTCTACAAAATCCACCCAATATCTTATTTTTAAAATTGCAAGGATATCTATCTTGACGGAACTAAACAGACATGAAGTGTAACATTGGTTTAAAAGTATCAGGTATTTAAGGCATGTGGATTTGAAGCTCTACGAAGCTCTATTATGTCATCCTTATGACCTGTAACAACACGTATTAGCTGTCACAACAAACCACGTGTAACCCTCGGTAAATCTAGGATGTTATTTAAATGCTTCCTAAATAATTATGATAAGGATGAATAAGCTACATCACTCTCCACACATGTATGGAGAGCCTGGTAAATCAAAACATGTCAATACATTATATTTGAGGTGATCTTGATTTCTGTTTCTGTGCTTAACGTGTCATGTAAAACGCATGATTAGTTAGAGTTGAAATGTACACCATTAGAAGCAGATTATCGAACTGGCTTTTAAAAAAATCAATAGTCAGTCCCATGCCTGTCACTTTCTCAGAGAATAAATCAATAGTCAGTCCCATGCCTGTCACTTTCTCAGAGAATAAATCAATAGTCAGTCCCATGCCTGTCACTTTCTCAGAGAATAAATCAATATGTAAGCCTGGTAATGACGGGAAATGAACATATACATGAATTATATGCATGGAGATTTTACCTCAAACTGTCATTGTCACTAACTGATTTAACTGTGTATATTTAGCCTATGCTTTTATCCAAAGCGATTTACAGTCATGGATTGCGGCAATAGGAACCAGACCCTATGACCCTGGTGGTGCAAGAGCTGTGCTCTGCCGATTGAGTCCGAACATCTGAACGTGGCTGAATGATAAATCTTCCATTATCTTAATTTTCAATAATCATCCTAGTTTAGCTATAACTATTATTAGCATTGAGACAGCCTCGCAAGCAGCCTGATCTCACAAGTTCACATACATGTTTGCCACGCAGTGGTATTCAGTCTGGTAATTACTAGGCTAATTGAGACATTTATCTCTGGGATTCTCCAGTGATGTCTCCTATTTAGACAGATAAACGTTTTTTCCCCAGTATTTTCAAATGTGAGGTTGAACTAATTTATGCTTGTATGTAATCTTTGCCCTCTCCTTTTTATTGTAATTTCACTGTTGAAATATTTAGTCATCCAGAGGGCGATGTCTCCTCCTCCTTGATTGGTTCTTGAATACTACAGTACCTGTAGTATTGGCAGAGAGCAGAGGGAAACCTTTAATTAAAGGAGAGAGTTAATGGCCTTCTGGATTTAAAGGGCTTTGGTGAATCTGTTGCCTGTGGGAGCGAGTGGGGTGGATCTTTGCGTGTGTGAGAGGGAGAGTGTGCATGAGAAAAATACAGAAAGCGAAAGTGTGTGTGCTCAGGCCCCTAGCTTGCTCTCTCCAGTAGTCCTGGCAGATAGATTCCAGTGTAAAATTAATTGGTGGAGAGGTTTTGAGGCAGGTTGCAGGCCATTAGAGGTTCCCCTGTCAATGCAGAGCCACGAGGATCACACGCTCACAAATTGCAGGTTTAAAATAATCAATACACTTCACTTACATCCAACACAAACACAGGCCTGTGCACGTACGCTCAGTAATTAGTGGACAACCTATTCACCCCTGTGCTATGATACCTTATCTTTTGCACGCACACACACACCGATAGATCTCTTGGTACCTAATGAGAGGAAATAGTTGACTGGTTGTGAGGGGAATAAGGAAAAGGTCAGGAAGCCAGAGAGGAATCGGTCTTGGCACACTAAGCAACATAACATACAGGATTCTACTGGGAATGTTCCAGAACACTGTCATACAGTTTCATGTTCCAATCCAGAACACTGTCATACCGGATCACACACTGATCAATTAACTGTAGTACAATCTCAACGCAATAATTATCTTTTTAAAATTCAGTCAGCGCCGAGGAAAGTTGAGATTGAAGTGGTTGTAAAATACATAAAAAGCTCTCTTAAGAGTGTTAGAACAATTATATTACACTGGTTACAAGAGAACTTCGTAACTATAGAAACATGTTATATGAAGTGAAAACTATTCCCATTGATTTAGAGCATGCCTTTTCCAACAGTGCAAACTCATTATGCCAATATTTAATAAAAAGCAGACTGTTAGAATTGTAGTCATTCAATTAGTTTTGGTTTCATTGTGGGTTTATGGTTACCGCCTAACCTGTCATTCACAAAACATACAATAGATGTTGCTTGTATGGGCCGAGTACAATGGTCTTTTTGCAACAGACACAGCACTGCCCTCTTGTGCCCACTTAATAGATTGCAACACATTTCTGAGCACTAATTAAAAGACAAAATTTGTCAGTTAAACAAAATTATTAAAAAAGTATTTTACAATAAACACTCATAGGTGTATTATGTTCACCCTGTCAAATCATGTTCTCACAATTTTAATTTGTTAGAAAAAAAACGAAGAAAAAAATGTTTTCAGAAAATCATTTTTTTATTGGAACGCTGCAACAAATAAATGGAAGAAAAAAGAAAAAAAATCCACTGAACCGCTCATGGATTTCTATGTCGTCATGATTGTATGGCTTCTTATACATATTGGTTAACTAACTGCATAGCTCTGGGAGCGATAGGAAGGGAGACATTCCCAGCCAAAGCAAGTCTTCATTAGCCTGGTCTCAGATCCTTTTGTGCTGTCTTGACAACTCCATTGCTGTCACTGTCATACCATTGACAGAGTTGGCAACAGGCAAGACGGCGCAAACAGTTGGTATGAAGTGCTCTCTCTTGGAATGTTATTGCTGGTCACGCCAGCAGCACACAAGCTTCTAATTACATGCAAGTTGGTCTTATTCTTAATTCAACGGACCAGGCTGACGCATTAAAACAATTTAAAAAAAGCTTGGGTCACTAATGGTCTTAACTTGGGAATGTAAAGGCACTTTCGAAAGAAAAAAGAAACGTGAAGATATAATAAGATTGCACAGGAAGCGGGCAGGACTGGAAACTAGTTGCAAAAAGGAGGGGAAATGTGTCACAGACATAAACAGGGTGAAAACGAAGAATAGGAAGGAATGTTCTTCCCGATCTTCAACCGCTCATGACCATCCGGACGAGTTCTGTGGTGTAAAGAAAGAGGAAGAGAGAGAAAAAACATTAGAATCCCAATTCACAGCTAATTGGGGGAAATCCACTCCAAATACAGCAACATCCTGGTTGTTTTGAAAATTAACCCTTCGACCTCAACATTGTTGAGGGATGCTGTTGTAGGAGGTACATCCCTTGTTTATCTAAGTCCATGAGTAGAGGAAAGTGGGGGCGAGGGAGGAGGACAGAGGTTGAGAGATCATCTCTACAGTATCTCCTACTCAGCCAAAGTGGATGGATTTGGCCAGGATGACTGTTCTAGGATCCAAGAGACCGTTAAAGAAGAGAAACCATCTTTGTTTTCTCTATGAGGCACGGATAAGGGGGGAAGAGATTGGAAGAGAGAGATTGGGGGGGGGATCTACAGAGATCACAATAGCACTCAGCTATAATCAGTGTCTATAAGGAGAGTAGATATCGCCAGCAAAAAATAGCAAATTCACTGCAATTCTGGGGTTAGTAAAAGGGAGGAGTGACTGGTCTGTTGAGTCAGAGTTGGGGGAATATATAAGATATGCTCACATTGATTCAAATGGTCAATTTAGTGTTAATTCTCATGTAGGGGCTTCCACAGAGAGACTTCCAAAGCAAACTGCCTATTTGTGGCAGCATGGAATTCATGTGATGAGAGGCCCAAATGAGAAAATTGCATTGTGGGTAATAACCTGCTGCAAAAGGTGCTCAATTACATTATCCAGCCCAGCTCCGAACACAACATGGAGTACTACAACCACTCCTGCTAGAGTGCTCTGCATGTATAAACTACCCCTCTATAGGGTGAATATCAATTGTATTTCCTCTCTCCTCTTCTCCTTCTCAAAACGCATTGAAGGAAAAGGTCAGAGGAAGCGAGGAATACAAATGAGATTCCACTAATTCTTCAGACAGAGGGGATATCCAGACATGCAGAGGGGCCTGCTGTAGCAGCCAGGCTCAGGGTAGGAGAGAGAGACAGGGGGCAGCAGGAGAGAACAGGGAGTCTACCAACGAGTCAAAACCTCCAGTCCAAACTGCCCTACAACAGGGCTCTCTCTCACCAGGCTATCCCACTGCAAGATGTACAATGGGTTTACAAGGCAAATAACAGCTTTTGTGTGTATGTTTTGCAGGGATGCCTAAAGCAGGAGAGCCTGAGAAGAAGCCCGTTGTTCAAGTAGGCTCTACAGTATACCCTCTGCTGCCCTGCTCATACCGGCGCTCAGCCAGACATGATGGTACGCACAAACGCTGTGGAGGAAGAACAGTTACACAGCATGTTACCTATTCGGTTTGTATTCACAATCTGGTTCTCCCATCACCAAACAGTTACTGTATACAAAACGTTGCAGAGATACATCATTGTGCAGTGACACAGGAGATTGTAATCGCTGGTACTTTCACCGCCTCCGTCCAGTTCTTTAGCCAACTGCTTCAACGGTAAAGTTATAGAAAAACAAACTTGTCCACTTATTCAGCCATCGACATTGGCACTTGTCATTCAGCAGATGCTCTTATCCAGAGCGACTTATAAGAGGAATTAGGGTTAAGTGCCTTGCTCAAGGACAGAGATTTTTCACCTAGTCGGCTCAGGGATTTGAACCAGCGACCTTTCGGTTACTGGCCCAATGCTCTTAACCTCAAGGCTACCTGCAAGATTGCGCTATCAATATTGATCCCTGCATAAACAAACCTTTGCACCAAAACATCCATATCTTCATTTTGTACACACTGTAGCTCAGAAGTCCTCCCCCGCCACAACTTCTGCACTTTACCTCTCTCCACACAGCAAGGAAACATGCACGGTCATCATTGCATAACCAGGGTGTTGTGGTTAGAAGTAGAAGTCGTGTAAGGTCGGTGGGGTACTTACACCACATTATTAACCTAATCAGACACAACAACACATCCATGTCTCCTCTATCTCTAATTTTCCGTTTCCCCTCCATCTTTCATTCTCCGTTTCCCCTCCCTCCCTCCATCTTTCATTCTCCGTTTCCCCCTCCCTCCCGCTCACCTTCATAGTTAATACAGCCATTAGCGTCCTCGTGTCCGGCAAGAAGCGTCTCTACCTCCTCCTCCGTCATCTTCTCCCCTGAAGGACAGACAAACTCATATATTAGTAAAGTAATAGCTACACTGTTATGTTCAAAAGTTGTGTTCTCATTGGTGTTGAACTTAAAAAGAAAACACTTTAAAAATCGGTAATCTTCTGAAATCTGATGTTTGTGCTTTGATAAAAAAAAAATATTGTCACATTACAGAGATTATCTTTGTGACATTTAGGATTTATATTTTCTGAGTCAACTTCCAAATTAGATGACCTTTCGCTCGGGGATTTGCATTCTGCATTAAATACATGAAATGTCTTTCCTCAGATGTGGATGAGAGTAAAAGAATGACGCTCCAGTAACCCACCTAGTGTGGTGAGGACGTGACGCAGCTCTGCCCCCATTACGGTGCCGTTGCCCTCCTTATCAAAGACGCGCAGTCCCTCAACGAAATCCTCAAAGGAGCCCTGGTCTTTATTCTTAGCGATGGCCTGCAGCATGGGCAGGAACTGCTCAAAGTCAAGCATCTTGTGGTTCATCTCTGAAGTAGAAATGGAGGAAATTAATGAATTGATGATATGAGTGAACACAGGGGTCTAAACATTATAACCCTTTCAGCACAAGTGATCGCTAGGTCAAAGGCGGTTAGATCATTTTTGCATCAGATAACGCCTTCGCTTGTGAAAACTCAAAGAACCCTGGTCCAAACAAGTTCTGCTAGAGAGATATATTTAGGGCACAGAATGAAATAGAACACTAGTATACAGTATTCTATTGTATCTCACCCTCACCCTCAGCCTTGGGGTTGCCCAGGACCTTGAGGACCTCTGCATTGACGGGGTTCTGGCCCAACGCCCGCATAACGTCGCCGCACTGACTGTAACTGATCTTCCCATCGCCGGTTCTGTCGAAGAGGAGGAAAGCCTCCTTAAACTCTAGAGGGTGGGAGGGAGATATGGTTGAGTGTGAGGAGAGAATGATTAGGTGTGGGAGAGGGATGTTAAATGGTTAGGAAATGGAGAAGAAAAAAAATTCAAGACGGGAAGATGGTGAACAAGTTGGAAATGCAAGAGAGGTTGGATAAGTAAGACAGGCCAGAGAAAGACACCAATCAATATGATAACAACTGATAATGTGTGTATTACTTCAGGTAGTTTTTGCTAGAATAACAGGTTAGTGAACTTGGCATTGTTTAACATCAGCTTATTCCATTAATGAACAAATCATGGTCTCCCTTCACCTGACCAGCGGGATCAACACGGTGGTACGTAGGAAAGTAAAATGAGAGAGCACCAACTACAGTGGAGTGGGTAGCCTAAAACCCAATTCAAACAAAAAGCGTTCTTTTTTTAAGCGAGTGAACGAGTGTGCTCACACTGGAAATAGAACGCATATGAGTTAATGAGAGAAAATTGATGGACCGCAAGCGTCAACTTAGAAAGCAAATCTGTTTAATAAGAAGATAAATTGTGTGGGTCGTGTGCAGAATAGGAATTGTTATGATCTTCCCTATGCTAAGTAGACTAAAGATGTAGTTTAAAATGTTTTTGCCTGCAAGCTAAGGTTTATCAGTCAAATAGGCTACATTGTTTTTTTAAATGCAGCTTTGTGCTGTGTGTCACAGGCTTATAGCCTAAGCAAAACTCGAGGACTCCGATTTCAAGAGAGAATAACGTCACTGTTTGTAGAAGAATGAGACTTGGTTGTTTACAACTCAGGTTAATTAGCTACAACATCCGTGTGATGTTGTGCTATGGCTTTTCAACCTCTGACATATTGTGGATTCAGAGCCATCTATCTAATAGAACTCAAATGGAAGCGTCTCTAATGTCAAACATGTAAAGTGTGGTGTACCGCAGGGCAGCTCTCTAGACCCTCTACTCTTTTCTATTTTTACCAATGACCTGCCACTGGCATTAAACAAAGCATGCGTGTCCATGTTTGTTTTATTCACTGCTTTAGCACACTCCGCCAACCCGGATGTCCTAGCCGTGTCTGAATCCTGGCTTAGGAAGGCCACCAAAAATCCAGAAATTTCCATCCTTAACTATAACATTTTCCGACAAGATAGAAATGCCAAAGCGGGCGAAGTTCCAATCTACAGCAGAGATAGCCTGCAGAGTTCTGTCATACTATCCAGGTCTGTGCCCGAACAATTCGAGCTTCTACTTTTATAAATCCACCTTTCTAGAAACAAGTCTCTCACCGTTGCCACATGTCTCTCACCGTTGCCACCCCCTTCAGCCCCCAGCTGTGCCCTGGACACCATATGTGAAGATCGATGGGGGACAATCAATTCAGAGTTCGTACTGTTAGGTGACCTAAACTGGGACATGCTTAACACCCTGGCCATCCTACAATCTAAGCTAATGCCCTCAATCTCACTCAAATGATCAAGGAACCTACAAGGTACAACCCTAAATCCGTAACCATGGGCACCCTCTTAGATATCCTCCTGACCAACTTGCCCTCTAAATACACCTCTGCTGTCTTCAACCAGGATCTCAAAGATTATTGCCTCATGTCCTGCATGCGTAATGGGTCGCGGGCAAACGACCACCCCTCATCACTGTCAAACGCTCCCTAAAACACTTAAATGACCAGGCCTTTCTAAATCGACCTGGCCCGGGTATCCTGGAAGGATATTGATCTCATCCCGTCAGAAGAGGATGCCTGGTTGCTCTTTAAAAGTGCTTTCCTCACCATCTTAAAAAAGCATGCCCCGTTCAAAAAAAATTGAACTAAGAACAGATATAGCCCTTGGTTCATCCCAGACTTGACTGCCCTTGAACAGCACAAAAACATCCTGTGGTGTTCTGCATTAGCATCGAATAGCCCCCGCGATATGTAACTTTTCAGGGAAGTCAGAAACCAATATACTCAGTCAGTTAGCTTTCCTAAGGCTAGCTTTATAAAAAAGAAATCCTATAGCACTAATTCCAAAAAGTTTTGGGACACTAAAGTCCATGGGAATAAGAGCACCTCCTCCCAGCTGCCCACTGCACTGAGGATAGGACACATTGTCACCACCAATAAATCATCGATAATTTCAACAAGCATTTTTCTATGGCTGGCCATTTTTTCCACCTGGCTACCCATACCCCGGCCAACATCTCAGCACCCCCTGCAGCTACTTGCCCAAGCCCCTCCCCACTTCTCCTTCACCCAAATCCAGACAGCTGATGTTCTAAAAGAGATGTAAAATCTGGATCCCTACAAATCAGCTGGGCTAGACAATCTGTACCCTCTCTTTCTAAAATGACCCACCGCAATTGTTGCAACCCCTATTACTAGCCTATTCAACCTCTCTTTCGTATCGTCTGAGATCCCCAAAGATTGGAAAGCTGCCACGGTCATCCCCCTCTTCAAAGTGGGAGACACTCTAGACCCAAATTGTTATAGACCTATATCCATCCTGCCCTTCCAAAATCTTCAAAAGCCAAGTTAAACAGATCACCGACCATTTCGAATCCCACCGTACCTTCTCCACTATGCAATCTGGTTTCCGAGCTGGTCATGGGTGCACCTCAGCCACGCTCAAGGTCCTAAACAATATCATAACCGCCATCGATAAAAGACAGTACTGTGCAGCAGTCTTCATCGACCTGGCCAAGGCTTTCGACTGTCAATCACCACATTTTTATCGGCAGACTCAACAGCCTTGGCTTCTCAAATGACTGCCTCGCCTGGTTCACCAACTACTTCTCTGACAGAGTTCAGTGTGTCAAATCGGAGGGCCTGTTGTCCGGACCTCTGGCAGTCTCTATGGGGGTGCCACAGGGTTTAATTCTCGGGCCGACTCTCTTCACTGTATACATCAATGATGTTGCTCTTGCTGCTGGTGAGTCTCTGATCCACCTCTACGCAGACGACACCATTCTGTATACATCTGGCCCTTCTTTGGACACTGTGCTAACAAACCTCCAAACGAGCTTCAACGCCACACAACACTCCTTCCGTTGCCTCCAACTGCTCTTAAATACAAGTAAAACTAAGTGCATGCTCTTCAACTGATTGCTGCCTGCACCCTCCCGCCAGACTAGCATCACTACTCTGGACGGTTCTGATTTAGAATATGTGGACAACTACAAATACCTAGGTGTTTGGTTAGACTCTCCTTCCAGACTCACATTAAGCATCTCCAATCCAAAATTAAATCTAGAATCGGCTTCCTATTTCGCAACAAAGCCTCCTTCACTCATGCTGCCAAACATACCCTCCTAAAACTGACTATCCTACCAATCCTCGACTTTGGCGATGTCTTTCACTAAATAGCCTCCAACACTCTACTCAGCAAACTGGATGTAGTCTATCACAGTGCCCTCTTTTTTGTCACCAAAGCCCCAAATACTACCCACCACTGCGACCTATATGCTCTCGCTGGCTGGCCCTCATTACATATTTGTCGCCAAACCCACTGGCTCCTGGTCATCTATAAGTCTATGCGAGGTAAAGCCCCACCTTATGTCAGCTCACTGGTCACCATAGCAACACCCACCCGTAGCACGCGCTCCAGCAGGTATATTTCTCTGGTCATCCCCAAAGCCAACACTTACTATGGCCGCCTTTCCTTCCAGTTCTCTGCTGCCAATGACTGGAACAAATGGCAAAAATCACTGAAGCTGGAGTCTTATATCTCCCCCTCTATCTTTAAGCATCAACTGCCAGAGCAGCTTACCGATCACTGATATATGATATATCAGCTGATGTAAGAAGGGCTATATAAATAAAAACATATATATATATTTTTTAATCTGGTAATGAATGGTGTGGCAAGTTGAGGAGACTAAATTACTTGGCGTTACCTTAGATTGTAAACTGTCATGGTAAAACATATAGATTCAATGGTTGAAAAGATGGGGAGAGGTCTAGCCATAATAAAAAAGATGCTCTGCTTTTTTGACACCACACTCCAAAAAGCAAGTCCTGCAGGCTCTAGTTTTGTCTAATCTTAATTATTGTCCAGTCGTGTGGTCCAGTGCTGCAAGGAAAGACCTAGTTAAGCTGCAGCTGGCCCAGAACAGAGCGGCATGTTTTGCTCTTAATTGTAATCAGAGGCCTAATATTAATACTATGCATGCCAGTCTCTCTTGGCCAAGAGTTGAGGAGAGACTGACTGCATCACTTCTTTTAATAAGAAACATTAATGTGTTAAATCCATAAATCGTTTGCATAGACAACTTATACACAGCTCTGACACACAAACCCACCAGACATGCCACCAGGGGTCTTTTCCCCAAATTCAAGAAAACGTACAGTATTATATAGAGCCCTTATTGCATGAAACTTCCTTCCTCCTTGCATGGAACTTCCTCCAGCTCATATTGCTCAAATAAACAGCAAACCTGGTTTCAAAAAACAGATAAAGCAACACCTCTCCCCTATTTGACCTAGACAGTTTGTGTGTATGCATTGATATGTAGGCTACGTGTGCCTTTTTAAAAATGTATGTAGTTCTGTCCTTGTCTAATGATGTTCTGTATTATGTCATTCTGCATTATGTTTCATGTGGACCCCAGGAAGAGTAGCTGCTGCTTTTGCAACTGCTAATGGGGACCCTAATAAAATACCAAAAGCTAGCAAATGCAACAAGACTTTAGCTTAGGTACGGTGGCTTGCGTACGACATCTAAGGTGAGTCAAAAGGAACTCCCAGGGGCAACACAGCGAACAAATACAACGGTTTATTGTGGATTTTCATGACAATTACGTTGGCATACGCTACGCAGTGTATGTGAATTGACGCTGGCTACTCTCGCGCGCAAATTTTGCGCCGTTGACGGGGGTCTCTCCGTGTGATTTCGACAGAAGCCAGCTCATTTTACACGAAGGCGCATATCAGACTCTACCCTGGATAATGGGGTCTGTTGTTTAGGTTAATTGAGGCCAGCGGCGTAGATGGGGGAAGAAAACACCTGAGCAGAATGACATTACCTAAGCAAGGCTGGGGAACATTATCCAATGTAGCCACATATGAGAACGGTTCCCCTTTTAATGGCACAACACCCAGTTCACTAAGGGAATTAGCCTAGTCCGCATCCACATTACCAAGTAATGACAAACAAGTCAAACTAAACAGCCACAAGAGGCTCACTTGCTACAGCCTACACTAACTACCATGAGCTTTGTAAATGTGCCTAATTAGGCTAACACTGTAGACTCAAATATCAACAAGGGGGGGGGAAAATCTGATATGAATTCCTATGTAACCAACACTTGAGTCTTCACACCGGTAAGTTCTCAGATGTCGTAATCTCTTTTGTGCATTTACTTCCATCTGAATATTTGATGACCTTAAATAGGTCTGCGTAATATAAGGTCGGGAGATGTTATCTAAGCCTTCCAAGGAGGCATGCAGGTTTCTACTGAGTACTAGTGTAGGGCACAGAAAACACTAAATCCATAGCAGACAGTGCAGAAGCAATGACAATGCCAAAGCATCTCAACCATAGGTTATTGAGATCAGTCTATTTGGTTTCAATTTTTTTTTTTAACTATTCAGCTGAACATTTCCTTAAAACAAACAAGTTGATTAGTAGTAGCAAAGTCTTATAAAGAAGCTGGCCGAACTAACTAGAAAGGGCCCATAAGCCACTAAAAGGCCTAGAAAGAGAAATTATGTAAGCGCTTGGTGGCGGTCTCTCGGTTCTAGGACCACTTATCAGACTAGGGGCCAATTCCTGTTCAATTCTGTGAAATCAGGAAGTAAACTGAAAATGATGTACATTTAAATTAAGTGTCCATATACTTCCCAAATTGACTGAATTGAAGTGGAATTGACCACAACCCTGGCCTGCAGAGTATGGGATATCCCTTCAGAACTACAGGCAAACACAGCACCGTTGTAATTTTTCCTGTTCTCAGGAATGTGCCTCCCTCTTCCCTCATGGCCCGCTGAGTTCCATTTCCCAACACCATATTAGGTCATGGAGGAGCGAGGGACAGAGAGCTGTATTGTCAACCATGATTAAACAAGCCAGGGAGTGGAGAAGACTCATATACTAGTCTGTGTCTAACTCCAAAAAAGGAAAGGGAACACTCCAGGGGAGATGACAAGCTAGTAAGATAGCATGCAAACTTTTATGGTACATGGGAACGGGACGATTGGGAATGTATGCAGTTTGATGCAAACACAGAAAGTGGAGTGACGACCTATGGTATGCAAAAGGTGGATTTCCTGTCTATAGAAATGCACTAACAAACACACCAGGAGCCTATTACTACCTTGTATACTGGATCTGAGCTAACGAGGATGAAACTAGCTATAAAACAGACTTTCTACTGACAGTAAAAAACAGGAAACAGACATGACACAATGGGCTAAAATAACAGGTAAGACTCATTCTGTCATAAAATATACCAACATAATATCCATGGTGTGACTGGCTATCACAGCCTTCAGCAACTGTATCAGACAAACAACATGCCTTAAACACGGTTAGATTCAGGTCCAAGACTCAGGGGCCAAATTTTAGGGTCATTCGCCAATAACTCACCGTGTATTTGATCCAGGTTAAACTCAATCTGGAAAGAACAAGCAGTAAGGAAAGAGTGGTAACTTTGCTACTATAGGAGGAATGACAGACAAGGCATAAAGCAGATGATAGCCAGTAAAGAAAAAGTAAGACAAGCAAGAAAAAAAAATAAGTGGCATTTGTCTCTGAGTTGAGGATGGCAACATGCAATAGTTGGTCAAGTTTGGGAAAATTAGCTAGCTAATCTAGTTAGCAAAATGTGTAACTCACCCATGATTTGATCTTCTGAGAAGTCAGACTGTTCAAAGAAAGATAAAGTTAGCTAACTACTATGATTTTGTAAAATCCTGTTGCGAAAGACCTGTGGCTAGCTAGCTAGGCAGACAACTTTCTATCACACCCTTATCTAGGAACTAGCTAGCTAACGTTACTAGTCAGTGAGAAATACTAACATCTGAGTGACATTTGGAGACAATGGCAAATTATATTGAGATTTAGCTACTGGTATACCACTTTATATCGATAAGCTATGGTTGCTAAACTGGCGAGTAAGCGACTAACGTTAGCCAGTAAGCTAATTAGCTACGATAACGCTAACTTGCTAGTTGGTTCTGCTCAATTAAACTGGCTAACGTTAGCTAGTAAAGTTAACGAACTGTTAGCTAATTCGACATAGCTACAATTCCCGAAATAAGAATAGGATTTCGAATAGATAGCTAGTTAGTTAATACAGGTTATTGAAGAACACACCATATCTGTGGCTGTTGGAGTGTGTCGAAGACGTCGGGAGCTGGAGGAATGTGAGGGGTCGGCAGCAAGGAAAAGCCCTACTAGTACTAGCACAGCCCCAGCAGTGTTTACTTGCTCGTCATAGCTCCTCTGTGCTGCATCTGCGCAGTTCGCATAACCATGGACAGGTGCCATGCCAGGGTAGAATGGCCTCTGCCCTGGCCATTTTCCATGGTAAAACCAAAGATATATATACTGTATATTTATATATATTTTTTTATTGGACCTTTATTTAACTAGGGAAGTCAGTGAAGAACAAATTCTTATTTACAATGATGGCCTACCCTGGCCAGACCCGGACGACGCTGGGTCAATTGTGCGCCGCCCTATGGGACTCCCAATCACGGCCGGATGTGATACAGCCTGGATTCGAACCAGGGACTGTAGTGATTGCTCTTGCACTGAGATGCAGTAATTTAGACCGCTGCGCCACTCAGGAGCATTATTAGATATATAACTAGATCTTCTAATTTCCTCTTTTATCTGTGGTAAAACATTTTGAAACTGTCATAGGCCTAGCTACATTATACTCTGAATGTATGTTTCATTTTGGCCTGTTCTAGAAATGGTGTTGGATTCCTTAGGTTCTGAGACTAGCTCATTGACTAGGCCACAACCTGTCTAGTCCTCTGATCAATGAGGACAAAGTGCCAAGGAGTGTTTACAGTCTATGGGTATATTGACCCCTTTATAAACTCTCGCAACACAGACATGCAGCAGACCACTAATTCTATTGCAAAGTAACATACAAAGCATTGATGAGAGCAAAGCTATGGATGTTTCATAACAGAGCGACAGGCCTAATGTGGATGAAACACAAATATAGGTCTACCAATTGTGATGTCTCTGTGATTTTACATTTCTAACCAAACATTTTTATAAAGGAAAGAAAACGAGTTTATTTCATTTCCCTTCACTAACCTTCCCCCCCAGGATATGAATATGTAAATGTTTGCTGCGGAAGGCTCAAGGTTATAGCAGAGTATCTCCTGGAGAGAAATAAGCACACTCCCTCCCAGAGGAGGTCAGTCACAGACAGCTTCTATAGCAGTGCCCTAGTTCTCAACTCATCTTTATCCCAGAATGATACTGGTAGTTTGGTTCCTACTAGTCTCTCATAAAACAATAGGAAGATTATTTGGAAGAGGATTTGTGGAGTCCGCTTTGTAAGCACATCATGCTATTGAGAAACATAATTTGAGATGCTTTGAGCCTCGAGCATTTCCCAGGACAAAACAATAGTAGTAAACTGCATATTTCAAAATGGATTGAATGCTTGCATCTCAAGAAACAGCCTATCGCTCTGCCTACTTTCCAGTCTATTATGACATGGGAGCATTGGGCTATTTTCAGCATGCCCTATTAGTCATAGTAGTTATTCAGCACTGTATCGATACATTTTGTAAAGAGACTTCCACTGATCTAGATTTTAGGATTGCGTTCCACATTAGCTCTGTTATTGCTGTGCACAGACACACACACACACACACACACACACACACACACACACACACACACACACACACACACACACACACACACACACACACACACACACACACACACACACACACACACACACACACACACACACACAGAGTTGGGTGCTGTGGGAGGCACCTCCACTCACCTCCATGGTGCTGGGGTCAAATGGAGAATCAGAGGGTCGC
Source organism: Salvelinus alpinus (assembly GCF_045679555.1). Classification (NCBI taxonomy): domain Eukaryota; kingdom Metazoa; phylum Chordata; class Actinopteri; order Salmoniformes; family Salmonidae; genus Salvelinus; species Salvelinus alpinus. The sequence continues at coordinate 14,113,692 of NC_092102.1, forward strand.
AGCATCCTGGGTTTCTGTTCTGGAGCTGACCTTGGCTGGGCAGGGTTAGCTGAGGGGAGGCAAGGGAAAGGAGGCCCTAGTCTGGGCTGCTGGGCCACAGGCGATGGAGTCTTCTTAATAGATGGTTCTCTTTTAGGGGCCATTTCTGGAGTTCGTAACAGTACTTCTGTCGCCCTCTCACTCTGTTCCCTGTACTGGTTACTAATGTGGTTGCTGAGAGGAGTGGAGGCAGAAAAAGAGAAAGTGTGTCAGATGTGTACGGGAGCGAGAGAGAGAGAGAGGAAAAGAGGGAGGGAGAGATGGCGAGAGAGCTAGAGAGAGAGAAATGGAGAGGGAAGTCTATAAATAGAGGGAGATAGTGGAGAGAGATAGTGGAGAGAGAGGGATATATTTAGAGAGAGGGAGTGAGAGACGGATAGAGAAGAGAGAGAGATAAAGAGGCCAAGAGAGAGGGATGAGTATAGTTGCCTGGGGGACAGGCAGGTGGATCAGGCAGAGAGAGGTGGTTGTATAGAAGAGAAGAGCATGTAAGTGACGTTGAGATTGAGCCGCGTAGGAGTGGAGATGAGAGGGAGAGTCGAATGAGGAGGGGGCGCAGCTATAGAGAGAAAGCGCACATTTTATATGGGTCAGAAAGGCTGGTGGGTGAGTCAGTGAGTATGCTTGTTTGTGTAAGTGAGCTCAGTATTCATGTATTATTATACACATCATCACCTATACACCTGCCACTAATTATACTGTGAAGTGGTTTGGGTGTGTGTGTCGTGTCTATTTGTGTAACAATAAGACTTGATACAGCCAGTAAAGCTAAAAATATAATGTTCTATTTTGGAATCTGGAATAATAAACATTCTCTTTATTCCCCAGATATTTTCCCTTCCTTCCTTCCTTCCTTCCTTCCTTCCTTCCTTCCTTCCTTCCTTCCTTCCTTCCTTCCTTCCTTCCTTCCTTCCTTCCTTCCTTCCTTCCTTCCTTCCTTCCTTCCTTCCTTCCTTCCTTCCTTCCTTCCTTCCTTCCTTCCTTCCTTCCTTCCTTCCTTCCTTCCTTCCTTCCTTCCTTCCTTCCTGTGGTTCCTTCCTTCCTGTGGTTCCTTCCTGTGGTTCCTGTGGTGATTTTAGAATCAGATCTGCCATGCACAGAAACTGAGGACACTCAATTAAATTTCAATGTAAATTTGCTTCATTGGCATGACGTGTTATGCACATTTCTCGCTCTGTGTTTCCTAGTGTGTGTTTCTCTCTCTCTATTTCTGACTCTCACTCTCTCTCTGTTTCTGTATCTCTCTCTCGCTGTCTCTTTCTCAATTCAATTCAACTTCAATCCAATTTCAATTCTCTCTCTCTCTCTGTTTCTGTGACTCTCTCTCTGTTTCTGTGACTCGCTCTCTGTTTCTGTGACTCGCTCTCTGTTTCTGTGACTCTCTCTGCTTCTGTGTATCTCTCTCTCTGTATCTCTCACTCTGTTTCTGTGACTCTCTCTCTGCTTCTGTAACTCTCTCTTCTTCTGTGTATCTCTCTCTGTTTCTGTGTATCTCTCACTCTGTTTCTGTGACTCTCTCTCTGTTTCTGTGACTCTCTCTGCTTCTGTGTATCTCTCTCTCTGTTTCTGTGACTCTTTCTCTCTCTCTCTGTTTCTGTCTCTCTCTGTTTCTCTCTCTCTTTCTGTTTCTCTCTCTCTCTCCCAGGTCTGACAGAATCTGTGCAGAAGATCTAGGTGCTGCTGTAGGCCCTCCTTGGTTGGTGACAGAAGCACCAGATCATCAGCAAACAGTAGACATTTGACTTCGGATTCTAGTAGGGTGAGACCGGGTGCTGCAGACTGTTCTAGTGCCCGCGCCAATTCGTTGATATATATGTTGAAGAGGGTGGGGCTTAGGCTGCATCCCTGTCTCACCCCACGACCCTGTGTGAAGAAATGTGTGTGTTTTTTGCCAATTTTAACCGCACACTTGTTGTTTGTGTACATGGATTTTATGATGTCGTATGTTTTACCCCCAACACCACTTTCCATCAATTTGTATAGCAGACCCTCATGCCAAATTGAGTCGAAGGCTTTTTTGAAATCAACAAAGCATGAGAAGACTTTGCCTTTGTTTTGGTTTGTTTGGTTGTCAATTAGGGTGTGTAGGGTGAATACATGGTCTGTTGTACGGTAATTTGGTAAAAAGCCAATTTGACATTTGCTCAGTACATTGTTTTCATTGAGGAAATGTACGAGTCTGCTGTTAATGATAATGCAGAGTATTTTCCCAAGGTTACTGTTGACGCATATTCCACGGTAGTTATTGGGGTCAAATTTGTCTCCACTTTTGTGGATTGGGGTGATCAGTCCTTGGTTCCAAATATTGGGGAAGATGCCAGAGCTAAGGACGATGTTAAAGAGTTTTAATATAGCCAATTGGAATTTGTTGTCTGTATATTTGATCATTTCATTAAGGATACCATCAACACCACAGGCCTTTTTGGGTTGGAGGGTTTTTATTTTGTCCTGTAACTCATTCAAGGTAATTGGAGAGTCCAGTGGGTTCTGGTAGTCTTTAATAGTTGATTCTAGGATTTGTATTTGATCATGTATATGTTTTTGCTCTTTATTCTTTGTTATAGAGCCAAAAAGATTGGAGAAGTGGTTTACCCATACATCTCCATTTTGGATAGATAATTCTTCGTGTTGTTGTTTGTTTAGTGTTTTCCAATTTTCCCAGAATTGGTTAGAGTCTATGGATTCTTCAATTACATTGAGCTGATTTCTGACGTGCTGTTCCTTCTTTTTCCGTAGTGTATTTCTGTATTGTTTTAGTGATTCACCATAGTGAAGGCGTAGACTCAGGTTTTCCGGGTCTCTATGTTTTTGGTTGGACAGGTTTCTCAATTTATTTCTTAGATTTTTGCATTCTTTATCAAACCATTCGTCATTGTTGTTCATTTTCTTCGGTTTTCTATTTGAGATTTTTAGATTTGATAGGGAAGCTGAGAGGTCAAATATACTGTTAAGATTTTCTACTGCCAAGTTTACACCTTCACTATTGCAGTGGAACGTTTTACCCAGGAAGTTGTCTAAAAGGGATTGAATTTGCTGTTGCCTAATTGTTTTTTGGTAGGTTTCCAAACTGCATTCCTTCCATCTATAGCATTTCTTAATGTTACTCAGTTCCTTTGGCTTTGATGCCTCATGATTGAGTATTGCTCTGTTCAAGTAGACTGTGATTTTGCTGTGGTCTGATAGGGGTGTCAGTGGGCTGACTGTGAACGCTCTGAGAGACTCTGGGTTGAGGTCAGTGATAAAGTAGTCTACAGTGCTACTGCCAAGAGATGAGCTATAGGTGTACCTACCATAGGAGTCCCCTCGAAGCCTACCATTGACTATGTACATACCCAGCGTGCGACAGAGCTGCAGGAGTTGTGACCCGTTTTTGTTGGTTATGTTGTCATAGTTGTGCCTAGGTGGGCATATGGGGGAGGGAATGCTGTCACCTCCAGGTAGGTGTTTGTCCCCCTGTGTGCTGAGGGTGTCAGGTTCCTGTCCAGTTCTGGCATTTAGGTCGCCACAGACTAATACATGTCCCTGGGCCTGGAAATGATTGATTTCCCCCTCCAGGATGGAGAAGCTGTCTTCATTAAAGTATGGGGATTCTAGTGGGGGGATATAGGTAGCACACAGGAGGACATTTTTCTCTGTCTCTCTCTCTCTCTCTGCTTCTGTGTATCTCTCTCTGTTTCTCTCTCTGTGTTTCTGTCTCTCTCTCTCTCTCTCTCTCTGTTTCTGTCTCTCTCTGTTTCAATTCAATTCAATTTGCTTTATTGGCATGACGTAACAATGTACATATTGCCAAAGCTTATTTTGGATATTTACAATATAAAAATAAAAATGTGAATCAAAATTGTCAACGGGACAACAGTAACAACAATAACTAAGTGTCAAAATAACCATACATTCAACAATAACAATAAGCATACAGTAGAGTACATGTGCAGGTTGATTGGTTTGTCAGACACTGTCCCTCAAATTATGGCAGGCAGCAATGTAGTGCGCTGCCAACCCACAGCTCTCTGCGTCCTCCCCCAACAGGACTGGTAGCCTACTCTCATCAGAGAGGTCTTTAAACCTTGAATAAGGGTTTCAAATTTGGGGAAATGACACTCTCTAATTGTTGTATATCTTTGACATTTTGCAGCTCCGTCTGGTTGCACAGCCTTTCCTCTACAGGGAGCCAGGTTTTCCTGTGTCTACCCTTCTCAATTTCAAGGCTGTGCTCACTGAGCCTGTACTTTGTCAAGGTTTTTCTAAGGTTTTGATCAGTAACCATGGTCAAATATTTAGCCACAGTGTACTGTCGATTTAGGGCCAGATAGCACTGCATTTTGCTTTGTGTTTGTGCTTGTGTTTCCCAATAAACAATATAGTTTTGTTTTGACTGTGTTGTAATTAGGTTTATTCTGATTGATTGGATGTTCTGGTCCTGAGGCTTCAGTGTGTTAGTAGAACAGGTTTGTGAACTCAGCCCCAGGACCAGCTGGATGAGGGGACTCTTTTCTTTGCTCAGCTCTTGGCATTGCAGGGCTTGGTAGTGATACGATATCACTGTATTTTAGATGTTTCCAAAACTTAATTGCTCTTTTTTGAGTTTTTATTATAAGGGGATATTGGCCTAATTCTGCCCTGCATGCATTGTTTGTAGTTTTCCTCTGGACACGTAGGAGAATCTTACAGAACTCTGCATGCAGGGTTTCAATGGGGTGTTTGTCCCATTTGATGAAATCTTGTTTTGCAAGTGGACCCCACACCTCGCTGCCATAAAGTGCAAATGGTTCAATTACATATTCAATTAGTTTTAGCCAAATTTTAATCGGTATTTCAATTTGAATTTGCTTTTTAATGGCGTAGAATGCCCTGCGTGCTTTCTCCCTCAGTTCATTCACTGCCTCATTAAGGTGTCCAGCTTATTTTTAAACCTAAGTAATTGTAGTGTGTGCAGTACTCTATATATTTTGTACCAATTGAGAACTTTGGTCTAATTCCCTGAGTTCTGGATCTTCTCTGGAAAATCATTATTTTAGTATTTTTGGGGTTTACTGCCAGGGCCCAGGTCTGGCAGTACTGCTCTAGCAGGTCCAGGCTCTGTTGTAGGCCATGTGCTGTGGGTGACAGCAGGCATAGGTCATCTGCGAAGAGTAGGCATTTAACCTCTGAATTGTGGAGACTAACACCAGGGGCTGAGGATTTTTCTAGAATAGTGGCCAATTCGTTGATGAAAATATTGAAGAGTGCAGGGCTCAGATTGCAAACCTGGCGAAGGCCCCGCCCCTGGTTAAAGAATTCTGTTATTTTCTTGCCAATTTTAATGCTGCACGTATTGCCAGTATACATTGATTTAATTATGTCATATGTTTTACCCCCTACACCACTTACAATAACTTTGTAGAACAGTCCTGTACGCCAAATAGAATCAAATGCTTTTTGGAAGTCGATAAAGCAAGCGTATATTTTGGTATTGTCTCTCTGTTTCTGTGTCTCTTTCTCTCTTTATTTGTTTCTGTGTGTGTCTCTCTCTCTCTCTTTCACTCTTGTGTCTCTTTCTCTCTCGCTCTCTCTGTTTATGTGACTCTCTCTCTGTTTTGTGACTCTCTCTCTGTTTCTGTGACTTGCTCTCTGCTTCTGTGTATCTCTCTCTCTGTTTCTTTCTCTCGCTCTCTGTTTCTGTGACTCTCTCTCTGCTTCTGTGTATCTCTGTTTCTGTCTCTTTCTCTCTCTGTGTTTCTGTGTCTCTCTCTCTCTGTTTCTGTGGCTCGCTCTCTTTTTCTGTCTCCGTTTCTATGTATCTCTCTGTCTGTTTCTCTCTCTCTCTCTCTCTCTCTCTGTCTCTCTCTCTCTCTCTCTCTCTGTTTCTGTGTATCTCTCTCTCTCTCTCTCTCTGTTTGTCTCTCTCTGTTTCTGTAGCCTGCTCTCTCTCTCTCTCTCTCTCTCTGTTTCTGTGTGTGTCTCTCTCTCCGTCTCTTTCTCAATAGCAAGGCTATGCTCACTGAGTCTGTATAATAGTCAAAGCTTTCCTTAAGTTTGGGTCAGTCACAATGGTCAGGTATTCTGCCACTGTGTACTCTCTGTTTAGGGCCAAATAGCATTCTAGCTTGCTCTGTCAAGTAATTATCTTTTTGTTTTCTCATGATTTAGTTGGGTCTAATTGTGTTGCTGTCCTGGGGCTCTGTGGGGTCTGTGTGTGGTTGTGAACAGAACCCCAGGACCAGCTTGCTTAGGGGAGTCTTCTCCAGGTTTATCTCTCTGTAGGGGATGGCTTTGTTATGGAAGGTTTGGGAATCGCTTCCTTTTAGGTGGTTGTAGAATTTAACGTCTCTTCGCTGGATTTTGATAATTAGCAGGTATCGGCGTAATTCTGCTCTGCATGCATTATTTGGTGCTTTACGTTGTACACAGGGGATATTTTTGCAAGATTCCGCATGCAGAGTCTCAAGTTGGTGTTTGTCCCATTTTGTGAATTCTTGGTTGGTGAGCGGACCCCAGACCTCACAACCATAAAGGGCAATGGGTTCTTTAAACTTCTTATGGCTGAGATCCCGTTAACGAGATTGACTTGACAACAGCCAGTGAAAGTGCAGGGCGCCAATTTTAAACAACAGAAATCTCATAATTAAAATTCCTCAAACATACATGTCTTTTACACCATTTTAAAGATAAACTTGTTGTAAATCCAGCCACAGTGTCCGATTTCAAAAAGGCTTTACGACGAAAGCACACCAAACGATTATGTTAGGTCAGTACCTAGTCACAGAAAAACACAGCCATTTTTCCAGCCAAAGAGAGGAGTCACAAAAAGCAGAAATAGAGATAAAATGAATCACGAACCTTTGATGATCTTCATCAGATGACACTCATAGGACTTCATGTTACACAATACATGTATGTTTTGTTCGATAAAGTTCATATTTATATCCAAAAATCTTAGTTTACATTTGCGCGTTATGTTCAGTAATGTTTTAGAGAGCCACATCAATTTACAGAAATACTCATAATAAACATTGATACAAGATTACACATTGAACTTTAGATAAACTTCTCCTTAATGCAACCGCTGTGTCAGATTTTTTAAAAACTTTACATAAAAAGCACACCATGCTATAATCTGAGTACAGCGCTCAGAGCCCAAACAAGCCATACAGATATCCGCCATGTTGTGGAGTCAACAGAAGTCAGAAATAGTATTATAAATATTCATTTACCTTTGATGATCTTCATCAGAATGCACTCCCAGGAATCCCAGTTCCACAATAAATGTTTGCTTTGTTCGATAACGTCCATAATTTATGTCCAAATACCTCCTTTTTGTTCGCGCGTTTAGTTCCAAAACCCAAATTGATGACGCGCAGGTCAGACAAAGTCAATAATTCCATTACAGTTTGTAGAAACATGTCAAACGATGTATAGAATCAATCTTTAGGATGTTTTTAACATAAATCTTCAATAATGTTTCAACCGGAGAATTCCTTTGTCTTCAGAAATGTGATGGAACGCAGGTCGCTCTCACGGGACCTCATTATTCACAGTAGAAGCATCAAACAAGGTTCTAAAGACTGTTGACATCTAGTGGAAGCCTTATGAAGTGCAATATGACCCCAAATACACTGTATATTGGATAGGCAAACCTACAAACCTCAGATTTCCCATTTCCTGGTTGGATTTTTTCTCAGGTTTTTGCCTGCCGTATGAGTTCTGTTATACTCACAGACATCATTCAAACAGTCTTAGAAACTTCAGAGTGTTTTCTATCCAAATCTACTAATAATATGCATATCTTAGCTTCTGGGACTGAGTAGCAGGCAGTTTACTCTGGGCACCTTATTCATCCAAGCTACTCAATACTGCCCCCAGCCATAAGAAGATAACTGATTCAAGTATTTTTTGCCAGATCCTAATTGGTATGTCAAGTGTTATGTTCCTTTTGATGGCATAGAAGGCCCTTCTTGCCTTGACTATCAGCTCGTTCACAGCTTTGTGGAAGTTACCTGTGGCGCTGATGTTTAGGCTGAGGTATGCATAGTTTTTTGTGTGCTCTATGGCAATGGTGTCTAGATAGAATTTGTATTTGTAGTCCTGACGACTGGACTTTTTTTGGAACACCATTCTTTTTGTCTTACTGAGATTTACTGTCAGGGCCCAGGTCTGGCTGAATCTGTGCAGAAGATCTAGATGCTGTCAGGCCCTACTTGGTTGGTGACAGACGCACCAGATCATAAGCAAACAGTAGACATTTGACTTCAGATTCTAGTAGTTTGAGGCCGGGTGCTGCAGACTGTTCTAGTGCCCTCGCCAATTCGTTGAGATATATGTTGAAGAGGGTGGGGCTTAAGCTGCATCCCTGTCTCACCCCACGGCCCTGTGGAAAGAAATGTGTATGTTTTTTTGCCAATTTTAACAGCACACTTGTTTGTGTACATGGATTTTATAATGTTGTATGTTTTTCCCCCAACAACACTTTCCATCAATTTGTATAGCAGACCCTCATGGCAAATTGAGTCAAATGCTTTTTTGAAATCAACAAAGAATGAGAACTTTTTTTTGTTGTCAATTAGGGTGTGCAGGGTGAATACGTGGAATGTCGTACTGTAATTTGGTAAAAAGCCAATTTGACATTTTCTCAGTACATTGTTTTCACTGTGGAAATGTACGAGTCTGCTGTTAATGATACAGTAGAGGATTTTCCCAAGGTTGCTGTTGACGCATATCCCACAGTAGTTATTGGGGTAAAATTTGTCTCCACTTTTGTGGATTGGGGTGATCAGGTTCCAAATATTGGGGAAGATGCCAGAGCTAAGGATGATGTTAAAGATTTTAAGTATAGCCAATTGGAATTTGTTGTCTGTATATTTTATAATTTCATTGACGATACCATCAACACCACAGGCCTTTTTTGGTTGGAGGGTTTGTATTTTGTCCTGTAGTTCATTCAATGTAGTTGGAGAATCCAGTGGGTTCTGGTAGTCTTTAATAGTTTTCTATTTTGATCATGTTTATGTTTCTGCATTTTTTTCTTTGTTATAAGGCCAAAAAGATTGGAAAAGTGGTTTACCCATACATCTCCATTTTGGATAGATAACTCTTCATGTTGTTGTTTGTTTAGTGTTTTCCAATTCTCCCAGAAGTGGTTAAAGTCTCTCTCTCTCTCTCTCTCTCTCTCTCTCAATTCAATTAAATTCAATTCGCTTTATTGGCATGACGTAACAATGTACATATTGCCAAAGCTTATTTTGGATATTTACAATATAAAAATGAGAGTCAAAATTGTCAACGGGACAACAGTAACAACAATAACCAAGGGTCAAAATAACCATACATTCAACAATATCTCTCTCTGTTTCTGTGGCTTGCTCTCTGTTTCTGTGTCTCTCTCTCTTGCCGTTTCTGTTTTTCTCTCTCTCTGTGTGTTTCTGTGGCTCTCTCTCTGTTTCTGTGGCTCTCTCTCTGTGTTTCTGTGTGTGTGTGTCTCTCTCTCTGTGTGTCTCTCTCTCTGTACCTGTGTGTCTTTCTCTGTTTCTGTTTCTGTTTCTCTTATGCTTGCATGCACATGCACACACACACTTGCAACTCTCTCATACACACATGGACGCATGCTCGCACACACACTCTCTCTTTTTCTCTTCTCCTCCTCTCTCTCTCTCTCTCTCTCTCTTTCTCTCGCGCTCTCTTTCTCTCTCTCTGTCTCTCTCTCTGTCTCTCTCAGTCTCTCTTTCTTTCTTTCTTTCTCTCTCTCTCTCTCTTTCTCGCTCACACACACATACAGGCATACTGGAGGTGTGAAAAGGCATTGTGTCAAACCAAACAGATTTCTGCCAGATTTAGATGCTCTTAAAAACAAAGTTCACCCTGTGTGGATTATTCATCCTGACAGTGGCTGGGTATTATTCCATTGGAGAAGCAGATCATATATCAAACATGAATATGGTAATAATCAATCATTTTATGTACAGCAAGGTGTTCGGGCCACCTGTAATAATGTAATATAAATGGAACATTAAACTCTTGAAGTCTAATATTTCGAGTAATTTGAAAAAAAATAGTTTATGTTTGTAGAATTCCGATATAAATTAATTTACTAAAAGGTTATTTAATATGACACATGGAAGCACCTTATGAATTATGACCCATGGAGATGACTGCGATCCTGCAAGTTGTGAAGGTTTTGCCGACGGCTAGTCTTACTGGGGTCCGACACCACGAAAAAGAGATTACAGACAAAATTATTTACAATTGACATATATTTAAAAGCATGAACATGTAGTGTGCGTGTATCTATTAGTTACACATAGATGGCAGTACATACACACAACAAGTAGGACACATGGAGGAGAGGCGTTGTGCCGTGAGGTGTTGCTTTATTTGTTTTTTTTAAACCAGGTTTGCTGTTCACTTGCGCTATATGAGATCGAAGGGATTTCCATGCACTCATGGCTCTGTATAATACTGTACTGTTTCCTTGAGTTTGTTCTGGACCTGGGGACTGTGAAAAGGCCCCTGGTCGCATGTCGGGTGGCGTCACGATCGTCTAAGGTGGAAACAGTAGACCAAGGTGCAGCGTTGTGAGCGTACATACTTCTTTATTATAAGATGTCGCCAACAAAACAATAAACATCAAAACGAAACCGTGACGCCAACGTAGTGCTCACAGGCAACTATACATGGACAACTACCCACAAATACAGGTGGGAAAAGGCTACCTAAGTATGGTTCTCAATCAGAGACAACGATAGACAGCTGCCTCTGATTGAGAACCACACCCGGCCAAACACCAAGAAATACAAATCATAGAAAAATAAACATAGAATGCCCACCCAAATCACACCCTGACCAAACCAAAATAGAGACATAAAAAGCTCTCTACGGTCAGGGCGTGACAGGTGGAGTACATTTTTTGTCAGAGCTGTGTTTGAAACAATTTGGAATTTCCAACACATTAATGTTTCTTATAAAAACAAGAAGCGATGCAGTCAGTCTTTCCTCAACTCTTAGCCAAGAATGACTGGCAAGCATAGTATTAATATTAGCCCTCTGATTACAATGAAGAGCAAGACGTGCCATTCTGTTCTGGGCCAGCTGCAGCTTAACTAGGTCTTTCTTTGCAGCACTTGACCATATGACTGGATAATAATAAAGATAAAACTAGACCCTGCAGGACTTGTTTTGTGGAGTGTGGTGTCAAAAAAGCAGAGCATCTCTTTATTATGGACGGACCTCTCCCCATCTTTACAATCATTGAATCTATATGTTTTGACCATGACAGTTTACAATCTAAGGTAACACCAAGTAATTTAGTCTCCTCAATAGCCACACCATTCCTTACCAGATTCAGCTGAGGTCTAGAACTTAGGGAATCATTTGTACAAAATACAATGCTCTTAGAGACGTTCAGGACCAGTTTATTACTGGCCACCCATTCCAAAGCTGACTGCAAAACTTCATTAGCTATTGTTGCTGATGCGTATATGGTTGAATCATCAGCATACATGGACACACATGCTTTCTTTAATGCCAGTGGCAGGTCATTTCTAAAAATAGAAAAGAGTAGAGGGCCTAGAGAGCTGCCATGCGGCACACCACCCTTTACATGTTTGACATTAGAGGAGCTTCCATTGAAGAAAACCCTCTGAGTTCTATTAGATAAGCCATAACACATACGTTTTCTCAACAACAGGTTATGGTCAATAATATCAAAGGCTGCACTGAAATCTAACAGTACAGCTCCCACAATCTTATTATTATCTTTCAACCAATCATCACTCACTTGTGTCAGTGTAGTACATGTTGAGTGCCCTTCTTAATTTTCTTTACAGAAAAATAGCATTGTATTTGGTCGTGCATATGTATTCACCCCCTTTGCTATGAGGCCCCTAAATAAGATCTGGTGCAACCAATTACCTTCAGAAGTCACATAATTAGTTAAATAAAGTCCACCTGTGTGCAATCTAAGTGTCACATGATCTGTCACATGATCTTAGTATATATACACCTGTTCTGAAAGGCCCCAGTCTGCAACACCACTAAGCAAGGGGGACCACCAAGCAACTGGCACCATCAAGACCAAGGAGCTCTCCAAACAGGTCAGGGACAAAGTTGTGGAGAAGTACAGATCAGGGTTGGGTTATAAAAAATATTGAAAACTTTGAACATCCCACGGAGCACCATTAAATCCATTATTAAAGAATGGAAAGAATATGACACCACAACAAACCTGCCAAGAGAGGGCCACCCACCAAACCTCAGGGACCAGGCATGAAGGGCATTAATCAGAGAGGCAACAAAGAGACCAAGGATAACCCCGAAGGAGCTGCAAAGTTCCACAGCGGAGATTGGAGTATCTGTCCATAAGATCACTTTAAGCCGTACACTCCACAGAGCTGGGCTTTACGGAAGAGTGGCCAGAGAAAGCCATTGCTTAAAGAAAAAAATAAGCAAACACGTTTGGTGTTCACCAAAAGGCATGTGGGAGACTCCCCAAACATATGGAAGAAGGTACTCTGGTCAGATGAGACTAAAATTGAGCTTTTTGGCCATCAAGGAAAACTCTATGTCTGGCGCAAACCCAACACCTCCCATCACCGCGAGAACACCATCCCCACAGTGAAGCATGGTGGTGACAGCATGCTGTGGGGATGTTTTTCATCGGCAGGGACTGGGAAACTGGTCAGAATTGAAGGAATGATAGATGGCGCTAAATACAGGGAAATTCTTGAGGGAAACCTGTTTCAGTCTTCCAGAGACTTGAGACTGGGACGGAAGTTCACCTTCCAGCAGGACAATGACCCTAAGCATACTGCTAAAGCAACACTCAAGTGGTTTAAGGGGAAACATTTAAATGTCTTGGAATGGCCTAGACCTCAATCCAATTGAGAATCTGTGGTATGACTTAAAGATTGCTGTACACCAACGGAACCCATCCAACTTGAAGGAGCTGGAGCAGTTTTGCCTTGAAGAATGGGCCAAAATCCCAGTGGCTAGATGTGCCAAGCTTATAGATACATACCCCAAGAGACTTGCAGCTGTAATTGATGCAAAAGGTGGCTCTACAAAGTATTGACTTTGGGGAGGGTGAATAATTATGCACTCTCAAGTTTTCTGCTTTTTTGTCTTATTTCTTGTTTGCTTCACAATAAAAAATATTTTGCATCTTCAAAGTGGTAGGCATGTTGTGTAAATCAAATGATACAAACCCCCCCAAAAAAATCAATTTTAATTCCACGTTGTAAGGCAACAAAATAGTAAAAATGCCAAGGGTGGTGAATACTTTCGCAAGCCACTGTACCATCCTCAGTAGCTTTCCATCTAAGTTGTCAATGCCAGGTTTGTCATTATTGATCGATACCAATCATTTTTCCACCTCTCCCACACTAACTTTCCAAAATTCTAACTTACAGTGATTTTCTTTCATTATTTGTTTTTTTTAATGCATAAAGACTATGGCTCACTGTTCGTTGTTGGCATTTCCTGCCTAAGTTTGCCCACTTTGCCAATGAAGTAATCATTAAATGTTTTTTTTTAATGAATAATCCATTTGATTAGATGAAAGATGGTGTTGAATGTCTTTCTGCCCATCATTTCATTTAAATTACTCCCCCAAAAATGTATGTCATTCATTCTATCATTGATCTTGGCTTCATAATACTAATTAAGTTTTGTCTTCTTTTTGTGGAGTTTAGTCACATAATTTCTCAGTTTGCAATAAGTCAGACAGTCAGATGTGCAGCCACTTATTAGACACTCCTTTCACCCCATCTCCTTCAACCATACAGTTTTTCAATTCCTCGTCAATCAGTGGAGCCTTAACAGTTGTAACAGCTGCATGTTTATCATTAATCGGAAGAAGCAATTTCATAAATTCATCAAGTGCAGTGTCTGTATGCTCCTTATTAACACATATTTTGAACATCATCCACATAAGAGTGACAGCAAAAACTTTTGTATGATCTCTTATACACTATTTTAGGGTATGGCTCTGGTTGCTCATTTAACTGTGGCACTCACCACAGTTACCTGTCCATACAACTAGATGTCAGTATTGCTCAACCAGTACTTATTGCCCATATTTAATAGGTGAGAGAAGTTAGGAATTTGAATAAATGCATAGATCCCTCAAACTCGACTCTGGACCTCGAAGCCAGTTCCACTGATTTAGACCTGGGACACCAGGAACTATTAATTAATGACTGCACAATGAATTATCAGGTAGAACAGAAAACCAGCAGGCTCTGGACCTCGTAGGGTAAGAGTTGAGAACCCCTGGTATAGATCATAGAGATCTTACATAATATATAACGTAACCTTAATCATGGTTTAACCCTTCAATTATGATGCCAATCCAGCTATTCATTCGGTGGTTCAGAAAACGGCGAGAGACGATGACTGTTGTGATCTGTTTAACAGATGTGAGCTTATCTCTGAAAATTCACATCAATTCCACTGTAAGCGGGAGAGGTTCAAGGAAACTATTTCTGTGTAATCCCCAATCATTTGGCTATATTCACAACCAATTCTAATAGGCAAAATGCAACTTCGTAGTGAATGACTTTAAAAAATATATATATGAACAGAAAAGCACTTCCCACTGGGCACAAACTGGTTGAATCAACATTGTTTCAACGTAATTTGTCAACATATTGTGACATGGACTCATACATAGAAAATACATTGGATTTGAAAAAAGTAATCAACTGTTGTTTTGAGGATGAAATTTCAACCACAGGATTATGTCATCATGGTAACCATTTCAACATAGACAAACCTTTAAAACAATGTCAGATCTTCAACATTGTATCCACTATCAGTTTCAATTTAACCCAGGGTTCAACTAAAAATAGACACTAAACTAGGCATAGGGTTTCAAGCTTTGGTTGATTTCAAATGTAAAGATATTTAGTGATATTGAATTGTGTTTGGTTGTCAACACAACCAAATATCAACATTTGAAGGAGATGTATTGTATCTTCTGCTTGGATAGTTTCATCTGTGCGGTTTGGATAGTTCCATCAATTCCGGTTTGTCTACAAATTAATAATTGATATGTTGGCTTCACGTCTCCGTCTCAACCAAAAATCTAAGTTTAAAGAATAGGACTAAATTAAATCAAACTTTATTTCAAGTGCATTTAAAGTTTGGCTTGATTTGATGTGGTCCTATTATTTAACCCTTGTGTTGTCTTAAGGGTAAAAAATGACCCGCCACTCTGTTTAACAGCAGAGAAAATCCCTAAATTATATTTTTTCAACTTAAAATTGTATGACTTTTTCTAGAGGGACCCCAACATTAGAAAAAGTGAAACATCGCCTTTGTTCATATTTCCATGAAAGCTGTACACCACCAGAGTACAAAGAATGTCTTAGGGTCATTTTTGACCCGGCAGTTATAAAATCATTTACACACCACAAAAACCACAAAGACACACACACACACACACACACACACACACACACACACACACACACACACACACACACACACACACACACACACACACACACACACAATGAGAAATGGAGATTATGTGTGCTAATGATTGAACTCAGACAAAACTAACACTTTCATGTGCAGCATCTCCCCTCCACGACCCCACGACCCCACGCATAACTCAAGTTCACAGACAAAATAAAAACCATTTCAGACAAAATAAACAAAATTTCAGACAAAGTAAACATTTATTGAAAGCATTGTTTACTAATGGGGAATGCAGTCAGGGTCTATAAAGGTGCTGCAGATGACAGTCCCCTCAGTTCTCTCTTTGCTGAAGCCATGAGGGCAAGTTTCAGTTCCCAACAGGTCAAGAGGAACAACAGAACAATGATTTAGAAGAGGAGGAGGTATCTGAAGAAGAAGAAGGGGAAGAATACAAACCAGAGCAGGATGCATCATCTTCAGATGAAGAAGAAATCCCCCAAGCTGAAAGAGAGACATTTTTGTCAAAGAACAGCAACATAACATGGTCCTTGTCACCATATGACAACCAGGGCAGGATGGCAGCACAAAGTGTCATAAGGATGACCCCAGGGCCCACAAGACATGCAGTTGCCCATGCCCAGGACATCGCCTCAACATTCTACATGTTCATCACACCAGCCATCGGAAAAAATCATCCTGGAGATTACATATTTGGAGGGTTTCCGTAAATATGGAGACAACTGGAAAATGATAAATGAGATTGACCTGCGTGCCTACATAGGGCTGCTAATCTTAGCGGGTGTGTATAGGTCCCGAAGCGAGGCTGCATGTAGTCTCTGGGATGCAGAGAGTGGAAGGGCGATTTTCCATGCCACGATGCCACTGAAAGTCTTTCACACTTTCTCAAGAATGCGTGAGTCAAAACCTGCAAGACGTGTGAGAGACAAACTGACGACCATAAGAGAGGTCTGGGAGAAGTGGGTGGAGCATCTGCCATACCTCTACAACCCTGGGCCTGAAGTAACAGTGGATGAGCAACTGATTCCATTAGAGGTACATTTTTATTTTCAAATCTGTAATGTAAGTGATTTTCACTGTTAATTTTATTATGTATTGCTGTTATATCATTGATTCATGTGATTGTTTTCTGTGACAATGATACTAATTAATGATAGTAATCTCTTTTGTCAAAAGGTCGCTGTCCTTTCCGGCAGTATATGCCCAGCAAGCCAGCAAAGTATTACATCAAGAGATGGGTGGCCTGTGACGCACAATCCAGCTACGCTTGGAAGATGCAAGTCTACACAGGGAAGCTGACCAGTGGAGGCCTGGAGAAGAACCAGAGAATGCGGGTTGTGCTTGATGTGACAGATGGACTGAGGGGGCACAATGTCACGTGTGACAATTTCTTCACATCTTATGAACTCAGCCAGCAGCTCCTGAAGAGGAAGATCACCATGGTTGGCACAGTTAGAAATAACAAGCCTGAGCTCCCCCCTGCACTCCTCGCAACGAGGGGGAGAGAGGCCTTCTCATCAAAGTTTGCCTTCACCCCCACCACCACTCTAGTTTCTTACCTCCCAAAGAGGAACAAGAATGTGGTCCTCCTGAGCACACTGCACAAACGGCTGAGATCAGTGATCGTGAGGACAGGAAGCCAGCCATCATCCTGGACTACAACCACAACAAAGGAGGCGTGGACAACCTGGACAAGTTGATCGGAACTTACAGCTGTAGGAGGATGACTGCCCACTGGCCCCTGGTCATCTTCCATAACATCATTGATGTGTCCTCATACAATGACTTCATGATATGGAACAAGATCAACCCTACCTAGATGCCTGATAAGCGGAACAAGAGGAGGGTGTTCCTGGAGCAGCTGGGAAAGGCTCTTGTAACCCCACACATTCAAAGAAGGGAGCGCCTCCCCGGCACAGCAGCCTCTGCAGCGCTTGTGAAAGCTGTTCAGGGGGCTGAATCTTGTCCTGATCCACCTGAGGCTGGAGCTGGGACAGGCAAGAGGAGGAGATGCCAATTCTGCCCGCAAAGAAGGACTTTAAAACAAATACTATGTGCTGCATATGTGAGAAATACATCTGCAAAGTCCATGCACACACACTTGCATACTGTCATACATGTGCTAATTAGAGTTGATTGATTTATGTTCTTCATGTTTTTGTTTTGTATCTATTATCTTATTTTATTCTTATTTATTGTTGTTGTTTATACACCTTGTGGGTGGGGGCAATGGTTAAAAAATGGGAGAAGACTAGTTTTTTGTAGTTGAATTCCTCATTGTACAGTATATAAGAATATATCACTATGTTGCCAAAAAAGTTCAAGACTGATATTGTTTCCCTTCAATAAAATGCATTCAAAACTAATTTCTGCACATTTCTGCTACTTTCTTAGGCTATACAAGTGCTATCCCTTCCTAAAAAATGTATGTTTACACCTATGCAGTACCTTTAGCAATAATGATAATAATAATAATAATAATAAACCTCTACTTTAGTAAAGAAAACAATTATGACAGGTGTGTTGTAATAAAAACGAGTGGTGCTCACTGATTAAATGCAGTCTTTCTGCACTGTGAAGAGGGAAAACCCAGATATTCACAAAGCTTGTGATGAATGAAAGGTTGTTTCTTCATGCAAAATAGATTTGGGGTTTAAAATTCAATTAAGCTGCTTTATTTGAGGGGTTTAGTGAAGGCTGGTCAAGGGGAGTAAACAGACTGCTAAGACTACAACAAGGTTAACTTAGATTTTTGGTTGAGATGGAGAGGTGAATCCACCCTATTAACTATTCATTTGTAGAAGGAAACTGGAATTAAATACTGGAATTGAAGCCAGACTAAGTCAGTGGCACAGATGGAACTGTCCAAGCAGAAGACACATCTCCTTCAAATGCTGATAATTGGTTGTGTAGACAACCAAACACAATTCAATATCACTATTAAAATAGAATAAATAACCTATTAACTTATCGACAAGTTAACAAATTATCTGTTGGATTCACATCTCCAACTCAACCAAAAATAAACATTAAAGAATAGGATTGAGCCAGTGGCTCAGATGGAACTATACAAGCCGTAGATACATCTCCTTTAAATGTTGATATTTGGTTGCCTTGTCAAGAAACACAATTCAATATTACTTTAGTAAG
This sequence comes from Salvelinus alpinus, assembly GCF_045679555.1. Lineage (NCBI taxonomy): Eukaryota > Metazoa > Chordata > Actinopteri > Salmoniformes > Salmonidae > Salvelinus > Salvelinus alpinus. The sequence goes on from NC_092102.1 coordinate 14,132,289, forward strand.
ACAGTAAATAGCCTAACGTTAAGACTAATTTACAAACTAATGTAAACATTCAACCTTAAAACGAGTAGCACATCCGTGGCCAAATGTTTTGTTTACTGTAACTATAAATGTCTTCGTATGTCATCATATAACGTTTGCATGTTCAAGATAGCATACATAGTTTGTCTCAGGTCTGTGGAGATCTTCACAATCGAGCAGCATTGATCACTTGCACCATGTACTTGTAATGTAATCTCAACTGCAATCCAGGTCATTTGGTTCTGCTATTGAACGAAGCACACAATATCTGACATTGTATTCGCAGTTGAACTTTGGTTGTACTTTTAGATGGTTGAAAGCATCGTGATAACACAGTGGAAATTCAACTAACATTTGGCAGGCTTTTCGAGTGGGTTTAATAAAGGGTGTAATCTCATTGATCAACCATGGTCTCAACCAAATATTACCCAATTATCCATGATGAAATGACTTGGTGTGCCCAGTGGGTTTCCACAACAGTCGATTCAGTTATTATATGATCGCTAGTCTTTACAACTGAGTTTTAAAGTTACTACTTCCCCTCTAATTGAGGAGTCTCTACTAAACAAACAAACTAGTGTTCTCCTGTATGTAAACAGTGTTGTGAAATTGGGTGGCAGATGGACAGACGGACAGATGTTCCCAACAGAAAGTTTAACAACCCGAGCTGAGCTCCAAATTACACCCCATCTGTTGCTCCTGTGCCCAGTCCCTCCCTCTGCTCTCCCCTGCACCTCATCTCCTACTCCATCCCTTTCTCAATACCTCTCCTCCACCCTACATCTCCTCCTCCATTCCTCCTTCTTCATCCATCACTTTAGGTCCCCTGGTGCACGGCTCCCAAACAGCTCTGGTTTCACTTACAAAACACTACAAATTAATCACGTATGTTCAGAGTATAACTTAACTCACCCTTTGAATGTTCTCTCTCTCAAAGTAACTTTATTTATTCCTTTTAGCTCCTACTAAAGTGGAGCAAAGGGCCTCAAGAAAGCTCACCCAGCCTTTTAGAATATTTATCAGCGACCAACATTGATTGGCCACAGAATCAACAGGGAATGTAACAACAAAGCTCAAAGGACACAGTGGTCTTGACCCTGGAGGACAGTTCCATGACCCCCATGACATCTCTGGTCTGGACAGGACGAAACTGGACTTACTTCACAAAGCTGACACAAGCAGACCAAGGAAACACTCGGCTCGGCCTACGCTACGTGACTCCTCGCATAATATCTGAAAGGAGAGAAAAACTTCCTTTGTCACTTTTCTCCTTTTCTCTTTCACCTCCATCTCTCCATCTCTCTTTCTCTCCCGCCATGCTTCTGATGGCAGCAGTGCGTGCTGCTAGACGTCAACTCTCTCTTCTCTCTCAGATGCTCTCTCTGCTCCGGGCCCTCCTACCTTGCCTTCTTTTTGTGCCCTGGCTCTTCCAAAGAGACCCCCATCTGTCCCTCCGCTCGCCCCATTGTGGGAGCCTCAAAGCCAGGCAACTTCCACAAAGCAGTGGGCGTGAGGAGGGGGGCCAGGGTAAACAGGACAGCACCCAGAGCCCATTAGAAGCTCTTTAACTCCGACACTCTAGTACTTCTCACACAGCTCTGGGAGGGGTAGGACCCCACCCCCTCATCCCAACCTCACAATATCACCTTTTATATCCACTCACATACGTATTAAGTCCGCCGGCCGATCTGCTCTCTTTCTCTCGTTCAACCCCCCCCCCCCCCCCCCCCAACCACATACCAACTCTCTTTCTTGCAGTTTCTTTTGGCACCATTGTTCCATTTAACCTGTTTTCCCTTATTTTTCAAACTAGCCCCACGGAAATAATTCTGTGTCTCTCCATGTGGGCAGGAGTACTGTACATTTAAGCAACAAGGCATGAGAACCCAGTGATTATCGTGTGATAGCTCCCGACTAAGGGCGGTTCTTAGGCCCTGTGTGCTATAACTCCTTGCTACCAACCAATCAGCGTCCAGGATCCAAACAACCCGTTTTCTAAGTTGTGCTTGGTGTATTTGGAGAAAGGGTGTTGTTTTTAAAGTAATGACCATGGTTGTTTCTGTACAAGGGGGTTTGGCTAGTGGCACATGTTTACTCTTGTCCAGTGAATGTTGTTTTGGTGGTGAAAACAGAAGTGCTGTTGTAGAGTTGTGTCTGGTGACGTACTATCATGTGCAGTTGTGCAAGGTAGAGCTTAGTGGTATCAAGTCAAGTTCATGACATATTATGTTTGACACTATGGATGGGAGTTTACTTCTGTGTCTGGTCTTACCCGACATCTCTTTAATTAGTATTTTTCCCTCCCCTCTCCTCCCCCAAGCCAACCCCGTCCTGTCTCCCCTGTTCCTTTATTGTTTGCCTCTTTCTTTTCCCCAAATCTCTTCCTCCCTGGGTCTATCCCTCTTTCTTTCTCTCCCCAGCTGCTCCCCTCGGTCCCAGCCGTCTCAGTTTCAGGACCCGTTCCACCTCTACCACCTATGCACTCCTTTCTCTCCCCTCCCTCTTTCTCTATCCTTTCCTGCCCTCCTCTTTCTCTCCCCTCCTCTTTCTTCCCACCTCTTTCTCTCTCCTCCCTCTTTCTCTATCCTTTCCTGCCCTCCTCTTTCTCTCCTCTCCCCCTCTGTCTGTCTCTCTCCCTCTTTTCTCCCTACATTGTATGTGACGCTGCGTCCCAGGAGGCAAGAAGATGAGAGAAAGAGGAGGAGGATGAAGAGAGGGAGGAGAGGAGAGGGAGGACCACAGTGTTAGCCCCATCTTAAAGGCAGGCTAGGGGATTAACCGCAGTGCAGACACTGATTAAAGCCTTCCAGCAGCTCCTATGGACACATTAATACCATCTTAATCACAACGCTTTATCCCTCCACCCAGCCCTCCATCTAGCTGGCCCCTATGGATCAGGACCTCTCATTTTAATGGGAGAGGCTGTTGTTTGACCAGTGGATTAGTAATGCTGTGCTCTGAGAGACAAAAACAAAATACCCCAGATGCTGTATATTGTCAATTATGTATTTATTATATTTTACTTTTATTTTACCAGGTCAGTTAAGAAAAAATATTATTTACAATGACGGCCTGGGCATGGACATACATAGGGCAGATTTTTCCCAGTGCCTGCATAATTATAAGATGTAGTTGGCCCTGGCCCTGTGCATATCAGTCCATGTATGTGGATTGAGTTGCGTCACAGATGACAATGACATATGAGCTGTCCCATGGGACTGACTGACTTGCCACAGGTCGCTGTCTGCTGCCCACACACTGGCCAAGATGGCATTTTATATACGGTAAAATACTTTTTGGCTCTTTCTTGCTCTACTGTATCTGTCTCTCTATCACCTCTGACCTTTGACACTTTTTCTAATCTTTTTAAAACATGAAAACATAATGTTTCGGAAATTGTTACCTGATATTTAATAAGTATCTCCTTCTCTACTAATTCATTTTATTTCAGAAGGATGATCCACATACCCTTCCCCATACCACTTAACAAATACACCATAGCAATATAGCAATGGCACAAAACAGTGGCAACACACCAGACATCAACTCTTCCAGCACTTTCTCCCTGACCAACATGGGTGTGTGTGTTTGTGTGGAGCTATGTGCCATTCCTATGCCCAGGCTGAGAGCGAATAAGAGGAGGAGAGAAAATAGGGAAGGGAAACACTTGTGAATGGATAGAGCAATGACTTCATTCACCTCTGCTCTCTCACACCCTGCATCCCTATTTCTCTCCCTCACTTTTTCTTCCCCGCTCACTCTCGTTCTCCCCCTCTCTTTCCCTCTCTCCAATTTGTCCCCAGCTGTCCGTCAACCCCCCGTAGTTCTCCCAGCTGTCTTTCATATCGGAACGAGAAGCGCCACACAACAATACAGGTCAGGGGTCAAGAGAAAGAACAGGCTGCACTTACAATGGACCAGTGGTGCCCACTAAAACAATCATTCCCTTTTTTCCCTCCCTTGCTTTTCTCTCATGCTGCCGGGACTTGTGGGACTGGAAAAGACACAAGTCTAAGGAGAGGTGGATGAGGAGGGGATGAGGTGAGAGCGATGGCTTTTGTTTTGGACGGCAGCCACAGAGGCACCTTCCTCTTTATTTCCATTAACTAAAGGACCAGAATGGTAAACATACACTCACACACTCATTCTCTTGCTCTCAGCTCTCCCTCTTTGCACACTGTCCCCCTGCCCTTTGTCTGTCTCAAGAACCCTCCTTTTCTACTATGTCAACACAGTGCTGAAACAAATCCTTGTTGCCAGAGTCAAATGAGAACTTTTGTTGTTTGTGGGGTGATATAAATTGTGTTGGAACTTTGCCTGAATTTGAGCAGCAGTGCTGGTAATGGGTGTCATAAAAATAATTTGTTCCGTATCAGTTGACTTTTTAAAATGTTATGTTAATGTTATATACAGTATATAAATGTTTTACTGCAGTTTTACCAAAAACATCCCAGAGTGGTGAATGAGTGGCTTTTTAACCATAGAGTTTTATAAATACAGTTTGTAATACCTACTGATTAAGATGTTTAATGAGCTTGGTTTTGGGCTAAACATGTTTTGGCATGAGGTGTATAGTAGAATGAGTCATTGGGAGAGAAAGGAGGGAGAGAAAGCCTTCCATGACACAGTCACCTGTTCCCCAGGCCTGTTTTCCCATGGCCCAGTGGCCCGCTGTGCCCCTTACTGACCTGGCAGATGCAGGGAAACCCTGTAGCGCAGCCCAGGAATTACATCACACACATTTTCATTAACATTAACCACAGGATCCTATTATCAAAACAAGTGTTGTCTTTTAGATTATCAGCTGAATGTAAATCAATTGTCTATATTATATGCTGATTTTTTTTCTCAATAAACGCAACATGAAAAGTGTTGGTCCCATGTTTCATGAGCTGAAATAAAAGATCCCAGAAATGTTTCATACACACATAAAGCTTATTTCTCTAAAATTGTGTGCACAAATGTGTTAACATCCCTGTTAGTGAGCATTTCTTCTTTGCCAAGATGCACCTTGTGCTGGGGACAATAAAGAACCACTCAAAAATGTGCAGTGTTGTCAAGCAACACAATACCACAGATGTCTCAAGTTCTGAGGGAGCATGCAATTGGCATGCTGACTGCAGGAACAACAGAGCTGTTTCCAGAGAATTCAATGTTCTACCATGAGCCGTCGCCAACGCCGTTTATTCCTATATGTATGTATTATTAAGGAATTGTTAAGAAAACAGAGGAAGAGACATTGACATATTCTGTCCTAATATGGGACCTTATGAGTGTTTTTAAAAGTACAATGGTAATATAACTACCCACATCTAATGGTACTATGGAGTAATCCAACATGCTGCTCAAAATGATGTGTTCTATCTGGTTGCCTATATCTGATATATTAATTTCATTTGAGTGAAAAGACAACAAACCATGGCAAAATGTGTTGCTTCAGAAATAGTATATAATATAAGAATATTTATTCAATTAAGTGCGAAACAGCTAAATATTTACAAAAACAGTCGTGATGGACACCATAAGAGACAAAATCCTGAAACGTTCTTCAAAAAAATTATATAATTTAAATGCTTCATTAGTAAAGTCGCCAGTGACTGAAAAACTATATACCAAGGAGACAGTAAAACAAAAACAGTGCTGAGAAAATTGCAAAAAGGATAATAGTTGTCAAAATAAATATTAAATACAGATATAAAAGAAATGCATTTCTGTTCATATGGCTAAAAGGATGCTGGCTACAGTAAGGGCCTCAGTGCAGAAGTTGAAGTAACTGAGTATAGAGCAACTTTTTGTGACACATTTTCTCTCCATCCTCAAGCACACAAGAGAGGACTTTCTTTCAACCCAGGTACTCTTGTATTTTAGTAAAAAAATGGATGGGTGTCTGAGACAGTGTGCAGTGCTTATACCTGGATATCTGATTTGGTAAACAAATAGTACAGCTACATATAATAGGAACTGAGGGAAGACTTATTCCACAGACAGAAACAAATTATGACAATACAAATAATGTCAACACAAATAATAAACAACAATGACAATAAATTAGTAATACAATGAAGGGTGCATCTTTATCTCTTCAGTAGTTCATTATGATCAGGTAGGTTGAGTTTAGTTGAGTCTCTCTCGGAGCATGCCATGCTCTCCCAGAGTAGGATACTAGACAGTGTAAAATGTCATATCATTGTCTCTCTACACAATCATTCATAGTCACGGGCCTATGTATGTGCAGAAAGGTTGGAGGACCAGAGGCAGGGCTGTGTATGGATCTCTCCCCTGCCTGGCCAACCAACTTCACTTTCCCCTTCACTCGCTGTAGATAGTGCCCATCTGTGAGGCGACCATGTGTGGTGCAGGGAAGGATTCAAAGGCCTGGATGTCTAGGGGCAGTTCGTAGCGCGAGGCCTGGAAGAGGTGGCCCTGAGGCCCTGGCAGCCCCGCCATGGAGGAGGGGGGGTAGTGGGGTAGGGACGAGAGGTAATGGGAAGGGTGGGAGGGGTAGTTCCTCTCAGCCTCGTGGGGGGAAGGTTCCTGCTTCAGGGCAAAGTTGCCACTGATGCTGAGGGGGGGCGTGAGGGGCCCGTCGTAAGGGGGGGTGCCATTGCTACTACACTCATTAGGGGAAGGGTGCTGTTCGTAGGGCCCTCCCTCGAAGCTCTTCATATGGAGGAGGTGGGAGGCCTCCAGGGACCCGTAGGGGGGGCTAGGCAGGCCCGGAGAGGGGTAGTGACCACTCAGGGGGTGATGGCCACCAGGCTGCCCTGCTACACCACTACCAACTCCTGGAGCTCCTCCAAAGGGCTTGTCATCCAGCTTGTTGATCATTTTGGGGGCAGAAGCCCCCAGCTGGAGACACCCAGCCACCAGGTTGCTAGTGGGCTGGGACAGGCCTTTACACAGCATCTCTGTGAAGCCGTGGCTCTCTGGGGACTGACCGCTCTCCAGCACCTCAGACAGGGCCCAGATGTAGTTGCGGGCCAGTCGCAGGGTCTCGATCTTGGACAGTTTCTGGGTCTTGGAGGCGCAGGGCATGACCTTACGTAACACATCTAACGCGTCGTTCAACCCGTGCATGCGGGACCGCTCGCGGGCGTTGGCCTTGGTGCGTCTCGCCTTGAACCTCTCCTGTCTGCCTCTGGCCATCTTCTTCTTCTTGGGCCCCCTCCGTTTGGGCGCCTCGTTCTCTCCGTCCATTCCAGTCTCCTCATCATCATCATTATAATTGTCTTCCTCCTCCTGATCCTCCATGTCTTCGCTGCCCAGCTCGATGCTCCCACGGCCTCCTGGGCCCAGGCCGTAGCGGCCCCCCATCTCTGGACCTCTCTCTCCATCTTGGGAGCTCAGGTCCTCATCTAGCCAGGCCAGAGAACTGACCAGCTCAGACACATCTCCTTCTCCAGGCTTACCAAATCGTTTGGTCATCATTGTGATCTGAGGAAAACAAAACACATTTGGTCAAGCTCATGAATCAGCTGTTTTATTTTTCATCATTGTTTGTCATCCTTGTTTGGAATTGGAATTGGTTGACCTATCTCTTTAACTTGATTCCCAACTGGTTGCCTATACATACACGAGAGAGTATAATTTCAGCACTGTCATGTGGACAGCACACACTAGCAGAGACAGTTCCTTTTCCATTCCAACAGAATGGATGAACATTTTTGCAGATACAGAACATCTCTCCTCTCTCAACTCATTCAAAGGGAAAAGCAAAATCATTCCTGTCCTTTGTAGGATGATCTAATGTGAGACACTTTGGGGATAAACTCTGTGGTTCCCTGCTGTTTATGCCGTGGTGGTTGTGGAGACGCTGTCAATCTGGGACATGCGGGATTTAACCTGGATATAAAACCCTCAGATTAAATTCATGGTAGTCTACAGAGCCAAGTCAACAAACACGGAAACAACCGGACCAAATATCTCCTGCATCAACAGTTACATTTGATTTGCTGATTGGAATGAGTACCGCTTTAAATCCAATCTTGCGTGGAATTGTTTTCGAAAATGCCACTGTAGATTGATATCTGAGTCCAAAGGATAAAAAACGTTCAATGGGGACTCGGGTGAACTTTCCTAAACACACCAACAACCAAATAAATCTCTGCCTAAGGACACACACTATTGTTCTACAACTAAGTCGTCCTAGTTAGTGATCGTGAAGTCGTGCGTACAAGTAGTACAGTTTACTATAGGCCTAAAAATCATGAATAACAACAATGTATTACGCACGGACTCAACTCTGTCTAGACTGAATGATTAACAAACAATCATAACTGTATTTGACACTGACAATAGTATTGAATATGGTACAATACAAACCATAACATTTATATCTATAACAGTCTATATCAGGTTAATAAATAAAGATAGTGGTATCTCACTTTCTTGTTGCTATGATACGATAATGCATTATAGTTGTTTGGTGGCATTGTCATAAAGCCTATTATGAAGAATGCCATCTTCATCAATTACCTTTCCTGTTATAGAAAATAGTAAAAATATCGAATATTAAGGCCGTTTACAGTTGTTTGTTTCTGTTGACACGCATTGCATAAATATGCATAGGCCTATGGGTTGATCCTGTGTGACGAATACTACATGATCTGGAATAGAATCACATGAAATGCAATTATTTGATTGACATAAAATCAAAACGCACCTGTTTATGTTCACAACTCGCTCTTCCAAACTTGTCAGACGTCCCGGCTAACTTCCAAAGTCCCAGTACCAAGCAAAATGACTTTATAGCCAATCCTCAACAGATGCCGTTTCTCTCTGTAGCAGTCCTTCGCAAGTTCCTTTTCGTTCCCTCAGTTATACAATCAGTGCGCGAGGGGACTTTCATCTCCGACTGGCATGAATATGTCTGAGTTTAGCCTTTAGGAGGTGGACTGGCCCCTCCCACGAGCGCCCCACCCATAACATTCAGCTTATCCAAAGGCGTGTGGCGGGCTCGTGGCCAAAGTGTTCTGTCCAGACAGCCACACATGCGTCACCAATCTTTTTGTGTTTGTGCGTGCGTGCGTGCGTGTGCGTGTGTGTGTGTGAGAGAGAGAGAGATTTTGCGCAAATGTCCACAATTCCATCATTATTTCATACAATATTATGTGTCCAAAATCGTCCATAACTACCTATGTCATTTTAAATAGGCAATTATGAGATGTATTTAGCAATTCCATTTCTTGTAAAAAGCGGATGTTGTGCTCGATTAAGCTCCAAATGTGAGAGGCCTATATGCTACGGTTGTTCCGTAACCCAATTTGTATACAACATGTATATGTTTCCTTAACAATTTGTGATGTTCATCATGCACAATACTTAGAATATAAATGTTCGTTAATGCTTGGATGATCATGGATTGAAATCATACACATGATTAACAAAGCGCGCGTTTTGATATTTTAATTACGCACATTCTGAAGAAGGGACGCTCCTTCATCGCGTTATGTGTAAGTGATTTTGACAGCTTGGTGTGGTAAGACCAGGTGTATGCGTTGTTCACCCGTCCATTAATTTGCTTCTTCCGCTTATTAGCCATATACCCTACTCCCCAGTCTCTGTACCCAAGATCAGTTGAATGAGTCAAGCAGCAAATACGTTTTATCTGATTTAAACGGTTGGTGCGCCGGAATTCTCTGAGAATATACAGTATCTATTTTAAAATTATATTTGGGTTGGAATTGCATCATCATATTAAAATAAAAGTTGTAAATCGAAAACAAAGTAGATTTGATATACAACTCAAGACTAAATCATATCTGACTCAAAATAATGTATTCGTTTGCGAAATACAAATAATTTCCAAGTTTAATTGGGGATAGTTTGAGATGGAGTAAAATGGTGTTTCACAGTTCATTGTTTCAACTGGTAGTTTAAAGGGTATTTTAGGTTTAATATAACTTAAAAGTTATTAAAAGCACTTTTGCACACAATATTCCATTATTACTACCCCTCCCTAGCCGGGCTGACGCTACCATGACACAGCGCAGGGAAAGCTGGGACACACTGCTCTGGAAAGGAGGCTGTTTGATAATGAAATATTCGCTCTGAAATTGGGTGACAGGTTTGATTGGATGTCTCAAATGTTCGTTTTTTTCATCTGGGGTTAAGACCTCACATTGTTTGGATTTGAAAATCCAACCGTTGTAAAGGAAGGGGGGTGGCACTGGGGGCCTGTGTGTGGCTGTGTATGTGGGTATTTGAGTGAGAAAGACACAGAGGAGAGCCAACCAAATTTGCAGTTAAAGCCCAGTCCCCTTCCTTATCGAGGCATTGTGCCAACAACATCAGAGTCATTACAGACTCTGAAGTCAGGAAGAGAGTTAGGCCTTAGACAGACTAACATTTCCCATCATTTAGTCCCGCTCCTTACCTTTTTCCAATTTCACAACAAATGCCAAGGCATAACAAACACAACATATGTGATGTCCCAGTGCATGGTGCAGGGTGAGCCACCACACAGTCGGGGATCTATTGTGGTCAGATGCTATTGACAGCCGTGGCTTGCGGCGCACGTGCCCCCGCATTGATCCCATTGTATACATGAGACACATCTGTGCTTGCAACTGTGCTCTTGGGCTTTCTTACACTCTCTCTCTCATCGGAAAACCCACATCGGCCTACAGCTCAGTTACATTTCCTTTTGGTCTTTAGCTCATAGATATAAATATAACATATTGCATCATCATTGAGTAGAATTTGCATTTTGAAATCTTATGACATTAAGTTGCTGGGCTAGGCTGTAGGACTCTCTAGATCACTGTAGGGCCATATGGTCAGATATAAGAAACGAAAGAGGGGGTGCATCTGTTGCTTGTGGGTTCACACATCACTCGCCCGCCTCACTTGATATCACGACGCCCATACCCACGTGGCCTTTTCATTCCTAATCAGCGCATTGCACACGTTGGCGTGCGGATGGAGCGGGCATGGTTTGGTTTTTACGTGCGTGCGCGCTTCGTGCATATGAGTGTGCGTGCATGGCGTTGTCCAGTGTGGAAACCAGAAGTAGTCGTGTGTGTGTCAACAGTTTGTGCAGCCAGACCCAGTGTCTTCTATGTGCGGCCCCCTGCTCCCACTTAGCTTCACAGTCCCCCAGGTAACTCCTATCCCCCACAATCTCTACCTCCCCTGAGTCCATGCCAGTCCTCATCACACCTGCAGCCTGCTCTGGGAATAGTAGCTCTGGGAATAGTAGCTCTGGGAATAGTAGCCCTGGGAATAGTAGCTCTGGGAATGTTGAATAGTAGTGCTGCCTAGCTTCCCACAGCCTAGCCCAGTCGTCCCAAATGTCCCTAATGACAGACTAAGGGGGAACTTGGGAATTGTGTCCCTCCTGTCTGCTTCAATTCTGACTAGAATATCCAGTTTGACAAATATCACTAGAATATGTTTTTAGTTAGGGGATTCCGACAATATTAACAAATGTCCCACTCACGTGGGCAAGGAAACAAGCTTTGATGGATTGGGGTTTGTATTAGGTTTTTAAATGCTGCTTTTGTTGTTATGATTGTTGTTATCCCCCCCTTTTCACACAAAAAATCCTGCCACAAGTGAGTTGTCTGTCGCTCCTGCCCCATGGGATGGATTTAGAGGGGAACGGGGGGATTCTACGCTACTCTGACAGATGGGTCTCTCTCTCTCTCCATCGCTCGCTAAAACACAGACACACACTGGCACACCGAGACAGCAAGAATACAATAGGAATTAAAGCCGTGCACACATGCTCCCTCGGCCGGGCTGAAAGCTGAGCCCCTTGTAGTAATCAGAAAAGGATGGAGGGAGCGCGGATGTGTGCGAAGGGAGGGGCGTGTTTTGAAGGGGGATGGGGGGAGGGGGGAGTGTTGTGTGCTTCTTTTTTTAGCTCGAATGAAACATTTGCCTTATTTGCCTGTTTCAAATCTTTTTGATTCAAGATACATTTTCCTTGCCATGGAGCTCTCCATTTTTGTCATAAAGCATGTTTGAAGTTGAACTGTTTCCACTGTCAACCTTTCAGTTGTGACAAGTTTTATCCCTCTCCCTGTTTACCCCTCTTCCATCTGTATGTCTGTGTTTTCTTGTCTGTTTATCTGTCTCTGTATAGTAAATGTGTGTGTCCTATAAAATGGAGTCCACTCAGCATGCTCTGTTAGCTGTTGACTGAGGCTGAATATACATACGTACAGACTATCCTGGGGGAGAGACTAAGCCCCACTGAATGTGCCTAACACAGGGGACATGCATGCACACACATACTGTACGACTGTGGACTGTTGACGTCTACATGCTCTCTCTATTATTGCAATCCCAGTGTCCCCTCAGGGAAGTCGAAGAAGACGAATAAAGAGTTCAGAAGCAGAATGAAAAGGGAGATCATGCCCTCTGTTCCCAGACAGGGAGGATGGGAATAAGACTGAGTCTGTCTCCATGTGTAAATCAAACCAATATTATATATGGAGACCCACCAGCCTAATTGGAGGCATACAATTGGCCATTACTACGCTATGCCACCTGCTGCCAATGGGCCTGCAGCCACTCGAAACATGCGGCAGCCCCTCGAAACATGCGGCAGCCCCTCGAAACATGCGGCAGCCCCTCGAAACATGCGGCAGCCCCTCGAAACATGCGGCAGCCCCTCTAAACATGTGGCAGCTCCTTTAAACATGCTGCAGCACCTCGGCAGTAGAGAATTTGTGTGATGGATGCAGAATCAAATGGACATGCATGTACTGTACTGTAAATAGACATTTCTCAAACCAAAAAGTCTTAAATTTAGGTAAGCGTGAGTTTAGGAGTCAAACTTTAAGTCAACAGGTTGCAAGGAGCTATTGGACAAGTGCAGTCAACACATTTTTCCATAAGTGTTTCGCTATTAACAAAATCGGCTTGATGAGATTTTTAGCGTGTGGGGCACAGACTGAGCCTTTTGCAATTCCTCGAAGGCAGCGAATGGATTTAAATCGCACTAAAGTGGGCAGTATAAAGAATGGGGATTCTGCCTTGAGGCTTCTAAATCTAACAGTGGAGATAGAGAGCTAGTAAACAAAGGAGGCAGTAGTTTCATATTCAGTTCTGTAAAGACACTACAACCTCCATCCCATCTACCCTCTGAGCATTAAACACAGTTTTTTGGAGTCCTGGGAGATGGATGTTGGTGGGGGGGGGGGGGGGGGGGGGTTCCATCTGCCATGCTAGGGGTGCTGGGGGAGACAGGCATATCCCAAGGGGGTTTTGGGAGCGAGGGAGCAGGAGGGAGCGAGAGAGGGACCTGAATAGATTACACCAATCCACTAATCAAGGGCGGTAATCTGTGTGTCTCTCACACACTAAACAGTGTTGGGGAACAGACAGAGCAATAGCATCAGTAGGAATAGGGAGATTCAGGTATCATCTATGAAATGATTCTAACAACAGATCAAATGCATTGACAGATTTCTTCTTCTGACACATGTTTTTTGAATGAGAGTAATAAATAGGTGTGATTGGCAAGGAGCCATAGAGTGTGTCTGTGATCAGGTGTTTGTGTCCCACAAGTGGCCCCGCTGATTCCCTGTGTGACTATTATGCAAATACAGTAGCATCCAGGCATGCCAGCAGCCTGAATTAGTCCAATGGATAAAAGTGCTTTTAATCAAATTAGATTACCATATTGATTTTATCATTTTGATATATTGTGATTTATTGTGATTTATTGTGTAAAAACATCGGTGAAATTGATTGATACTTGATATGCAAACAAAAACATTGTCCATTTAATGCAAAAGAGAAACAATAAGGTCATTTGCGGCAAAGGAAATTGAGATGGTAAATGTTTTACTTTCCGTGGATTTCCACAAAAAAATGTTTATCAGTCCCAGGAATTAGGCATAACCTCTTCACAAAATGATTAAAATAGATTGAGTTTGTCCCATGCCAATCACACTCATGTAGAGTAACCATCTTCAGCACTTTTGTTCTTTCTGAAAGGGCCTTGTCACACTACCAACGGCAACCAAATTCGGCTGTAAAGTGTCTTATCTAATGTCAAAACTAAAAGGGATGTTAGTGTGTTAAAAGACAAGCAGCGCAAAATAAAATAATCAAGTTGCCTCTAGAGTCATGGTCTCTCATCATGCTGGTTTTGATGTGGGGCAGCCTGACTCAGTCTGGATGGAAGCTTTCTGAGTGGGTAAAGCTGTACAGGCCTAGGGATGAGATGCTTAATGATGGAACTGAACTGATCCTCCAGGGCAAAAGGCTCTTCAGCATCATGGATTAAACACCTCCTCTACCTCCTGCAGTCTAAGTATTGGCAGGGCCTGTGCTGCCTCTAGCCCTCTAAGCTCCCGGTCCCCTCATTTTATTGTTTCGTTCGCCCCAGTCAATATTAAGCTTGGTTAATGTGATCCAGAGGCAGCTGCATGGAGGAGTCCTGGCTTGCATCCCAAATGTCACCATATTCCCTGTGTAGTGCACTACCCCTATGGGTCTTGGTCAAAGGTAGTGTGTAGCTTGCACTACATAGGGCATAGGGGTGCCATTTGGGATGCAAACCCTGATGATTACCATGACACAGCCGTAAGAAGAGGAGGGGTATAATATCATTAAAAATAAATCAGGTGCTGGGAGATTCAGCATGGCAGGGCAGAAAGGGAGGGGAGGGGAGGGGAGGGAAGGGGGGTTGTAAGACATTCGTTTGGGAGAATTGGTATAATTTCATTAGGGGACCCCAAAGGAACCATTGAAACATTTCCTCTTAGTTAGAATAATTCAATTTATTCTCACACCACAGGCCTCAGAAATGGAAAATAAAATAGAGTTTGTTTTTACAAAGTACCCCACCCCTTTACTGTTGCAACCTTGGATAACATTTTCCTGGGAAGCCCAATTCCCCGTTCAACCACTGGCGAAATCCCATCACATCTCAAACGGTGTTTCTAATACATGAAATTATACACAGACTACCCCTTGCTAATCAGGAAACTCTTGGGTATGTTGTGGTGGACTGTCATTACAATTGCTTCACGGGAACCTGGTAAAAGTATGTTTGTAGTGTAGCTAGCCAAATGGCTCTGAATTTGCTGTCAGCATGCATTCAAAGCTATAACCACGTTTGGAGCTAGTGCCCTCAAATTGTATTCCTGATGTCGACAGCTGATGGAAGTTGTATTTATAACGTTGATAACTTAGCTAATTAACATACATTTTGAGAAAACAAGTTACAGTATATTAAGTAGCTAGTTTTGGTTGTCAATGAGACTGAGATGAGAGCAACTAATCAGCTGAGCTAGCCAGCATTGTAACAAAAGTTTAATTTCGGTCTCGGGAAAATATGGTAATCATCAGGCTCTGCATTTCAGAAATCACAGTAGCAAGTACTCCTGGTACACTTTTCAATTATTTAGACATTTAAACATTTATTTTTTTAAAGAATACTCTCCAGTTTTTGCCATAGCTTTCATTCGATTTTAACCGGAGCTTGTCTAAGGAATTGGTATAATGCTGCATTCAAAACAACTGCGAACTCGGAACTGGGAAATCTCCGACTCCGACTTCAGTGCGATCGAAACAACTGGGAACTCTGAAAACATATGAGGTCAAATCATGACGACAGTGATCTTCAGATCGGAAAGTCGGAGCTCTAGAAAGAGGCCCGAGTTCCTAAATTGGAATCTCAAGTTGGATGATTTTCGATTTTCCCCAGTCGGAGCTATTTTTTCCCCCGAGTCCCAGTCGTTTTAAACGCATGTTGGAAGTCGGAGATTTCCGAGTTCCCAGTTCCCAGTTGTTCTGAACGTGGCAATAGACTCGAAGACAGTTGCTATTCATTGGAACGCTGGTTGCCCCACATTCTGGGGCGGGGCTTAGCGAAGGGTCAATTGAATGATCTGAATATTGATTTTAGGGAGTTCGGTTAAAATAAGGATATTGCTGTAATAGGCTATAGGGCTGGACAAGCTTTAAATTTAGCAAAGTTATTGGTTTATAAAATGGCCCAGAAGGAATGTTTTGGGATTCTGATTGCTATTGCTCGGTCCATGGTTAATTATTGTTATGGGGGGTATTCGGAAAAAACGTGACGACTTGCCCCAGTGCCAACTAATCCCTTTAAACGGTTTGAGACGAGTGACTGTGCTGTTTGCTCGCCAGACTCGGCTTTATCCGTCCTGTCATCTTAACATCAACCCTCACTCAGCTGGGACCATGTAGGGGCAACACATCTATGAACAGAATACAGACATTGTTTTGAAATCTTTATAATGAAGTAAAATACATTTTGAATGCAGAATCAAAACGTTGTGTTCGGAATGAAAGTCATACAGTTTAGGTGGTCGTTTTTCTTCACTCGCAACATTTAAATATTCGATATGCTAAAAGCCCAGAAGTGCCGTTGGTCGCGCAGTGAGGATCGTATGTCGGTATTGTTCTGGGACTCGAGACATAAACGGTGATTTCAAGGGCCATTGAGCGCGCGATGGATTGTGCCTAAAATCCATTGAGGGGCGGAGGGCATCGATTATTCGGAGAGCGGTGCTACCAGAAGTGGGCTAGTAGTCTACATCTCTGGATGAATCGGTCCTTCTTCTCTGTGGTGCTGAAAGTAGTAATTCAGCAGATAATTAATTAGAAATGCTAAAACAAAGAGAACAGCAGTTTTGACTTAAGGGTATTATCCAATGTATTAGGCTTGACTTTTGCAAGAGCTCACCAGAGCTGAGAACCGGAATCTCAAATTGTGTACTGTTTGAGCTCCTGTTCCTATTTATTATAGAATATTATCTCAAAGGTATTGTAGAGCTCCTGCACCTACATGTAATGAGTACCCGCAACTATTTCAGTCCAAATTAAGCACTGTAAACGCTAACTGCAAGAAGCAGGAGATAATTCATATTAGGCAAAAACCCCACTGCACACCACGTCTTTTCAACCTCGAGAATTGGGTTATATTTGGTAGATACATTTATCAATGAGATTCAAACCTATTTTCACCTATTCAAAAAGACACCCAAAAGTGTGTTGAATTCCTAATGTGTTCACTATTATTTCAACCATCTATAAGCACAACCAAATTCCAATTGAAAATCAATGTCTGATTTTTTGTTTAGTTATCACCTAAATGTGTTATCATGACACATTCAACCATTTGAAAGCACACTAAAGTTCAAATGGGAATACAATCTCAAATATTTTCTTTATTTATACAACAACTTAATGTGTTATCACTGTGCTTGATCTAATAGCACAACCAAATGACCTGGATTGCAGTTAGTTGAGATTACATTAAAGTACATTGTGCAAGTGATCAATGCCGTTTGAGATTATGTGCAGATTATTCTAGCAATTGGGAAAATGTCCACAGACAGTCCACAGCCATGGGACCCTGAACATGCACGCTTTCTATAATTACATAAGAATACATTTAACAGTAACCCCAAAATGTGGCCATGGATATGTTACTCATTTTAAGGTTGAATAAATACTGTTACATTAGTTTGTAAATGAGTCTTAACGTTAGGCTATTTACTGTCTTACTAAAGTAATATTGAATTGTGTTTCTTGACAAGGTAACCAAATATCAACATTTAAAGGAGATGTATCTACGGCTTGTATAGTTCCATCTGAGCCACTGGTTCAATCCTATTCTTTAATGTTTCTTTTTGGTTGAGTTGGAGATGTGAATCCACCAGATAATTTGTTAACTTGTCGATAAGTTAATAGGCCATTTACCATATTGCAAAAGTGATATTGAATTGTGTTTGGTTGTCAACGCAACCAAATATCAACTTTTGAAGGAGATGTATCTTCTGCTTGATAGCTCCATCTGTGCCACTGAGTCTGGCTTTAATCCAGTTTGTCTACAAATGAATGATTGATGTGTTGGATTCATGTCTCCATTCCAACCAAAATCTAAGTTAAGGAAAAAGAAGAAATCAAACTTTAAATACAGTTTGATTTGATGTCACAGTGGGTGCAACTGGTCGAGGGAAGTCAGGTGCAGGAGAGTAGAGATGAGTGAACAAGCACACTTTAATCAGGCAGAGGAAAACAGCCGGACGCAACTGCGTCAACATACTCCGGCCCAAATGGACAAAGTGATAGCGCACAAATTACACAGATAGGTAACAAACACCAAAACCACGGGTTACAATAATACCCGGTGCAAAACCAGCCTGAAGCGTCACACACGTAACGAAACGAACAATACCACACACAGACATGGGGGGATTAGAGGATAATATACACGTAGAGTAATGAGGGGATGTAAACCAGGTGTGCGGGAAGACAAAACAAATGGAAAATGAAAAGGTGGAGCGGCGATGGCTAGAAGACCGGTGACGTCGACCGCCGAACGCCGCCCGAACAAGGACAGGGACCGACTTCGGCGGGAGTCGTGGCAGTACCCCCCTCTTGACGCGCGGCTCCAGCAGTGCGCCGACAACGGCCTCAGGGACGACCCGGAGGGCGAGGTGCAGGGCGATCCGGACGGCGACGGTGGAACTCCCGCAGCAGTGAAGGGTCCAACACGTCCTCCACCGGAACCCAGCATCTCCCCTCCGGACCGTACCCCTCCCACTCCACGAGATACTGAAGGCCCCTCGCCCGACGCCTCGAATCCAGTATGGGGCGAACGGAATACGCCAGGGCCCCCCCGATGTCTAGAGGGGGAGGAGAAACCTCCCGCACTTCAGAATCCTGGAGCGGGCCAGCCACCACCGGCCTGAGGAGAGACACATGGAACGAGGGGTTAATATGGCAATCGGGTGGAAGCTGTAACCTGTAACTAACCTCGTTCATTCTCCTCAGGACTTTAAATGGCCCCACAAACCGCGGCTTCAGCTTCCGGCAGGGCAGGCGGAGGGGCAGGTTTCGGGTCGAGAGCCAGACCCGGAGCCAGCCTCACTGCGGTGACGGTCTGCGCTGGCTTTCTGGCGCAGCACGGCCCGCTGGAGGTGAACATGAGCGGCGTCCCATGTCTCCTCCGCGTGCCTGAAACAGTCGTCCACCGCAGGAGCCTCGATCTGACTCTGATGCCAAGGCGCCAGAACCGGCTAGTACCCCAGTACGCACTGGAAGGGGGAGAGGTTAGTGGAGGAGTGGCGGATTGGCGGAGCGAGTTCTGAGCCATCTCGGCTCAGGGCACGAACGCCACCCACTCCCCTGGCCGGTCCTGGCAATAAGACCGCAGAAACCTAACCACATCCTGGTTCACTCTCTCCACCTGCCCATTACTCTCAGGGTGAAAACCCGAGGCAAGGCTGATTGAGACCCCCACACGTTCTATGAACGACCTCCAGACCCTCGACGTGAACTGGGGACCCCGATCAGACACTATATCCTCAGGCACCCCGTAGTGCCGGAAGACGTGCGTAAACAAGGCCTCTGCAGTCTGTAGCGCCGTAGGGAGACCGGGCAGAGGGAAGAGACGGCAGGACTTAGAGAAACGATCCACAATGACCAGGATCGTGGTGTTCCCCTGTGAGGGGGGAAGACCTGTGAGGAAATCGACCGACATGTGCGACCATGGCCGTTGTGGAACGGGTAAGGGGTGTAACTTACCTCTGGGCAGGTGCCTAGGAGCCTTACACTGGGCGCACACCGAGCAGGAGGAAACATAAACCCTCACGTCCTTGGCCAAGGTAGGCCACCAGTACTTCCCACTCAAACAGCACACCGTCCGACCGATGCCTGGGTGACCAGAGGAGGGTGACGTGTGAGCCCAATAGATCAACCAGTCACGGACAGCAGACGGAACGTACAGACGCCCAGTGGGACACTGGAGGGGAGCGGGCTCTGTACGTAACGCCTGCTCAATGTCCGCGTCCAGCTCCCACACTACCGGCCCCACCAGGCAGGAGGCCGGGAGTATGGGGGTAGGATCCATGGGCCGCTCCTCTGTGTGATACAGCCGGGACAGTGCGTCTGCCTTCACATTTTGGGAACCTGGTCTGTAGGAAAGGGTGAAAACAAAACGGGTAAAAAACAGGGCCACCTTGCATGATGAGGATTCAGTCTCTTCACTTCCAGGATGTACTCCAGGTTGCGGTGGTCAGTCCAGATGAGAAAAGGGTGTTTAGCCCCCTCAAGCCAATGTCTCCACGCCTTCAACGCCTTGACAACAGCGAACAACTCCCGGTTCCCCACATCATAGTTTCGCTCCGCCAGGCTGAGCTTCCTCGAGAAGAAGGCACAGGGGCTGAGCTTCGGTGGCATCCCCGAGCGCTGAGAGAGCACAGCTCCTATCCCAGCCTCGGACGCATCCACCTCCACTGTGAATGCCAAAGAGGGATCCGGATGGGCCAGCACGGGAGCCGAGGTAAACAGATCCCTCAGGTGACCAAAAGCCATGTCCGCCTCAGCCGACCATTGCAAACGTACCGTGCCCCCCTTCAGCAGTGAGGTAATGGGAGCCGCTACCTGACCAAAACCCTGAATAAACCTCCGGTAGTAATTGGCAAACCCTAGAAACCGCTGCACCTCCTTTACCGTGGTGGGAGTCGGCCAATTACGCACGGCTGAAATGCGGTCACTCTCCATCTCCACCCCTGAGGTGGAAATGCGGTACCCTAGGAAGGAGACGGACTGCTGGAAGATCAGGCATTTCTCAGCCTTGAGGTACAGGTCATGCTCCAACAGTCGACCAAGCACCCTGCGCACCAGGGACACATGCTCGGCGCGTGCAGCGGAGTATATCAGAATGTCATCAATATACACCACTACACCCTGCCCGTGCAGGTCCCTGAAAATCTAGTCTACAAAGGCTTGGAAGACGGATGGAGCATTCATCAACCCGTACGGCATGACGAGGTACTCATAATGCCTTGAGGTAGTACTGAACGCCGTCTAACACTCGTCTCCCTCCCGGATACGCACCAGGTTATAAGCGCTCCTGAGATCTAGTTTGATGAAGAAGCGCGCCCTGTGCATTGACTCAATCACTGTGGCTATGAGAGGTAGCGGGTAACTGTACTTCACAGTGATCTGGTTTAGGGCTCGATAGTCAATACACGGGTGCAGACCTCCCTCCTTCTTCACAAAAAAATTTACTTGAGGAGGCGGGTGAAGTGGTGGACCGAATGAACCCCTGGCGCAGGTATTCGGAGACATATGTTTCCATTGCCGCCGTCTCCGCCTGTGACAGGGGATACACGTGACTCCTGGGAAGTGCGGCGTCTACCTGGAGGTTTATCGCACAATCCCCTGACGATGGGGTGGTAATTGAGTCGCCCTCTTTTTAGAGAAGGCTAGAGCCAAATTGAAATATTCGGGGGGAATGCGCATGGTGGAGACCTGATCTGGACTTTCCACCGTGGTAGCACCAACGGAAACCCCTAAACAACTCCCCGAGCACTCTCGCGACCACCCCGTGAGAGCCCTCTGTTGACATTAAATAGTGGGGTCATGACAAGCTAACCAGGGAAGGCCTAGCACCACGGGAAACGCAGGAGAGTCATTGAGCAAGAGACTGATTCTCTCCTCGTGACCCCCCTGCATCACCATGCCCAGGGGAGTGGTGGCCTCCCTAATCAACCCGGACCCTAATGGTCGACTGTCCAGAGCGTGAACTGGGAAGGGCCTAACCACTGGAACAATAGGGATCCCTAAACTATGGGCGAATGCTCTGTCGATAAAATTCCCAGCCGCGTCTGAATCGACGAGCGCCTTATGCTGGGAATGCAGGGAAAACTCAGGAAAGTTAACACGCAAAAACAGGTGTGCAACAGAAGGCTCTGGATGAGAATGGTGCAAGCTCACCTGTGGTGACGCCAGAGTGCCCTGCCTGCTGCCTCGACCCCCAGAGGAACCAACCCGACACCGACCGGCAGTGTTACCTCTGCGGCCACAGATGGTGCATGTGAAGGCCCATCCTCCGGTCCCCGCGCGCAGCACCTCCCAGCTCCATAGGTACCGGAGCGGTGGTGCTGGGAGAGGGAACCGACAGAGCCCTCTCTGAACGTCCGCGGGTGGCCAACAGGTTATCCAGCTGGATGGACAGGTCCACCAGCTGGTCCAAGGTGAGGGTGGTATCCCTGCAGGCCAACTCCCGACGGACATCTTCGCGCAGGCTGCAGCGATAGTGGTCGATAAGGGCCCTGTCGTTCCATCCCGCTCCGGCGGCCAGGGTCTGAAAGTCCAGGACGAACTCCTGGGTGCTCCTCGTCCCCTGCCTCAGGTGGAAGAGACGTTCACCCGCCGCTCTACCCTCGGGCGGGTGGTCGAAGACTACCCGGAAGCGGCGGGTGAAGTCCTCGAAGTGGTCCAGCGCAGCATCTCCTTCCACCCACATGGCATTAGCCCACTCGAGGGCTTTCCCCGAGA
This sequence comes from Salvelinus alpinus, assembly GCF_045679555.1. Lineage (NCBI taxonomy): Eukaryota > Metazoa > Chordata > Actinopteri > Salmoniformes > Salmonidae > Salvelinus > Salvelinus alpinus. The sequence continues at coordinate 14,154,588 of NC_092102.1, forward strand.
GGCACGAGACGAGGGCGGACACCCTCTCACGTCCCGAAGGAGCCGGGTAGACGGTCGCCAGGTACAGGTCCAACTGCAGCAGGAAACCTTGGCAGCGCGCCGCCGACCCATCATACTCCTCGGGAAGGGCGAGACGAACCCCACTGGGACCGGGTGCAGGAGGGGCGAGTAGTTGGCAAACCCTGTAGTGCTGGTGGAGGTGCTGGAGGGACTCTAGTTTGAACGACGCGGTCCATAACGGCGCCGAGATGGTTTAGCATCGCCGCGTGTTCTCGGACGCGCTCCTCGACCCCTACAACAGGGTTACCTGCTCCTGTTGACTCCATAGGGGGTGTGGTATTCTGTCACAGTGGGTGCAACTGGTCGAAGGAAGTCAGGTGCAGGAGAGCAGAGATGAGTGAACAGGCACACTTTAATCAGTCAGAGGAAAACAGCCGGACGCAACTGCGTCAACATACTCCGGCCCAAATGGACAAAGTGATAGCGCACAAATTACACAGATAGGTAACAAATACCAAAACCACGGGTTACAATAAGACCCGGCGCAAAACCAGCCTGAAGCGTCACACACGTAACGAAACGAACAATACCACATACAGACATGGGGGGATTAGAGGATAATATACACGTAGAGTAATGAGGGGGATGTAAACCAGGTGTGCGGGAAAACAAGACAAAACAAATGGAAAATAAAAAAGGTGGAGCGGCGATGGCTATAAGACCAGTGACGTCAGCCGCTGAACGCCGCCAGAACAAGGAGAGGGACCGATGTCACGCCCTGACCTTAGAGATGTCTAAGGTTTTATGTCTCTATTTGGTTTGGTCAGGGTGTGATTTGGGGTGGGTATTCTATGTTCTATTATTTGTATTTCTATGTTTTGGCCGGGTAGGGCTCTCAATCAGGGAGATCTGATTGAGAACCATACTTAGGTAGCCCTTTTTCCCACCTGTCTTTGTGGGAAGTTGACTTTGTTTGGGGCACATAGCCTTTAGCTTCACGGTTTGTTTTGTAGTGTTTATTGTTTTGTTCGGCGTCTTTTCTAATAAAAAGAACATGTACGCTAACCACGCTGCGCTTTGGTCTACTTCTGTTGACGGCCGTGACAACCGACTTCGGCGGGAGTCATGACAGTTAATCCTATTCTTTAACTTTTATTTTTGATTGAGATGGAGACGTGAATCCAACATATTTATCATTAGCTTGTAGATTCCATTTGAAATCCACCAAAGCTTGAAACCCTAGGCCTATATGTATTGTCAATTTTTTTGTTGAATCCTGGTCTGAATTTAAACAGTAAGGCTAGCTGTTGATGACTTCCCAAATGCTATATCCCACCGGTCACAGACTTCAGTTCAACGTCCAGTTTTGATTGGCATTTGGTTGAGTTGTACATTCATTGTGAAATTAACAAAACATTTAACCATGTCACTAGACTTAGGTTAAAAGTTGGGTGACAAAAAGACAAAATTCCCATAAGTTGTTGACTTTTTGCAAATCAAATCAACATCATCACATTGAATTTATTTTGGGGAAATGACATGGAAACAACGTTGATTCAACCAGTTTTTGCCCAGAGGCCTAAATAGCACCATTGATGATATATGATTGATAAAGTATTGTTATATATATATATTGTTCCTGTTCTCAAGAAAGCTAAGGTAACTGAGCTAAATGACTATCGCCCCCGTAGCACTCACTTCTGTCATCATGAAGTGCTTTGAGAGACTAGTCAAGGACCATATCACCTCCACCCTACCTGACACCCTAGACCCACTCCAATTTGCTTACCTCCCCAATAGGTCCACAGACAACGCAATCACAATCACACTGCCCTAACCCATCTGGACAAGAGGAATACCTATGTAAGAATGCTGTTCAATGATTACAGCTCAGCATTTAACACCATAGTACCCTCCAAACTCGTCATTAAGCTCGAGACCCTGGGTCTCGACCCCGCCCTGTGCAACTGGGTCCTGGACTTCCTGACGGGCCGCCCCCAGGTGGTGAGGGTAGGAAACAACATCTCCACCCCGCTGATCCTCAACACTGAGGCCCCACAAGGGTGCGTTCTCAGCCCTCTCCTGTACTCCCTGTTCACCTATGACTGCGTGGCCATGTACGCCTCCAACTCAATCATCAAGTTTGCAGACAACATTACAGTGGTAGGCTTGATTACCAACAACGACGAGACGGCCTACAGGGAGGAGGTGAGGGCCCTCGGAGTGTGGTGTCAGGAAAATAATCTCACTGTCAATGTCAACAAAACAAAGTAGATGATCGTGGACTTCAGGAAACAGCAGAGGGAGCAGCCCCCTATCCACATTGACGGGACAGTAGTGGAGACGGTGGAAAGTTTTAAGTTCCTCGGCGTACACATCACGGACAAACTGAAATGGTCCACCCACACAGACAGCGTGGTGAAGAAGGCGTAGCAGCGCCTCTTCAACCTCAGGAGGCTGAAGAAATTCGGCTTGTCACCAAAAACACTCACTAACTTTTACAGATGCACAATCGAGAGCATCCTGTCGGGCTGTATCACCGCATGGTACGGCAACTGCTCCAACCACAACCGTAAGGCACTCTAGAGGGTAGTGAGGTCTGCACAATGCATCACCGGGGGCAAACTACCTGCCCTCCAGGACACCTACACCACCCGATGTCACAGGAAGGCCAAAAAGATCATCAAGGACAACAACCACCCGAGCCTCTGCCTGTTCATCCCGCTATCATCCAGATGGCGAGGTCAGTACAGGTGCATCAAAGCTGGGCCCGAGAGACTGAAAAACAGCTTCTATCTCAAGGCCATCAGACTTATGGTGGAAATTACTTTGAAGATCTGACGTTGTTTCAAAGGTACATCTAGGTTTGTCTATGTTGAAAATTGGTTACCTTGATGTCCTGTGGTTTAAATGTTACCCTCAAAACAGCAGTTGCAAAACTTCTATGTTTTATGTGATCTATGTATTTTCCACATAGATCCCACGTCACAATACATTGACAAATTACGTTGAAACAACCAGTTTGTGCGCAGTGGGATGTCTTGTTCGGTCATATGGGACTTTTCAAATGTAGCCTAGTACAAATACAAGTTCCACTCTTGTGAGATCTGGATGAAAAAGACAAGACAGTAATGTGCATGGTGCCATTTTTAATATTACATCAAACCTTTTTTCCCTTCTTTCTTTTCTGGAAAAAAATGTGTCTCTGTAGCAAGAGGATACATCAGCTTATCGGAGCAGCTCATTAATACTGATTAAAAATAGGTCTTGATTGCATGTCTTCACACCCAGAGTTAATACTTAGTGGTAACAAGTTTGGCAGCCATTACAGCTGTGAATCACTTTGAATGCGATTCCACCAACTCTTAGGGCAACATTTATCCATTGTTTTTGTCAAAATTGCTCACGTTTAGTACATTTGGTTGGGAATCATTGATGGACAGCAATATTCAAACTTTGTCTCAGATTTTCAATCAAAGTTAAGTCAGGACTGAGACTAGACCGCTCAGGAGCAATCTTGGAAAGCCATTCTGGTGTGTCTCTGGCATTAACATTGTGTAATTGTCCCACTGAACAATTAGTTTTCAAAAGACTGAGGCGTGTTTTCCTCTCTTTTTACATGGGCTTTGCTCCCTTCATATTTCTTTTGATCCTGACAAACTCCCCAGTCCCTGTTGGAGACAAGCATACCCATAACATGATGCTGCCACCATAATACTTGAAAATACAGATGGTTTCCCTCTGCGTTGTGTAATATTGGATTTGACCCAAGCCTGTAGTTTTTAATCTAGGCCAAAATTAATTTATTTGCCATGTTGTCCTTCAGTATTACTTAACAGCCTTATTGCAAACAGAATAGATGATTGAGTTTTTTTTTTTTACACAGGCTTCCTTCTTTTCACTTTGCGATACTGGCCAGTAATGTGGAGTGAATGCAATGCTCTTGATCCTCTGTTTTTTCAAGTATTGTGGTGGCAGCATCATGTTATGGGTATACTGATCACCAGCAGGGACTGGGGAGTTTCTCAGGATCAAAATAAATATTAAAAGGTGTAAAGCCCAGATACAATTTGAGGAAACCCTGCCTTAGACTTCTAAATATTACATATCTAAAGCCAGACACACCAGAATGTTTTTCTAGTAGGTGCTGAGTGCTCCTGAATGGTTCAGTCTCCTGACTTGAAAATCAGACACAAGGTTTGAATATTACTGTCCATCAATTCCTCCCAACTAAATATACTGAGCTTGACAATTTTTTTCTGGTACTTTTTACCAATTTTTTCTCCCTAAGTTCATGATATCCAATTGGTAGTTACAATCTTGTCCCATTGCTGCAACTCCTGTACAGACTCAGGAGAGGCTGCTTCTTGACACACCATTCAGCTGGTGACCGAAGTCAGCGTGCATGCGCCCAGCCACCACAAGGAGTTGCTAGAGCACAATGGGACAAGGACATCCCAGCCAGCCAAATCCTCACCTAACTCGGATAACGCTGGGCCAGCCGGCCAAACCCTCGCCTAAACCATGCACCGCCTCATGGGTCTCCCAGTCGTGGCCGGCTGCAACACAGTCCGGGATCGAACCCGGATCTGAAGTGACGCCTCTAGCCCTGCAATGCAGTGCCTTAGACCGCTGTGCCACTCAGGAGGCCCCGAGCTTGACCAATTTTGACAGAAACAATATGTTGCCCTAAGAACTGTGCAAAGTTGGTAGAATCTTTTTCAAAATGATTCACAGCTGTAATGGCTGCCCGAAGGTGCTTCCACCAAGTATTAACTCTGGGATGTGAAGACATACGCAAACAAGACATCTTTGTTCTTTATTACTATTACTATTTATTATTATTTCGAATTTCATCTTTGTTCTATCATTTTTCTTTCACCTTGAAAATGTGGAGTAGGTTGTGTACACTGGTAAGAACAAAAATCAAATTGATTCTGTTGTTAGATTTAAAGGCAGGAAAATGTAAAGACTGTGCAAGGGATGTGTTGACTCTTTGCTTGGCAGAGTAAGACAAAGCAAATGAGTAGTTAGGATATTATTCTGTACATGTCCCATACCCCTCATTGAGTCCATGGAACACTTCCTCACAGTCACATTACATTATCTATGCTCAGTGGTGGAAACAGTACCTAATTGTTATACTGGAGTAAAAGTAAAGATACATTAATAGAAAATGACTTAAGTAAAAGTGAGTCACCCAGTAAAATACTACCAAAAAAACCCTTAAGTAAAAATACTTTAAAGTAATAACTTAAGTACTTTACGTCACTGTCTATGTATGCTAAAGCTGCGGTGACAACTGCCGATTCTTCAAAAAATCCAACCGATACTCCAGCGTCCTGGTGCACCATCTCAGTCCTATAGCTTATGTGCCACCCCTCTCCCTGCTGAATGCGCCCTATAAGTGACAGATGTTACTAGGGCAACAGTTGGTATTGAGAGGGACGGGCTTAAGGGGCCATCTGTCCAGGGTCAAGGTTTGAAAAGATGAGGCAGAAAGAAATGGTGGAGGTGGCACGTTCAGGAAAACCCAAAGGCAAGTATTTGGGAGTATAAAAATCAGGAAACATTGTTATTCTGTGGGTTGTTCAAATGCGTGCCTTCTTTCAGTCATGATTGCCCCTGGGGAGTTAGGGTCCAGAAATTGTCTCAGAGGCTTCGTTAACACAAGCAGCCCAATTCTGATCTTTTTTCTACTGACTGGTCTGTGGACCAATCACACCAGATGTTTTTACAGATCTTTTTTCAGAGCTGATCTGATTGGTCAAAAGACCAATTAGTGAACTAAAAGATCAGAATTGGGCTGCCTTTGTTAATGCAGCCAGAGTAGCGGTGCTGATCTAGGATCAGGTCCACCCTGTCCATACAATCTTATTAATTATGATGTAAAAAGCAAAACTGATCCTAAAATCAGCACACCTACTCTAAGAGGCTTTGAGAACTGGAGAACTTGGTACATATCTGTGACATAATATTGGAAAACAGGGCTACTCCAGTGTGAAGGCACCACCTTGTGGTAAGAGGCAATACTGCATAACATTTGAGAAAATACTCCAATGCTTCATTAAAAGGTATAAAATAGAAAAACTTTATTAATTCACACCAAAATATTTACCGATAAGAAAAAACCCACACTCCTTAATGTCAACTACATTATAGGTGCCGAATCAAACAGCCTTCTCATGTCATCTCCTGTTTTCACCACCTCATCTCCATAAATGGCGATCTTCAGATGCAAAGTATTCCTCTGCAACAGTACAAATGGCATGCTATTGACACAGGTAAACCACAAGTAACACACAGCTTAGGCCTCCATAAGTTAACTGAAATTGACCCCAACCCTACAGCAAGTATCAAATAGCTTGTGAACTTAAAGAAAATATATAAAAGCACAACTTTCAGTCAAGGCATGAGTGTACACACAGCAGGAAAATACAGGGGCATTGTGCAATGCATGTGTATCAAGTATTTGCCTTGAATGAGAAGATGTAGGTGTATATGATGTGTATGACATGGGCATTGTGCAATGTGTGTGATGCTGCAATGTATATGATGTTTATTCTTTATAGAGCAGTACGGTGTGTCTAAGACAATTTTTCGCATTGGATTCAAGCTATATTGATCAAATTATTATTTTAGCAGGCAATAAAAAAGGCAAATTCAACGAGCCTCAAAAAAGGCCGAAAAATGTAATCTCTAAAAATAATTTACAGGACACCTGGAGATAACTACAACAATTGACTACATTAGCCCCCCCCCCCAGGATATAACATTTACATCTATTTTGTTTTTAATAATGGCAATAGGAAAAAGAAAAATAATAACTCATGATCTACAGCTATCATTTAAGTGCACCACAAAATTATAAAATAATTAGAATGCTTAAAAGGCTAGGGGTCCCGCTAGCGGGACAACTTCCGGTGAAACTGGAGGGTGCGCAATTCAAATAAATAATCATAACAATTATGGATATTAAACATTTAGGTACATACAAGTGTCTTATATCGGTTAAAAGCTTAAATTCTTGTTGATCTAACTGCACTGTCCTATTTACAGTAGGCTTTACAGCGAAAGCATGCCATGTGATTGTTTGAGGACGGCGCCCCACATCAAAATCTTTTTCCACTGGCACAGGTTTCATAAACTCACAAATAGTGATTAAATATTCACTTACTTTTTGAAAATATTCCTCTGATTTGTCATCCAAAGGGTCCCAGCTACAATATGTAGTGTCGTTTTGTTAGATAAAATCCTTCTTTATATCCCAGAAAGTCAGTTTAGTTGGCGCCATCGATTTGAGTAATCCACTTAATCCACTCGTTCAACATGCAGAGAAAAGAATCCAAAAAGCTACCGCTAAACTTTGTTAAAACAAGTCAAAATACGTTTCTATTTAATCCTCAGATATCCTAAAATGTAATTAAAATATAATATTTCATACGTAAAAAGTAGTATGTTCTATAGGAAAATGATATTAGCAGGTGCGCATACACTGATTTCCAAGTCTGAGTCCCTGTACTAAAACGGATTATTCTTCCTCGTTTTGGGAGAAACATTCCTGAAATTTTGCACAAAGACTACTGACACCCAGTGGAAGCCATAGGAATTGCATACTGGGAGCTAGATTAAATCTTTTCCCTATACGTTCCATTGAAAGAGCATGGGCTCTCCAAAACAAAACTCTGGTTGTTTTTTTTTACTTTGGATTTTTTCCTACCATATCTATTGTGTTATAGTCTCCTACATTATTTTAACATTTCTACAAACTTCAGAGTGTTTTCTTTCCAATGGTACCAATTATATGCATATCCTGGCTTCAGGGCCTGAGCAACAGGCAGTTTACTTCGGGCACGTCAGTCAGGCGGACATGGAGCAAAATAGACTCTAGCCCGAAGAAGTTTTAATCCATTTTGCCACAATTTTGGAAGTATGCTTGTCCATTTGGAAGACCCATTTGCGACCAAGCATTAACTTCCTGACTGATGTTTTGAGATGTTGCTTCAATATATCCACATAATTTTCCTACCTCATGATGCCATCTATTTTGTGAAGTGCACCAGTTCCTCCTGCAGCAAAGCACCCCACAACATGATGCTGCCACCCCCGTGCTTCACGGTTTGGATGGTGTTCTTCGGCTTGCAAGCCTCCCCCTTTTTCCTCCAAACATAACGATGGTCATTATGGCCAAACAGTTCTATTTTTGTTTCATCGGACCAGAGAACATTACTCCAAAAAGTACAATCTTTGCCCCAATGTGCAGCTGCAAACCGTAGTCTGGCTTTTTTTAATGGCAGTTTTGGAGAAGTGATTTCTTCCTTGCTGAGTGGCCTTTCAGGTTATGTCGATATAGGACTCGTTTTACTGTGGATATAGATACTTTTGTACCTGTTTCCTCCAGCATCTTCACAAGGTCCTTTGCTGTTGTTCTGGGATTGATTTGCACTTTTCGCACCAAAGTACGTTCATCTCTAGGAGACAGAGCACGTCTCCTTCCTGAGCGGTATGACGACTGCGTGGTCCCATGGTGTTAATACTTGCGTACTATTGTTTGTACAGATGAACGTGGTACCTTCAGGCATTTGGAAATTGCTCCCAAGGATGAACCAAATTTGTGGAGGCCTACCATTTTTTCCCCTGATGTCTTGGCCGATTTCTTTTGATTTTCCCATGATGTCCAGCAAAGAGGCACTGAGTTTGAAGGTAGGCCTTGAAATACATACATAGGTACACCTCCAATTGACTCAAATGATGTAAATTAGCCTATCAGAAGCTTCTAAAGCCATGACACAATTTTCTGGAATTTTCCAAGCTGTTTAAAGGCACAGTCAACTTAGTGTATGTAGACTTCTGACCCACTGGTAAATGTGATACAGTGAATTATAAGTGAAATAAGCTGTCTGTAAACAATTGTTGGAAAAATGTATTGTGTCATGCACAAAGTAGATGTCCTAACCGACTTGCAAAAACTATAGTTTGTTAACAAGAAATTTGTGGAGTTGTTGAAAAACGAGTTTAAATGACTCCAACCTAAGTGTATGTAAACTTCCGACTTCAACTGTACTTCCATGACAAAATTAAAACGCAATTTTGGACTGACCAAGGTAGATATTTTCAAATACATGCAACTTAAAAGTTTCATAACACAAAATGTCAATTTAAAATCTTCTGGACATCAAAGCAATCTTGAGGGAATCCTATTTAAGTCAGAAAATGATATATGATAGGTAAGATATACAAAACCTTGCAGAGAGCCTATCCTACTGACAACAAATATACAAATATAAACTGTTGAAACCAAGACTGATTGGCACAAGATGGAGAGAATGTTGGAATATAAATAACAAAATTACAGTTAACGAACGTTTAAGCTTAATCTAGTATAAACTAATGTACAGAAGACCACGACATTGCTGATAGTTTGAATGGCTTCTTTCCTGAGGCATGGACAAGCACCACACCTCTTGCCATCTTCCCCCTGCCCATACTACAAGGCAGGTTGAGCTGTGCAGCATTGGCCAGATAAAGCAAGCTCTGACCAGACTCAGCCCACATAAAGCGTGTGGGCCTGATGGCATTCCAGCCTGGCTACTAAAATAGCATTCAGAAGATATAGCCCCTGTCATCAAACACATTGTGAACAATCTTCTGCTGCCTGGAAGATTGTCAATGTGTGTCCCATACCTAAAGTGTCAAACCCATGTACAACGAGTGACTGGAGGCCCATCTCTATAACTTCATGTCTTGGAAAAAATCCAGGAGAGCTTCATCTTGAAAAAAAAAACGAATTCCAACAGTTCTGTCTGAGTGCATGAATCAGTATGCCTACCTCCCAAATCCAGCACTACTACCGTCCTTGTGAAAGCCACACACTCCTGGCTGACAGCTACAGACTCCAGAAAACCAACAATGGTGAGGGTGTTGCTGATGTCCAAAGTGTTTGATCAAGTAGATAACTCAAAGCTCCAACAACATCTGTCTGACATTGAGCTGTGTCCAAGGTTACTAGCCTGGCTACACAGCTACACCACCGGAAGAAGGCAGAGGGTGATGCCAAATGGCACATTTAGCCCTTGGTCAGAGGTCACCTCTGGTATGCCACAAGAGGGCATGGTCTCACCATATCTGTTTCTCCTTCACATGTCCACCCGAAAAGTTGTCTTCAGGGACACTCTGGACACTGGGTATGAAGACGATGTAGGGCTGTCCCGAGCCAGCATCCTGGTGGACACTTCCATGGGCTTGGAGGCAAAGAAGCTGGAAGAGTGGGCCACATCAGCACTCAGTAAGGAAGGCTTCAAAACGCCTGCACATTTTGACTGTTCTTGCCAGAAATGGTCTACCCACTGAAGATCTGGTCAGAGTATGCACTACACTGGTCAGGCCTTGTCTGGAATACGGTGGAGTGCTGTTAGTTGGATGCAGTAAAAAGCAGCAGGCCCAACTAGACAGGGTGCAGAGGAGGGCCTTGATCATCTCCAGAGGTGGAGCAGTCCAACCACAGCTCCCCTCACTGCAGAGCAGTCCAACCACAGCTCCCCTCACTGCAGAGCAGTCCAACCACAGCTCCCCTCACTGCAGAGCAGTCCAACCACAGCTCCCCTCACTGCAGAGCAAAGAGGTAACTGCACCACCAGGCTCCTGGGAAACAGCCACAAATTGTGCTATATAACTGCCCATACGAACCACCTGAGAAATTTTACATTTTGCATCACATTTTAACATTTCAATTTTCATCATGAAAAATGTACTGTAATGTTTCAAGAGTTCTGCATTCTATTTATGTCACGTATTATGTGTTATGTATTTTAAATCAGTGTTAATGCAATTCTTGGTATGGTATGGTTGGTATGTGTATGTTTTGAATTGTAAAAAAAAATAAGAAAAAAGATCAGGAACCAAAGTGAGTTTTCTTTGGCTGTTTGAGGGTTAACTGTAGGTAACGTAACAGGAAATGTGCACAAGATAAAATTAACCAATAAACTACTACTACGTGGTGTGGTCAGGGTTAAGTGTGCGTAGGTAATATTGCAACTGGTACAGTATGTGGTCTGGCTGTAAGAGGGTTATGACTAACGTCCAGACCACTACTGTATGTTGTCTGTCTGTTTGAGGGTTAAGTAACATGGTAACATAGCAGGGGCCACAGTATGTTGTGTGGCTGTATGAACCTACAATATATGGTGTGTTGGTACTTCCAGGGAGCCATCACCACACCGTTTATCACCAGAAGCAGAGGGAGGGGTAGGTCAGAGGAGGGTGGAAGAAACCTCACCAGACACCCGACAAAACGAAACAAAATCTAGCACCTGCTTAGCAGTAAATCATAACATACTGTCACAGTGGACACATATATCCATACACAGGCCAGCTGGGAAGGGTCTGGCTCAAATTCAATAGTAGTGTTTATGTAATAGTGTTAACGTGTAACGAATTCAATAAATGTCTCATATAAAATAGTATAATGTCCAACTCCTATGGAGGAGGAGTACACACCCATGTCTATTATAGCAAATATAGGGTCATCATTGGGTGTGTCCTAATAATATCTAATTTCTGAAGTGTGCACTTGTTCACTACTTTCCACAAATGTAAAAGCATTGGATTGGTGGAGGGATGGGCTTGGCATGGGCTAAATTTCTTATACCGGTAATTTCCTTTTAAATCAGTAAAGGGAAGTGAACAAGTGCACACTTTAGGAGGAAGAAGAGATTAATGCGTTCCCTTTCAGTCAGTCAACTTCGGTACAACATACTATAATTATACTATGGGGAGTCGCACTCTTGCGACTTCAGTTTGAAGGATCTACAATTATGCCTGACAAGGAAAATGAAATCCGTTCCTCATCCTGCCTTCCTCATTCCTTCGGATTCATTCCGCTCTTCACCTCGCTAAAACAAACAACTCAACAACTAGACTCTTACATTGCACCAACTAAACCGTTCCATAGTGGACATGGTGTCCTGAATGTTGTACTTGTTCTCATACGTTTTCTAATCACAAACAATGAGTTACTCTTCAATTTGCTGGTGCAATGAATAAGATGGCTAAGAAAATGACCCGAGACGACGATGGCTAAGCTGGGTTCGGGGTCGAGATCATGCCCCCAGTCATGCAGTCATAGCATTTATCTGAAAGATGCTCACGATCTACATGTAGTTTGTCTCTGATTGGAGCACGCTCAGCCAAACCTCGCTGGAACCAGTCCGTGTGTGCATTGCCACGTACTGCATACAAAATCCCTGGAAGATGTGTAGGATTCTTGAGGAAGCTTGGAATTACTGATGGCGACTTTCCTTTCCCGGATGCCGGCACTTCAGTTGGGACCAAGGTGCAGGAAGTGGAGACGGATTGGGTGGTCGGAGCAAATGTCTTGTCTACCTGGGCGCGGGGTATGTGGTGGCTGCCTGGGCGTGGGGTATGTGGTGGCTGCCTGGGCGTGGGGTATGTGGTGGCTGCCTGGACGTGGGGTATGTGGTGGCTGCCTGGGCGTGGGGTATGTGGTAGCTCCTGTGCGTTCTGTCACCGGTTACGGAGGCTACTAGAAAAGAGAGGGCGGCCAGGTTCGGTGGGCACGCTCCGCCGACTGTGTCTACCATTGGTCAAGCACCGCTTGCCTCTCTTCCAAGACTTGTTGATGAAGTGATCTGGTCCTACGTGGACTTTGGAGGCCAGGCTAGCTAAACTAGCATTCCCCCGGCCTTATGACAACCCCATTCCTATTTTCAGTTCCTGGAGTTGGAGGGAGTGAAGGAAACTGGGTTTGTGTGCCCCTTGCGATGAAGAAGCAGCCCCCCGAGCACTTGGCTGGGGTAACCCTCGGAGTGCGGGGCCTTGGCACGGATCTGAGTGACAAGTGCACCCCTCAGCAAAAACATTACTGTGACAACAGTGTCCCAGCGTTTGGTAAACGGGGTACTACGTCAGCCATTGCCAGAGCCCCCTGTGCCCGTAAAGGGTCAGACTTCATTGCTGATTCCTGCCTGTAACTCACTAGTCCCTATAATATGTCTAGTGATACTGGTTATGGGCTCTATAGGCAATTAGTTGTGGTAGCAGAGTCAAGGGAATGAGCAGGGTTGGACATGACCACATCATTATTCAACATGCAGTCTCTTTGGTTCGTATGAGCCCCCAAATGAGCTGTCTGTCTCCAGCTCAATACTTTTAATTCCTGGGAATTAGATTCAATTATGCACCTGCCCCTGTCTGTTACAATGTATTGCGAGCTGTCTGTCCCATTCCCAGCTAGGGTACAAGGCGCTTTGTCTTCAGTACCTATGACTGGTTGGTAGAATAATATTTCCCCCCTGGGTCTATTTTTAATGTGTGCGGTCCAGTGACTAAACTGCGTGAAGCTCGAAGTGACACGGCCACGGCCAATCGGGATACGTCACTGATCGCCGGAGCCTGTGTACCCAGAGTGGGTCGGGCTTTAGGCAAACCTTGGCACATAAACACCATTTTTTGTGTTCACTGTGTTCACGGGTGTTAAAAGTGTTGTCACCCGCGTGGTGGTGCGGTTCCTGAAAGGTGTACGTGGTCTCAGACCTGTCTCTTAACCTATTGCGTCCACATGGGACCTGGCGCTGGTTTTGGAGGCATTGTGTGTGGCCCCTTTTGAGCCTCTGGAAAGGTAGATCTGAAGATCCTATCCAACAAATCCTCCCTGCTCATGGCTTTGGCCTTGGCTAAAGGTGTTGGGGACCTCCACGCATTATACGTACACCCTTCTTGTCCAAATACGGCCTTCGCCCTGAAAGTCATTGCTGTATCTTACAAGTTCTTAACTTTGAGCTATTTCCCTTTCTCCTCCTTCACTTCTGAAGCGCAACAGAGGTTATATGCCCTATGTCTGGTGTGAGCTTTACACACGTACATTGAACGGACCTGGACATTCGGTTATGTGACAATTTTTTGGGCTGTTTTGCTAATCCACTTCACGACAGGGCACTCTCTAAGCAGTGTCTCTCCCACTGGATTGTGGAGGCTATCTCCCTGGCATATAGCGAGAAGGGGCAAGGGTTACCTAGCAGTGTATGTTCCCACTCCACCAGGGGTGTGGCAGCGGCATCGGCCGTTGTAGGAATAGGCGTTCCACTAGCGGGACTACAGTCGACAATATCCGGTGAAATTGGAGGGCTCGTAAAAAATAAATAATCGTAATATTAAACATTCTTGAACATACAAGTATCTTATATCATTTAAAAGCTTAAATTCTTGTGAATCTAACTTCGTTGTCCGATTTACAATAGGCTTTACAGCGAAAGCATACCATGCAATTGTCTGAGGACGGCGCCCCACATATTATTTTTCAACCAGCACAGGCTTCACAAAATCACAAATAGCGATTAAATAAATCACTTACTTTTGAAGATCTTCCTCTGTTTGCAATCCCAAGGGTCCCAGCTACAACATGAATGGCCGTTTTGTTAGATAAAATCCTTCTTTATATCCCAAAAAGTCTGTTTAGTTGGCGCCATCGATTTCAGTAATCCACTTGTTCAACATGCAGACAAAGGAGTCTAAAAAGCTACCGCTAAACGTTTCTATCTAATCCTCAGGTAACCTAAAATGTAAATAAACTATAATATTTCATACGGAAAGTAGTATGTTCAATAGGAAAGTAAAATTAGTAAGCGTGCACCCTCTTCCTCGTGCGCCGAAAGACTGATATTGTTCTGGTGCTCTCTTCCCTAAAACTCAAAATTCTTGCTAATTTTTCAAGAAACAAGCCTGAAACCTTGAATAAAGACTGTTGACATCTAGTGGAAGCCATAGGAATTGCAATCTGGGAGCCGGAATTACATAGGACCCATAGCTTTCCATTGTAAGAGCCTGGGACCTCAAAAATTAAAAATTCTGGGTTGGTTTTTCTTTGGATTTTCGCCTGTCATATCAATTTTATTATAGTCTCAGACATTATTTTAACAGTTGGAGAAACTTCAAAGTGTTTTCTATCAAATGCTACCAATTATATGCATATGCTGGCTTCTGGGCCTGAGTAAAAGGCAGTTTACTTTGGGCACGTCAGTCAGGCGGAAATTCAGGAAACTAGACCCTATCCCAGAGAGGTTTTAAAGTGTTGACTATAAGAGATATTTGTGCTGCAGCAAGTTGGGCATCTCCACACACTTTTGTGAGGTTTTATTGCTGCTCCTAGCACAGCACACAGTGTGCTTACGGCTGGGACAGGGGAAAGTCCCTAGGCAGCGCGCCCTGTCCTCATTACCTAGACTGCTGCATCTGGCAGGGTCAGGTCTGGGTGGTCGGCCATGGGCTGTTCCGTTGGGGTCGGCTTGGGGCATGATTATATTTCTCCATAGTATGTTGTTCTCTATGAGTACATCACGGCAATTCAATCCCAGGTGTGTTCAATCTTATTGTAATGTGTACGCCGAGTGTCCAAAACATTAAGGACAACTGCTCTTTCCATGACATAGACTGACCAGGTGAATCCAGGTGAAAGCTATGAGTCAGTGTAGATTAAGTGGAGGAGACAGGTTGGAGGAGACAGGGGGGGGAACTCAATATTAGGAAGGTGTTCTTAATGTTTACTGCCATATAGACACACACCAGGGTAAATTCTGAATTCAGTTTTCCGAATTGCACTTTAATTCCAATTAAATTCTTGAATTTGAATTGGCCACACCCCACAGCAAGCATAATTTGAATTTAATTTGAATGAAAGGAAGTCAAATTTCATGAAATTCAATTCAATTAAATACAAATGCCTTATTTATTCTATACATCACCATAGACTTTTTTTGACATCATGTACCCTTACCAATACCATTTCCCAAGGTTGAAACATTTAATTTTAAAAATATTTTACATAATTGCAGTGGTCTGAAAATATTTTAAGATCATGTTTTTTATTTGTATAATCATTCATAATAATGAAATAATGTATAACCATTTGAAAATTAAATCATTCCTCATTTAAATATCAGAAAAAAATTATTTCCTAGTACGCATTAGATCAAAACATCAAACACTGCAGAATGGAATCTAACATCATGACAATCTAACATCATGTCAATCTAACATCATGTCAATCGAACATCATGACAATCTAACATCATGACACAAAAATAATGCTCTTTGACATCTTTGAGTTCTAATCAAACTAATATTTGAAATGGTATGTATATTCTTTGCATTAATAAGTGGTATATCCTTTAGATAAAATATTTGTCAAATGAATGAGACTTTCATGTTTTACGTCTCAGTTGAATTCAAATTAAATTCAAATTCTGCTTCATGTGAGGTGTGGCCATTTCAAATTCAATTCCAATTCATGGTTAGAATTGTCTTTTTAACAGAATTGATCCCAACCCTGAAACACACATAACCAGATGGCGTTGAATGGTTGGTGACGAATAGATTCAAATCCTATTCATGACTTTCACATGATCACAATAGCGAAACCTGACTTTTCAGACATTCACACTATTTCAGTGTTAAAATAAACTTAAGTCATAATCAACATTCAAAACAAGAGCTCAAGAGAAATGTCATAAAATATCGGTTGCCTCAGCCTCCTAGTCAGTACACATAAAATGTAACGATATAGGGTTAGGGTTATATGTCCGAGAAATGGCACTCAGCTTTAACTGTTTGTGGTGTGAACTTTACAAGCCTGTTTATTACTGAGAGGTAGGGACTGTCGTCGCCCTGTACCCCTACAGTAACCCTATCCCCTTACCCTTGGCTCTTGAAATGTGCTTACTGCTTCAAATTGTTTCCCCCTCTGCCCTTCTGCTGAAGGGAGACAGCCCGAGTCCTTGGGTAGAGGACTGGTGTGAATATGCACCACTTAAATCAGGATAATGTGCGATGCAGCTGATGGGGATGTATATGCCTCTGTGAATCACTGAGTAAGCAGTCACAGGAGGGTTATGGATGGCTATTTTGGAGGAGTGTATGATTGGACGTGAATGGTGACACATTTGTTCACGGCTGTGTGAATATATAGTTGGTTTGCTGATACTGTATGTACCACAAAGTTCTTATTGTTGTTTTTGTTCGGGTGCTTTATCAACCTTCAATAACATTAGTTTGGCATGGGATTGATGTCAATTTCAGGCATTGAGCTTTCTGGTTTAGATAGACGTTCCATATTAGCTGTCTGTCTGCCGGTTGGGTCAGTGCCAACTTGTATGTGACAGGACTTTTCCTACTGTACAGTACAAGACACTGGTCCCTTTCATTACAGATCCTCAGAGCTTGTTCCCTGGCCATGGCCCTAGGCCGATTCCAGATCTGTTTGTACTGTCTTGTCAACTTTAATGACTGTGACAAACATAGTAGTTGACAAGACAGCACAAACAGATCTGGGATCAGGCTATCCTAGTCCTTTCCTAATGGCTGCCCCTTCTGGGTGAGTTGTCGGCCACTCCGTCGACCCCCAGATTATTCATAGACTCCATTAACATACTGTACGACAGATCTTCTGCTTTCGATAGACTGACGTGTAGACATTTATCTCTGTGCCCGTACGGTTCCTCTCTTTTCTTTATTGACACTTGACTCTCCTCCCTCCCTCCCAGCCTTCCACCCCCTCTCACCCGCCCTCTCTATCTCTTCTCTCCCTCTATCTCTTCTCTCTCTCCCTCTCTATCTCTTCTCTCTCTCCCTGTCTTGACACAGTTGTTCTCACATATTAAGGCTCTGGTGGGATTAGCTGCTGGAATCTCCTGCATTTGTTTTGTCTTCTCACCGGGGCGAAAGGGAGAAGGAGGGAGGGAGAAAGAGCGAAACGGTGGGAGGGAGGGAAAGAAGGTGGGTGTGAAAGACAAGATGTGTTTGTGGTCTCTTTTCCACATGTCCCAAATTGCTAACGTCCGTAGCGTGAGGTATGCGCTTGCATACGTTCCTGCTTGAACTCTCGGAATTGACCAGACTCTTTGAAATGTCTGGATCTTTTTTCTCCTTGCATCCTCTTTTTGTCATGCCGGCCTTCCAGTGAACAGCGATGTATTATGTCTTAAACCCCTGAAAGGTTTCAAGCCAGGAGGGATTTCACACAGGAAATAGTTCCGGTGGAGGTGCTGTGCGGTTGGACTGGGACTGCACTGAGGGTTGGTGTCGCTAACCAAGAACAGAGGGGAGGACTCAGAGAAAGAGAAAAAGAGTGAGGAAGAGAGAAAGAGAGAGAGAGAGCTGGCAATGTGGCCTTCAGGTAAGGCTTTTTTTGCTTTATCTGTTTGGCTCTAGCTGTGGTGCGACAATAGCCTACTGAATTGTTATGGTGGTCTTGAGTAGTTGTTGTCGGGGGAAACACTGCACAGAAGAGATATCTTTTGAGCAAAATGGTCCGCGTCTTTGTAGTCTGGATACAATAAATTGTAAATATAACCCCTTATTTAGAACCTAAATACAGTACAGTGTAATAGTAGGATTATGTGAAGCTGTCTGACTTTGTGATGAACTTTAATGTCAGTTCTAAGTGACAACGGTGTCATATTAGATGGCTGTTTTGTGTTGACTTCCAATTTAATTCGAAGAAGTTCCTTGATCTTTCCGAACACATATTGAACCAGTGGGTAATCTTCAGAGATGTTTTCATGGACCAAATATTATACGTACATGGTGTTTCCTTTCAGAGTCTGGATCTGTCAACCTAATATACACATATACCGTTAATGGATAGCTGACAACAGTAGCTCCACCTGTTAACCACTCCACCTCTGCCTTGGAACGTAACACCAGAGATTTAGACTGGGCTGATTTTAGTGTGCGTGTATTCGTGTGTGTTCTGTTGACTTATTCCACATTTTGTTTTGTTACAGCCTGATTTCAAAATTGGATCAAATACCCCCCCCCCCCCCCCACCCCCATCTACACACAATACCCCATAATGACACAGTGTAGACGTGTTTAGAAAGTGTTGTATAATTTTTCTTTCTTTTTAGATGTAATTTTAATGCAGCCAAATGTTAAGTCTGCATGGGTGTGTAGACTTTCACTAGTGACTGGATGTAAAAACATGTGGCCTGTGATGTCAACCATGTGACAGAGTCGGTGACAACATGTCACTGCAGAGCCCTGTCTCACCAATGACCCCAAAAGAAGACCAACTCCTGTTGGCCGCCTGGCCTTGCTCATCTGACCCCCAGAATGTCCCTGCCAGGTTCTGAAATAGAATCCAAAGAGTTCTATAGCTCCACATGGCGAAGTGAAGTTTTCAACGGAAATCACGCAAGCGGGGTTCGCTAGCAATCTTTCCCCAATGAAAGCAGTTTGGCCAAGCCTGAAATCAGGCCCTAACGATACACACACTTACATTTGTTTGTGTATTATGACTGGATTATGGCTCCCGTCCAAATGTCGAGAATGATATACAGTACAAGTCAAAAGTTTGGACACACCCACTCTTTCAAGTTTTATTTTTTATTTTTTACTATTTTCTACATTGTAGAATAACAGTGAAGACATCAAAACTATGAAATAACACATGGAATCCTGTAGCAAGCAAAAAAGTGTTCAACAAATCAAAATATATTTTGATTTTAGATTCTTTAAAGTAGCCACCCTTTGCCTTGATGACAGTGTTGCACACTTTTGGCATTCTCTCAACAAGCTTCGTGAGGTGGTCACCTGGAATGAATTTCAATTAATAGGTGTGCCTTGTTAAAAGTATAAACAAATATGGCTTGTTAACCTATACGGTCCGAATAATGATGATCCAAGCTTCTTTGAAAATATATATAAGAATTTATCAACTCTACAAGCAACACTAGACTCTATTATTATAGTGGGAGATTTTAATACGGTCTTAAATACCTCTATAGCCTGGAAAGGAAATCACACTACAAACTATCACCCTCAGGCACTTAAGGAAATCATGAATGTCATGGATATATTGGAATTAGTGGATATATGGAGACTTAAATACCCTGATTTAGTGAGATATACATGGCGGAGGCTGAATCAAGCTAGTCGTCTTGACTACTTTCTTATACCATTCTCTCTGGCACCAAAAGTTAAAAAAGTGTTGATAGGGGACAGAATGCGGTCGGATCATCACATAATTGGCATATATATTTCTCTTACAGAATTTGGGCGAGGATATTGGAAATTTAATCAAAGTCTACTAGATTATAAATTGTTTAGAACTAGGACAGAAGATTTTATAACTGACTTTTTCAGACATAACATAGGTACAGCAGATCCCCTTATTGTATGGGACACTTTTAAGTGTGCCTTTAGAGGCCATGCAATTCAGTACTCATCTATAAAACAAAGGGAATTTAGATCAAAAGAGTCCATATTAACAAAGGAAATTGAAGGACTAACAGTACAGTTAGATAGCAATAAAAACGGTACCATAGAGGCACAGAATAAGTTAGAGGAAAAACAAAAAGAAATGGAGGAACTTATTCAAGAAAGATCCAGTGTAGTATATTATAAAAATAAAGCGAACTGGATGGAATATGGGGAAAAATGCACCAAATTCTTTTTCAATCTTCAATATAGAAATGCTACCAAAAAAAATGTATTAAAACTTGTTACAAATGATGGAGTCACGCATGATTCACCAAATGATATTTTGAAAGAGGAAGTAAAGTACTTTAAGAATATGTTTTCGTTTCAGGCTCCTCCATCTCCACTAACTGAAACTAATTGTATGGATTTTTTTCCTATTAATAATGTAAAATTAACATCTGTACAGAAAGACTCATGTGAAGGCCAAATTACAGAGGAAGAACTGCTTGATGCAATTGGGGCCTTTAAGGATGGGAAAACTCCAGGGCTGGATGGCATACCAGTGGAAGTATACAAAACTTTTTTTGATATACTCAAAGGACCATTATTAGCTTGTTTTAACCACTCCTATATAAATGGTAGATTATCAGACACGCAACAAGAAGGTCTGATATCGTTATTACTGAAACAGGACCCAAGTGGTATATATAAAGATCCAGTCCAATTAAAAAATTGGAGACCTCTTACACTTCAGTGTTGTGATGCAAAAATCCTAGCAAAATGCTTGGCGCATAGAATAAAAAAAGTTTTGTCAGATATTATTCATCCTAATCAGACAGGTTTTTTACATGGACGATACATTGGAGATAATATAAGGCAAGTACTGGAAACAATAGAACACTATGAAATATCGGGGACACCAGGTCTGGTTTTCATAGCTGATTTTGAAAAGGCGTTTGATAAAGTACGACTGGAGTTTATATATAAATGCCTAGAATATTTCAATTTTGGGGAATCTCTTATAAAATGGGTTAAAATTATGTATAGTAACCCTAGGTGTAAAATAGTAAATAATGGCTACATCTCAGAAAATTTTAAACTATCTAGAGGAGTAAAACAAGGTTGTCCACTATCGGCATATCTATTTATTATTGCCATCGAAATGTTAGCTGTTAAAATTAGATCAAACATTAATATTAATGGATTAGAAATCCGTGGCTTAAAAACTAAGGTGTCATTGTACGCTGATGATTCATGTTTTCTTTTAAAACCACAACTAGAGTCTCCCCACGGCCTCATAGAGGATCTAGATACCTTTGCTATCCTCTCTGGATTAAAACCAAATTATGATAAATGTACCATATTACGTATTGGATCACTAAAAAATACACATTTTATATTGCCATGTAGTTTACCAATTAAATGGTCTGACGGAGATGTGGACATACTCGGTATAAAAATCCCAAAAGAAAGAAATGATCTCACTCCAATAAATTTTTATAGAAAGTTAGCAAAAATAGATAAGATCTTGCTACCATGGAAAGGAAAATACCTGTCTATTTGTGGAAAAATCACCCTGATTAACTCTTTAGTCATATCACAGTTTACCTATTTGCTTATGGTTTTGCCTACACCTAGTGACCTGCTTTTTAAATTATATGAACAAAAAATATTCCATTTTATTTGGAACGGCAAGCCAGATAAAATTAAAAGGGCCTATTTATATAACGAATATGAATTCGGAGGGCAGAAATTATTAAATATTAAAGCATTAGACCTCTCACTAAAGGCATCAGTCATACAAAAGTTATACTTAAATCCAAACTGGTTCTCTAGTAAATTGGTACGAATGTCTCATCCTATGTTCAAGAAGGGCCTTTTTCCCTTTATTCAGATTACACCTGCTCACTTTCGGTTGTTTGAAAAGGAAATAATCTCCAAAATATCCTTATTTTTTAAACAAGCCTTAGAAAGTTGGTTGCAATTTCAGTTTAATCCACCTGAAAGGACGGAACAAATAGTACAACAAATATTGTGGTTAAATTCAAATATAGTAATTGATAAAAAAAACTGTATTTATCGAAGAAATGTTTAAAAAAGGTATAATTTTTGTGAATGATATCATAAATAGGACTGGTGGAGTTATGTCACACATGCAGCTAACATATGGAAATGTCTGCTCTACCCAAAATTACAACCAATTAATTGCAGCATTACCACAAAAATGGAAGAGGCAAGTAGAAGGGGAAAAAAGTAAGGAACTTGTATGTCGGCCCTGTATTAAAGAACATAAATGGTTAAAGAAAAGTGTGATAAATAAAAACATATACCAATTTCATTTAAGGACCAAAAAACTGACAGCTGTGCCATATAAATTGCAAAATAGTTGGGAAGAGATTTTCGATGTACCCATTCCATGGCACATGGTTTATGAATTGATACGCAAAACAACGCCGGATTCAAAACTTCGAATTTTTCAATTTAATTTACTGTACAAAATTCTTGCAACCAATAGAATGTTATATATATGGGGTATACAATCTTCCCAGCTCTGCAGATTCTGTTGTGAGGAGGCAGAGTCATTAGATCATTTATTTTGGTATTGTCCATATGTAGCTCGTTTTTGGTCACAGGTCCAGGAATGGCTGAAGAATTGCAACATTTGCCTAGAACTAACGCTACAGATAGCAATACTGGGGGATTTGAAAAGCCATAGTCAATCAATCAATAATATAATAATTATTTTAGCAAAAATGTTTATTTTTAATTTTTCAATCTGTAGAAGCTATGAGAATAGGAAGGTTCAAATCTTTTGTGAAGCATCACAGCACAGTTGAAAAATATATGGCAAATAAAAATCCGAAATGGATGATGTTGGAAGATAGATGGGAAGGGTTGAGTGGAACTGAAGGGTGGGACTAATAACAAGATAAACAATGTAGGGCATACAGGATCTGTGAAATGTGTATAGGTGCGGAGCTTTTGTGAAATAGCACAGTTACAAGTGGAAATAAAATTGTATGGACAACAGAAATAGAGGAAGGACTAAGAACAAACAAGAGAGAACTATTATAAAGTAGACTGTGTCTGTAAAATAGGTATAAGATGTATAAATTGAAGGTAAAAGCAGAAGTGTTTATTAGTTTACTCCAATTGGGGGAGCGGTGGTAGGGTTGCGGGTAAAAAAAAAAAAAAAAAAAAGGACATTTGTGGAATTTCTATCCTTTTTAATGCGTTTGAGCCAATTAGTTAGGGGTGGTATGCAGAAGATAACCCTACTTGGTAAAAGACCAAGTCCATATTATGGCAAGAACAGCTCAAATAAGCAAAGAGAAATGACAGTCCATCATTACTTTAAGACATGAAGGTCAGTCAATCCGGAACATTTCAAGAACTTTTAAAGTTTCTTCAAGTGCAGTCGCAAAAACCATCAAGCGCTATGATGAAACTGGCTCTCATGAGGACCGCCACAGGAAAGGAAGACCCAGAGTTACCTCTGCTGCAGAGGATAAGTTCATTAGAGTTACCAGCCTCAGAAATTGCAGCCCAAATAAATGCTTCACAGAGTTCAAGTAACAGACACATCTCATCTGTTCAGAGGAGATTGTGTGAATCAGGCCTTCATCGTCGAATTGCTGCAAAGAAACCACTACTAAAGGACACCAATAATAAGAAGAGACTTGCTTGGGCCAAGAAAGACAAGCAATGGACATTAGACCGATGGAAATCTGTTCTTTGTTCTGATGAGTCCACATTTTTGGTTCCAACCACCGTGTCTTTGTGAGACGCAGAGTAGGTGAACGGATGATCTCCGCATGTGTTGTTCCCACCGTGAAGCATGGCGGAGGAGGTGTGATGGTGTGGGGGTGCTATGCTGGTGACACTGTCAGTGATTTGTTTAGAATTCAAGGCACACTTAACCAGCATTGCTACCACAGCATTCTGCAGCGATACGCTATCCCATCTGGTTTGTGCTTAGAGGTACTATCATTTGTTTTTCAACAGGACAATGACCCATCACACCTCCAGGCTGTGTAAGGGCTATTTGACCAAGAAGAAGAGTGATGGAGTGCTGCATCATATGACCTGACCTCCACAATCATCCGACCTCAATCCAATTGAGCTGGTTTGGGATTCGTTGGACCGCAGAGTGAAGGAAAAGCATCCAACAAGTGCTCAGCAGATGTCGGAACTCCTTCAAGACTGTTGGGAAAACATTCCTCATGAAGCTGGTTGAGAGAATGCCAAGAGTGTGCAAAGCTGTCATCAAGGCAGAGTGGCTACTTTGAAGAATCTCAAATATAACATTTGTTTAAAAAAATGTTGGTTCCTAAATGATTCCATGTGTTATGTGTTATTTCATAGTTTTGATGTCTTCACTATTATTCTACATTGTAGAAAATAGTAAAAATGAAGAAAAACCCTTGAATGAGTGGGTGTGTACAAACTTTTGACTGGTACTGTATGTTCATGCTATAGTCACCAGTCAACTCCATTACACTCAAAAATTACTTAAAATTCAACCAGTGAATGCTAGCGATGGCTAGCTATACTAGCTATTCTACCATTCTGTCTTAATGAGTGTTATAGCACACTGCACATGAAAATGTATATTTTAAGTGGTATGCAGTAGGTTCATTACGATATCACAAAGTATGTTGTATCGGACATTTCAAACAACATTCCCAGCTTATGAAAATGCAGTCATGGTGTTTAGTTTGAGAATGAACAAGATTTAACAAGGCAACCTTGGGGCTAATTTAAATGGGCGCCAACGGCAGATTTGAAGGATTTTCACATCCGTACACCAGTACGACCCACGTGACCGCAGTGAAACGTCACTCCTTGAGGAACTATGGAACTATATAAAAAAGCTATTCCAGAAAATTACATTTATTTTAAAATGTACACAACGTGTCACAATGGCAATTTAGAAGCAATTGTCTCTTCCTCTGAGGTATGTGTGTTTTTGTTTCAGGCATCTGGCAGTATTCAGACATACTGTTAAGGCTATCTTGGGTTGGGTAGTTCATGTAGGAATATGGTGGTTGAGTGTGTGTGTGTGTGTGTGTGTGTGTGTGTGTGTGTGTGTGTGTGTGTGTGTGTGTGTGTGTGTGTGTGTGTGTGTGTGTGTGTGTGTGTGTGTGTGTGTGTGTGTGTGTGTGTGTGTGTGTGTGTGTGTGTGTGTGTGTGTGTGTGTGTGTGTGTGAAGTCAGTGG
Organism: Salvelinus alpinus; assembly: GCF_045679555.1. Taxonomy (NCBI): domain Eukaryota; kingdom Metazoa; phylum Chordata; class Actinopteri; order Salmoniformes; family Salmonidae; genus Salvelinus; species Salvelinus alpinus. Next base: position 14,180,018 of record NC_092102.1, read on the forward strand.
ATACACCCTAGTCCGTAGAGGCTGAGAATGTTGATGTTGACCGTTATTCTCTCACACCTCCCTGTTGTTTTCACACTACACCTTGAAGACAGAATGTCTCTCTCTCTCTCTCTCTCTGCCTCATCTCTCTCTCTCCCTCTCACACACACACACACACACACACACACACACACACACACACACACACACACACACACACACACACACACACACACACACACACACACACACACACACACACACACACACACACACACACTCGCATCTAGAACACCACCTCAGCTGTTGTTAATAATCGATTAATTAATACCATTCAAAGAAGTATGTACGCTATTTTAGTGATCGTTGCTATGTTTGTACACAGGGCTGGCCACACACAATACCCCACCATGACAAAGCGAAAACAGGTTTTGGACATTTTTGCAAATGTATAACAAATTCAAAACAGAAATACCTTATTTACATAAGTATTCAGACCCTTTGCTACGAGACTCGAAATTGAGCTCAGGTGCATCCTGTTTCCATTGATCGTCCTTGAGATGTTTCTACAACTTGATTGGAGTCCACCTGTGATAAATTCAATTGATTGGACATGATATGGAAAGGCACACACCTGTCTATATAAGGTTCCACAGTTGACAGTGCATGTCAGAGCAAAAACTAAACCATGAAGTCGAAGGAATTTAATACATTTTAGAATAAGGCTGTAACGTAACAAAATTTGGAAATGTCAAGGGGTCTGAATTCTTTCCAAATGCACTGTATTCCTACCTGATAAATAGTCTATATTTAGTGGTATCACTTCTCAGAAATCCAAACTGATATGCTTATCCTTTCAGACTCCCAGGTTCTGTCTGTTTCAATGGAAACTCAGAGGGTTACAAAGGTTCTTTCCATCACGCTAACACCCACCATACTAACCACCAATACAAAATAAATCATTGATGTAATCTCCGGTATGCAAACCTCTACAAACCAGGAACAGGCATTATGAAATGACTTATGTTGGTATATAGAGCAGTGGTTCTCAAACCTCTCCTTTTGGAGCCCCAGCCGTTCCATGTACTTGATCTATTCCAGAGCTAGCACACCTGATGCAACTTGTCAACTAATCATTAAGCCTTTGATTAGGTGAATCAGGTGAGATAGTTCGGGGCTACAACAAAATTGTGACATGTTTGAGGGTCTCCAAGAAGAGGTTTAAGAAGCACTGGTATAGAGAATCTGATTGTCCAGTAGCTCTAGCTGGGTTCCTCAGTCCGGTATTTTGTACAGTACAGCAAGATTATTTTAGTAAACGAAAACTGAAACTAAAACTGAAACTAATTCTAAAAAAACTATTTAGTTAGCTACAATAAATAAATTATAGCAAACCCATTTGAAAAACAAAAACTTCACAAAATATGATCTTTGATTCCAAAACTAACTAACTAAACTAAAATAAAAACCATCATGAATTATGTTCAGTTTTATTTCTAAACTTTGGGCAAAAATCAAATGGGATTTTATATGGGTTTTTCAAGCGTCTGAAGCTGGTTGGTAAATGTAGCCAGATTTTTTTAGCTTGGGAATTTCTACAGAGAGGAAGCGTAGAAGCGAGAGGCTAAACTCCGACCCAAAATCTGTCCGAAGCGAGAAGCAGAGGAAGTGCAGATTTTTGGGATGGAGGTCAATGAAAGCGTGTGGTCAAAATAAAAATGAATTGCTAGTTAGCTAGGTGAGGCTTATCTGATCGAATATATGTTTAGTAATGTTTAGGTTGTAACGGATGTGCTGATTTAAGTGGACGCGCGTGGCATTCCGGCAACTTTGAGAAAAACAGTTTTATATCAGAGTTGTGCCTGTTGTTCACACCCGTATCTGTCCTCTCGTTCTCTACAATGTCCCCGCCTGATCCCCCTCTTCCCTGCCTGCCTTCCATCTTTGCGGACATTTATTGCGATTATTAGTAATTAGTCCAGTTTCTTGTCAGTATTGACGACTATTGACGACTATCACTAGCTAACTTGAATCTTCTTACATATACTACCTAAAGTTAAAAAGCATTGGATTGGATAAAAGAAAAGAAAGAGAAAACAAGCATTGGATTGGTGTAAACATAGTCGAGAGAAAGTTTCCTTCCACCATATGTTTTGCTCGGCGCTATTCCTTTTAAATCCAAGTCACATTGAGATTGACTTGAAAGAATTTAAACATTAGCTAACCTATGACCTGACCCATCATCACCTTATGTATTACTGCCCCCAGTGGCAAGAAGGTTCCTACAACATGGAGGAAAGTCCCAAACTCTGGTCTCGACATTTCCAGATAACACATTATTTCCCCGTAGTATTTGCATCAGCTGGGGAGTTATTTTGGGGGGAAAATCCATTGAACTGTTTTGGGCTGATGAGAGCTTTCTCGGATTTAAGGTCTGGTACAATGACTTACATTTGAATCATTTAGCCGACTTACAGGAGCTATTAGGGTTAAGTGCCTTTCTCAAAGGTAAATCAACAAATTTTTTACTTAGTCGGTTTGGGGATTCAAACCAGTGGTTACTGGCCTAACGCTCTTAACCACTAGACTACCTGCTGCCCTAATCTCTACCACCATCTTTAATAACTTCAGTTTTTCCCTTATTTACCCCTGTCCTCTCCTGTCCGGTCCTATGAGTGGGCATCAGAAGGAAGTTCTGGGAAAATGGATGTCTTAGTTTACATGTGATCCTTTTCAGTCCGGCCCCTGTCTAAACTGCGTGAGTGGTATGAAGTGGCACCTTCTGTGGTGCCCGGGCTACATTCAGCAGAGCACAATGTTGTGTAATTAAATGTAGAATACAGGATCATACCAGCTCTATTCACGGCATTTCTATCTGCAATGTTCCACAACCTTTGCCTACTGAACACGCCTGTGTGTTCTGTTAAAATAGTTGATACTGTGTTGACAGGGTCCTACAACTAGGGAGCAGTAGAGCCTCATCACAGTCAGGGGCTACTTTAGCTCGCAGTTGCTAGGTCCGTCTCTCGCTACCTGGGGGGATCAGGTCTGCCAAGCCATGTTTGTGACACTGACATCCATAGGTCCTCTCCTGTGATGTGATGACGTCTCACAGGGTGGCTGGGTGACACCAGGACACTCTGCAGGTGGCTAACTCTAACCCTCATGTGGAAAGATGAGTGTCCATCTCTCCAGCTGGTGACAGAGATGTTGGTGGTTTAGGCTCACCCAACACCACATTACGTTCTCGCTCTCAGGGCATTAGCCTCAGATTACTGAACTGTCCATTTCTGCCAATCACACAACAGGACCTGGATCCAAATAGGATGGATTGTCTTTCAAATAGTCTGTGTGAGCATCTGATTGAGCCTGCCTAGACTGCCGGATGGGCAGGGTTTGCACCTTTGGGACTATTCCATTGGCTCCAGGATTTGAAAGAATAATACTACTTTTGGAACCAGGTCTGTAGCACACATTTAACCCCCAAAAGCTACAGTGGAGAGCTGTTGAGTGCAGTATTAGCTACATTGGAGAGCTGTTGAGTGCAGTATTAGCTACAGTGGAGAGCTGTTGATGGCAGTATTAGCTACAGTGGAGAGCTGTTGAGTGCAGTAATAGCTACAGTGGAGAGCTGTGGAGGGCAGTATTAGCTACAGTGGAGAGCTGTGAAGGGCAGTATTAGCTACAGTGGAGAGCTGTGGAGGGCAGTATTAGCTACAGTGGAGAGCTGTGGAGGGCAGTATTAGCTACAGTGGAGAGCTGTTGAGTGCAGTATTAGCTACAGTGGAGAGCTGTGAAGGGCAGTATTAGCTACAGTGGAGAGCTGTGAAGAGCAGTATTAGCTACAGTGGAGAGTTGTGGAGGGCAGTATTAGCTACAGTGGAGAGCTGTGGAGGGCAGTATTAGCTACAGTGGAGAGCTGTTGAGTGCAGTATTAGCTACATTGGAGAGGTTTTGAGTGCAGTATTAGCTACAGTGGAGAGCTGTGGAGGGCAGTATTAGCTACAGTGGAGAGCTGTGGAGTGCAGTATTAGCTACAGTGGAGAGCTGTTGATGGCAGTATTAGCTACAGTGGAGAGCTGTTGAGTGCAGTAATAGCTACAGTGGAGAGCTGTGGAGGGCAGTATTAGCTACAGTGGAGAGCTGTGAAGGGCAGTATTAGCTACAGTGGAGAGCTGTGGAGGGCAGTATTAGCTACAGTGGAGAGCTGTGGAGGGCAGTATTAGCTACAGTGGAGAGCTGTTGAGTGCAGTATTAGCTACAGTGGAGAGCTGTGAAGGGCAGTATTAGCTACAGTGGAGAGCTGTGAAGAGCAGTATTAGCTACAGTGGAGAGTTGTGGAGGGCAGTATTAGCTACAGTGGAGAGCTGTGGAGGGCAGTATTAGCTACAGTGGAGAGCTGTTGAGTGCAGTATTAGCTACAGTGGAGAGCTGTGAAGGGCAGTATTAGCTACAGTGGAGAGCTGTGGAGGGCAGTATTAGCTACATTGGAGAGCTGTGAAGGGCAGTATTAGCTACAGTGGAGAGCTGTGAAGGGCAGTATTAGCTACAGTGGAGAGCTGTGAAGGGCAGTATTAGCTACAGTGGAGAGCTGTGAAGGGCAGTATTAGCTACAGTGGAGAGCTGTGAAGGGCAGTATTAGCTACAGTGGAGAGCTGTGAAGGGCAGTATTAGCTACAGTGGAGAGCTGTTGAGTGCAGTATTAGCAACAGTGGAGAGCTGTTAAGTGCAGTATTAGCTACAGTGGAGAGCTGTGAAGAGCAGTATTAGCTACAGTGGAGAGCTGTGGAGGGCAGTATTAGCTACAGTGGAGAGTTGTGAAGGGCAGTATTAGCTACAGTGGAGAGTTGTGGAGGGCAGTATTAGCTACAGTGGAGAGCTGTGGAGGGCAGTATTAGCTACAGTGGAGAGCTGTGGAGTGCAGTATTAGCTACAGTGGAGAGCTGTGGAGGGCAGTATTAGCTACAGTGGAGAGCTGTTGGGTGCAGTATTAGCTACAGTGGAGAGCTGTGGAGGGCAGTATTAGCTACAGTGGAGAGCTGTTGGGTGCAGTATTAGCTACAGTGGAGAGCTGTTGAGTGCAGTATTAGCTACAGTGGAGAGCTGTGAAGAGCAGTATTAGCTACAGTGGAGAGCTGTGGAGGGCAGTATTAGCTACATTGGAGAGCTGTGGAGGACAGTATTAGCTACAGTGGAGAGCTGTGGAGTGCAGTATTAGCTACAGTGGAGAGGTTTTGAGTGCAGTATTAGCTACATTGGAGAGGTTTTGAGTGCAGTATTAGCTACAGTGGAGAGCTGTGGAGGGCAGTATTAGCTACAGTGGAGAGCTGTGGAGGGCAGTATTAGCTACAGTGGAGAGCTGTGGAGGGCAGTATTAGCTACAGTGGAGAGCTGTGGAGGGCAGTATTAGCTACAGTGGAGAGCTGTGAAGGGCAGTATTAGCTACAGTGGAGAGCTGTGGAGGGCAGTATTAGCTACAGTGGAGAGGTGTGGAGGGCAGTATTAGCTACAGTGGAGAGCTGTGGAGGGCAGTATTAGCTACAGTGGAGAGCTGTGGAGGGCAGTATTAGCTACAGTGGAGAGCTGTGAAGGGCAGTATTAGCTGTTCACACCATATTTATCACACCACTCCTTTCTTTTTAAAGGGGCAGTGCAGTCAAAAACTTGATTTGTTTGTGTTTAATATCTTTTTTCCACATTATGAAGTTGGAATAATACTGTGAAATTGTGAAGATTATAATAAGGCCCTTTTTACTGTAAGAGTTGTTTGAAAAGACTGCCAGAAATTTCAACTTGGATGGAAGGGTGGAGTTTTCGGACTGCCTAGTGACATCATCAGGCAATATAAGTTAATAGACCAATAACAAAGAGAGTTTGCCCTCTTCTCTGCCAATAACATCTAGTTATCAGGGTACATGTCCCTCCCATTAGGCTCCTCCAATTAGGTCCCTCACTCAGACCACTCCCAGACTGCCCTAGCAAAATTCTTGCTTGAGAAATAGCTTTTTGCTAAGAATCATTTTTTTTCTTATTTTTTTTCTTATTTTAATTGAAAACAACCACAGGAAGGTACTTAATTGTTACTCCAAAATGATTTGTTATTGAGATATAAACGGATGCATTGGACCTTTAAAGCAGTGAACGGAGTGGAAGTGAACACATGCACACTTAGGGCAGAAGGGCAGAGACACAGGCTTCAGTGGACCATACCCATCACCACACCGCCCTCCCCTCCCCTCCCCTCCACCTCTAACCCCCACCCATGGGTGAGGTGACAGAGGATCCCTACACTCCTATTTCACCCCCTCATCATGACATCCATTAAGGCCTGCTCTAGCGCACACACACACACACACACACACACACACACACACACACACACACACACACACACACACACACACACACACACACACACACACACACACACACACACACACACACACACACACACACACACACACACACACACACACACACACACACACACACACACTGCCACTGTGGGGCCCCGACAGCACATTAGCGTTCGGACCATTGAGCCCAACAAGACCTGGAGTTGAATTATTGATAGCAACAGTACTAATGAGGAAACTGTATCCCCCTCCTCTGCTGACACCGGCTGCGTCCCAAACGATACCCTATTCCCTTTATGGTGCACTTCTATTTAACCAGGGCCCACAGTGTGTTGGTCAAAAGTAGTGCACTACATAGCGAATAGGGTGCCATTTGGGACGCAGCCAGAGGGACAGGGCTACCACTGTCCTGAGAACTGCAGGGAGGGACAGGCACATACAGAGACATCATGACAATACCAGTTATTGAGCAAGATTGACTGCCCAGGTCTCACACACACTAAGACCGGACCTAGAGACTCAATATGTTCTCCCATTGCAAAGTTGGGATCAAAACTACATTTCCAATCTATGGGTCCCTAGGCCGAAACTTAAACTGTTGTAGATCATGGATTTTCCTACACTTTACTTTCCCACAGCAGCATGGAGGTAATTTCTGTAGTGTGTTTGACTGGAGTTGCATTATGTTTGTATGTATCATACAGATGTAGGAGCTTCATTTGATCACCCTGTCACAGGAGAACTTTTAAAATGTGTAGTGTATTTGAGATTTAAAAAGGCTTCTGAAGTTGGTAATTTCCACTTTGAAATTTCAGACTTGATTTTCCTCTACAAAAATGTCCATGAATTATAATCCACATAACAAATCACATTTCCTGTTGCAGCAGGATTATTTTCCTGCTGTAGCAGACTGGCTCAAATTAAGATCCTACATATGTATGAATATTTGTGTGCGTTTACATACAAAGCAGTGTGTGTGTGTGTGTGTGTGTGTGTGTGTGTGTGTGTGTGTGTGTGTGTGTGTGTGTGTGTGTGTGTGTGTGTGTGTGTGTGTGTGTGTGTGTGTGTGTGTGTGTGTGTGTGTGTGTGTGTGTGTGTGTGTGTGTGTGTGTGTGTGTGTGTGTGTGTGTGTGTGTGTGTGTGTGTGTGTGTGTGTGTGTGTGGAGTGTTTCTGCTGTGTAGTGCAGCAGTGAGGTATTAGAGGTGTCAGGCAGACTCTTTAGTATTCACTGCACCACTCTCTGACTCTGACTCACACACACACTGCCCCAGCCTGAGAGAGGGAGAGAGAGAGCGAGAGAGAGGGGGAGAGGGAGAGAGGGAGAGAGAGAGGAATAGAGAGCCTGAGATAAGAAGAGGAAGAGGGAGGGAGAGGAGGACATGAGAAGAGCGAGAGGGGGGAGGGAAGGAGAGGAAGAGAGAGACTGACACAAGGTGAGAGAGGGAGGGAGAGCGAGTCTGAGACAGGGAGAGAGGGGGTGAGAGGGAGAAAGAGCAAGGGAGAGAGCAGAACAAGAGAAGGCATTAAAAAAGACAGACAGGGAGAGCTAGGTAGAGGGACGTGAGAGAGAAGAATAGAGAGCCTGAGACAAAGGGAAAGAGAGAGAGAGAGATGGAAAGGAGGACGAGAGAAGGCAACAAGGCACTATAAAAGACAAGCTTGTTTCTCTAGCTAGCCCTAGGTGTTTCAGTGTGTTTGCACTGTGTGCTTGGAACCCAAGGGGATACATTTTTTCACTGTTTTATTATTAAGCCCTTCTTTTTAACCGCCTGTCCACTTCTCAGTGGCATCATGGCTCTGTGCTTCTGAAAAGGTCTCTCTCTCTCTCCCCCCTTTCCCCTTGCTCTCTCTCTCTCTCTCTCTCTCTCACCTCCCTCTCTCTGTGTCTCTCTCTCTCTCCCCCCTTTCCTCTCTCTCTCTCTCTCTCTCTCTCTCTCTCTCTCTCTCTCTCTCTCTCTCTCTCTCTCTCTCTCTCCCCTCCCTCTCTCTATTCTCTCTCTCTCACTCTCACTATCTCCCCCCTCTCTATCTCCTTCTTCCTCTTACACTCCTAGCCCTTGATGAGTCTTTTCGGGGCAGTTGTTAAGTAAGGGATGAGTTCAGTATAGACATAGCAAGATACATTATTTAGTTGGCTGCTTGTTTTCGTTCACAAGCAGTGTGTTTTTAATACCTCCAGTTAGCTACTGCATTGCTATGGACTGCAGCTTAATTCAACTCCCTCTCTATGCCACCATCTCTCTCTCTCTCTCTCTCTTCTTCTCTCTCACTGTCTCATTCCTCATGGTCCCCTCATCACCTCTCTTGTCAATCCACGTCTCTTCATCCCTCTGTCAGTTTGCATTTCGTTTAATCTCTCCCCCTCCTTCTCCTGCTTCCTCCGCTCTGTCGCTTTCTATCCCATCTCATTTTTTCCATCCTCCTCTCTCTCATTCCCCCTGTCCAAATCCTGTCCTTTAAGGGCAATAGAAAGGGGCGGCAGAATGCGTAACCTTGTCTAGACAGGTCAGAAAGTGAGAGGAGGACAGAGAGAAGGAGAGAAAGAGAGGAGAAAAAAAGTTCATCCTATAAGTCCACGGTCACATGGAGTCAAAGAGCAAAGGGATGAGGGGGAGGGGCAATAAACGGCGAGAGAACGCGGCAGATGCAAGCCGACAAATACTCTGGACAGAGGGGTGACGAGAGAGGGGGGGGGGTTGGAGAGGGGAGACAGAGGCTGAGCGAGAGGGACACACATGCATTATTGGTCCAGCGCTTTCTCGATCATGACTTACACTCTTATAATGACAAGTGGCTGCCGACACTCCCATTTGTCGAGGCTGCCGCCAATCAGAGCACGCAAGTAAGGTGCCTTTCGGTTATACGACCAGTGCATTTTCTGACTTCTCTGGAGATGAAGATCTAGCCACAGTAGCTCCTTCTCATTCTGTGATTGGATAGTTAGACTTTGGGTAGTTACCTCCCCCTCCCTCTTCTTTCTGACGTCCACCAACCCCCTTCTTCTCTCTCCGACTGTCCCCAGGCTTACCTGAGACAGACAGAGAGCACTTCCTGCACCAGCGTTACCCCCCCCCTCCTCCTCCTTTTCTCCTCCTCCACATACCGCTAGTTACCTGCTGAGGACAGACAGCATGGGCAGCAGTAGGAGCGATAGCAGTAGCAGTCTCCAATCACATGTAATTCTACTGCTTCTCTGACTTGCTTGCCTCTTTCCAGAGAGAGAGAAAGTGAGACACAGAGAGAGAGAGAGAGAGAGAGAGAGAGAAAGAGAGATAGGGAGAAAAAAAGAAAAAGAATTTGGAGCCATTGTCCCCTTGGAGAAAAAAGAGAGACCGGGGGAAACGAGGGAGCACTGTTAAACGAGAGGAGCAGTGAGAAGGAGAAGTCATAGGATGATTTTGGGTGAGTTTTTGTTGTTTATTTCCCTCCGCAGCTCGTTCTTTTTGGGGAGGTCAAATGTTCCTGTTGTACAGTACCATCCTCCATCAAAACGTGATCCTTTTATCATAGTCTCATTCATTCAAAGTCTTAAATTCAAAGTCTTAAGCTGTCTGTCGTGGTGTTACTGATCACCAGTCCAAATGTATGAAGCCTCCTCCAGAATGATTGGGATTATGGAAGTAACCTATTTGACGTGTTAGAACAGGCAGATGACAGGGGACGTCAAAGTGATTGTGTTGGCAGCATATCATGAAGATCTGTTTGGTCACATGACATGACCATGCTTCACCGCTCTCCTCTCCTTTCCTTCCCTGTCTGTCCTGCGAGGAGAGGTTGAGGAGGGAGAGATGTTTCAGAGAACAGCCCATGACAGAGATGCAGCTACGCATACTGCAACTAGCCGGGCACCAATAGTCACGTGAAGGTTACATGTGAAGGTTGTTGGGTCTATACATCGTCACATGTGAATGTCGACATTCTCCTCTGGCGCTGTAGGGTTCCTAAAATGATTACATTTGCTGTTCCTACCACGAGCAATTCCGTGCGCAAATCCTAATTGTGTACGAATAAGGCTTCGACGGTATAGTTTGTTGCTAGATACGCCAACACGCACTGTAATGCATTTGTATCTATTATAGGCTATGCATCATGATCTTGTTTAGTATTCAAGTCTCATAGTCCACATGTGGGTGAGGGGAGAGAGAAGCCTTCCTTCCAGGCTCTCTGCTGCTAGTCAGCTCATACTATACTCACAACCGCTACAGGGGACAAGAGCTCTGCTACCGCAACATTGTAAGTCCCCATGCTACATAGATTGGGTTTTATGTGTGTGTGTGTGTGGTGCATTTGTTGTCACTTGTGTTGTGAGAGACGCTGTTTGTGTGTGTGTGTGTGGTTTTGTACTATATGCGTGTCGGTCTTTGAGCTGCGCTGTGTGTGTGTGTGTGTGTGTGTGTGTGTGTGTGTGTGTTGCTATGTGCTCCGGCTCAGGAGAGGCCACATTGTTTAACGCACGCCTGGGCTGATTGAGGCAGCTAACGCTCCTCTTCTCTTCTCTTCTCCGCTCCCCCTCTGCTCTGCTCCGCCTCTCCTTCTCCGCTCCCCCTCTGCTCTGCTCCGCCTCTCCTTCTCCGCTCCCCCTCTGCTCTGCTCCGCCTCTCCTTCTCCGCTCCCCCTCTGCTCTGCTCCGCCTCTCCTTCTCCGCTCCCCCTCTCCTCTGCTCCGCCTCTCCTTCTCCGCTCCCCCTCTCCTCTGCTCCGCCTCTCCTTCTCCGCTCCCCTCTCCTCTGCTCCGCCTCTCCTTCTCCGCTCCCCCTCTCCTCTGCTCCGCCTCTCCTTCTCCGCTCCCCTCTCCTCTGCTCCGCCTCTCCTTCTCCGCTCCCCTCTCCTCTGCTCCGCCTCTCCTTCTCCGCTCCCCTCTCCTCTGCTCCGCCTCTCCTTCTCCGCTCCCCTCTCCTCTGCTCCGCCTCTCCTTTTCCGCTCCCCTCTCCTCTGCTCCGCCTCTCCTTCTCCGCTCCCCTCTCCTCTGCTCCGCCTCTCCTTCTCCGCTCCCCTCTCCTCTGCTCCGCCTCTCCTTCTCCGCTCCCCTCTCCTCTGCTCCGCCTCTCCTTCTCCGCTCCCCCTCTCCTCTGCTCCGCCTCTCCTTCTCCGCTCTTCTCTGCTCCGCCTCTCCTTCTCCGCTCCCCTCTCCTCTGCTCCACCTCTCCTTCTCCGCTCCCCCTCTCCTCTGCTCCGCCTCTCCTTCTCCGCTCTCCTCTGCTCCGCCTCTCCTTCTCCGCTCCCCTCTCCTCTGCTACGCCTCTCCTTCTCCGCTCCCCTCTCCTCTGCTACGCCTCTCCTTCTCCGCTCTCCTCTGCTCCGCCTCTCCTTCTCCGCTCCCCCTCTCCTCTGCTCCGCCTCTCCTTCTCTGCTCCCCTCTCCTCTGCTCCGCCTCTCCTTCTCCGCTCCCCTCTCCTCTGCTCCGCCTCTTCTTCTCCGCTCCCCCTCTCCTCTGCTCCGCCTCTCCTTCTCCGCTCTCCTCTGCTCCGCCTCTCCTTCTCCGCTCCCCTCTCCTCTGCTACGCCTCTCCTTCTCCGCTCCCCTCTCCTCTGCTACGCCTCTCCTTCTCCGCTCTCCTCTGCTCCGCCTCTCCTTCTCCGCTCCCCCTCTCCTCTGCTCCGCCTCTCCTTCTCCGCTCCCCTCTCCTCTGCTCCGCCTCTCCTTCTCCGCTCCCCTCTCCTCTGCTCCGCCTCTCCTTCTCCGCTCCCCCTCTCCTCTGCTCCGCCTCTCCTTCTCTGCTCCCCTCTCCTCTGCTCCGCCTCTCCTTCTCTGCTCCCCTCTCCTCTGCTCCGCGTCTCCTTCTCCGCTCCCCCTCTCCTCTGCTCCGCCTCTCCTTCTCCGCTCCCCCTCTCCTCTGCTCCGCCTCTCCTTCTCCGCTCCCCTCTCCTCTGCTCCGCCTCTCCTTCTCTGCTCCCCTCTCCTCTGCTCCTCCTCTCCTTCTCCGCTCCCCTCTCCTCTGCTCCGCGTCTCCTTCTCCGCTCCCCCTCTCCTCTGCTCCGCCTCTCCTTCTCCGCTCCCCCTCTCCTCTGCTCCGCCTCTCCTTCTCTGCTCCCCCTCTCCTCTGTTCCCCACCAGGCATGTTTTTCAAGGAGACAGTAATGATTATAGGGCGTTATGTCATCTGAGGTGTGTGAGTTCATATTGCTTAGTGACAGAGAGACACAGAGAGAGAGAGACAGACACAGTACCTGACTTCTGCCTCACTTAAGCGCTCTGCTCTGCCTCGCTAGTGTGTGTGTGTGTGTCTGTGTGTGTGTTTGTGTGTGTGTGTGTGTGCCTGTGTGGATCACTAGAGGCCCAGCTTAATGAGGTTGAGACAGGAGATGTGTTAATAGCATCATTAACCATCTAACTACAGCTGTCTCACTCCAGACTAATTGTTCTGATCTGTACGTGGAACGGTCTGTTTGATGATGTCACCATTCGTTTTCATTCTCATATAGAGAATGATAGAATGTGGCAAGTTTGAATTGTAGCGATCCCATTAAGTTGCTATTCTAATTCCTAGTACTGGTTTGAATTCTATTCTGTTCTATTCAATTCTATTCTATTATACTCCATTATACTGTTTTATATTATAAACTGGGTGGTTTGAGCCTTGAATTCTGATTGTCTGAAAACCGTGGTATGTCAGACCAAATACCACGGGTATGACAAAACATGTATTTTTTCTGCTCTAATTACATTGGTAACCAGTTTATAATAGCAATAAGGCACCTCAGGGGATTGTGGTATATGGCCAATATACCACGACTAAGGGCTGTATCCAGGCATTGCGTCATGCATAAGAAAAACCCTTATTGGTTAATTCGTCACCTGTATAGTTGTGGGTTCCTTTCATTGTTGCCATGACATTATGAAACATATAGCAAAAGGCTGGGAATTGCCAGTGACCTCACGATACGATATTATCACAATACTTAGGTGTCGATACGAAATGTGTTGCGATTCTCACGATTCTATATGTATTGGGATTATTACGATTCTATATGTATTGTGATTCTCACGATTCTATATGTATTGTGATTCTCACGATTCTATATGTATTGTGATTCTCACGATTCTATATGTATTGTGATTCTCACGATTCTATATGTATTGTGATTCTCACGATTCTATATGTATTGTGATTATTACGATTCTATATGTATTGTGATTCTTACGATTCTATATGTATTGTGATTCTCACGATTCTATATGTATTGTGATTATTACGATTCTATATGTATTGCGATTCTTACAATTCTATATGTATTGGGATTCTCACGATTCTATATCTATTGTGATTCTCACGATTCTATATGTATTGCGATTCTTACAATTCTATATGTATTGGGATTCTCACGATTCTATATGTATTGGGATTCTCACGATTCTATATGTATTGGGATTCTCACGATTCTATATGTATTGGGATTCTCACGATTCTATATGTATTGTGATTCTCACGATTCTATATGTATTGTGATTATTACGATTCTATATGTATTGTGATTCTCACGATTCTATATGTATTGGGATTCTCACGATTCTATATGTATTGGGATTCTCACGATTCTATATGTATTGCAATTCGATTCTGTGATTTTATTGCGTTTCGATGTTCCAAACATATTGCTCAACGTATGTCTTATGCAGAGGGACAAGAGAGAAAACAAGTTTTTAAAAGTGCTGAAAACAAATTGTCTCTCTATTTAAAACGAAGATGGAAAGGGGATACCTAGTTAGTTGTACAACTGAATGCATTCAACTGAAATGTGTCTGAGAACAAGCTATGAAGGAAAAATACTGGAGGTTTGGTGCCGGTACAGCCAACGAGCACAATAACAATATTGCAATGTTGTCAAAACAATATGATACGATACATCACCAAAAATCATATCCCCATATGTAACTGTATACTAGTATATCACACTAAAACAAGGGAAATATCAGACAATTATTTATTATCAATATGTAGTGTGATATGCTTATAATAGCCTGCATGCTGCTGTGTATGTGTGAGGTTCTGTGGTTCTGTGAGGAGATCCGTATGGACCAGACTGAAAGGGAGCATCCCAAATGGCACCCTATTCCCTACATGTATAGGGAATAGGGTGCCATTTGCTCCTACAAGGTGATCATACACATTTGAAATGCAGTCGGACTTGGTGGTTTCCCTCACATTTATTGGCCCATAAAATCTACCACCACCTTTGCAGATGAGGTTAAAAGCGGCAGATGACCAGACGCTATCATTTTGCTGTCGATTGTATCTCAACTGTTTGGTTCACCATTGTCTTCTTGTCTATCTTACACTTTGTGTGTCAGAACCCTTTTAATAGTGCTGAGTAACATTCGTCTCTATTGGCTTATACATTTTCGATGTTGACGTTTCAGTTGTTTTAGCGGTGAAAAAGCGAATGTCATTCTAATGACCTTTACAACGTCTGATCAGCTGATCTACTCCTGATATCCTGATTTACTACGCAGATAGTACTCTGTTCAGCTCTGATAACATAACTCTACGACAAGGTGACACATTGCATTAGACAAGATAGGAAAACAGATCGTATGTGTGTGTGTGTACAGCGTGTATGTGCGTATAGTACCGTGTGTATGCATCAGTGGATATAGTACATGGGTCATTTGCTTCATTTGCCTCGCTTGTTTCTACATTTGACCTTGAGCTCAACTCCCTATAATTACCCTCTATGATGACTATGCCCTTGACATTCTAGTACACATATATCTATGCCCTTGACATTCTACTACACATATATCTATGCCCTTGACATTCTACTACACATATATCTATGCCCTTGATGTTCTACTACACATATATCTATGCCCTTGACGTTCTACTACACATATATCTATGCCCTGGACGTTCTACTACACATGTATCTTTGTCCTTGACGTTCTACTACACATATATCTATGCCCTTGACATTCTACTACACATATATCTATGCCCTTGACGTTCTAATACACATGTATCTTTGTCCTTGACGTTCTACTACACACATATCTATGCCCTTGACGTTCTACTACACATGTATCTTTGTCCTTGATGTTCTACCACACATATATCTATGCCCTTGACGTTCTACTACACATGTATCTTTGTCCTTGATGTTCTACTACACATATGTCTATGCCCTTGATGTTCTACTACACGTATGTCTATGCCCTTGATGTTCTACTGCACATATATCTATGCCCTTGGTGTTCTACATGCTTTATATCTATTTGTTAAATGTCAGGGTCCCTGGCACAGAGCTCGTTGGCTACAGTGACTACGCTGACGGCCCTGACACTCCTGATGCTGATAATAGCAGTCACCCATACACCACACCATGGTCATGTTCATTACGGCACACCAAAGCAAAACGTCTGGCAACAGAAAGGGAACATTTGTGTTTCTTATTGGGCAAGGTCATGTAATTCCTCCCTGTTTCAGTGGTGTTTTCTTCTGTTTGGTGCTAAGTGAATAGGATGTATTTGCGTCTCTCTCTATCCTCACTGTCTCTCCCCTGGGCTGTGCTGCACCAAGCCTGGGCTGTGCTGCACCAAGCCTGGGGGTCTGGAGCTGTTGTTGCTGCTGTCATCTGGATCAGAGAACAGAGGAGGGGGAGGAGAGGATGGGAGGAAGAACATCACTGCAGCATATAATGGGTAACATGATCACTGGGCTCACTGGACTCCTCCTGATGTGGAGATACCCAGCCTATTCAACGTGGCTCTAGATGTATTGTGATCAGCTGCCACATCCCCCATTGACTGCACCTGGAGGCCTGAGGCTACTAGTAAGGGTTCTGCTGTAGACAAGAGGCCTTGTCCAACATTCTTAGAAAAAAAGGTGCAACCTAGAACCAAAAAGGGTTCTATCATTCTTCTCCGTTGGGTGAAAAGGTTTTACCTAGAACCAAAAAGGGTTGTCCTACAAAGACAGCCGTAGCAGCATTTGGGCATGTTGAGCTACAAGTCTGTCTGTGTGTCTGGTTGAGTCAGAGCCGTGCTTCAGCTCAGGGCAATGTACTGTGCTGCATATCTATCTGGTGGTCTATCTGTCTCTTTGTCTTTGTGTTAGTGTGTCCATTACAGACCCATCTGTCTTCATAGCACATCAGTCTCACAACCTGTCTGCATAGCTAGCGGTCACTTATGAGAAAACATGGTTCAATTGCCAAAGCAAGTGAAATAGATCATAAACAAAAGTAAAATAAACAATCAAAAAATGAACAGAAAACATTACACTCACAAAAGATATTTCAAGTGTCATATTATGTCTGTATACGGTGTCGTAACGATGTGCACATAGCTGAAGTACAAAATGGAAAATAACAATACACTCTTAATCTGTCTCTCATCCTCTTCTAATGCAATCTCTCTCTCTCTCTCTCTCTCTCTCTCTCTCTCTCTCTCTCTCTCTCTCTCTCTCTCTCTCTCTCTCTCTCTCTCTCTCTCTCTCTCTCTCTCTCTCTCTCTCTCTCTCTCTCTCTCTCTCTCGCTCTCTCTCTCTCGCTCTCTCTCTCTCGCTGGAGGTCAACCAAAAGAGAAACAGTCAGAAATGTGTTTGTTTTCTCAGCTCAGCATTTCCCCTCTATGGCTGTCCTGTTGTCACGCACACACACACACACGCACGCACACACACACACACACACACACACACACACACACACACACACACACACACACACACACACAGCTGTCTCTCTTTGGTGTCACGTCACAATGATGCAGCAATTACAGTTTTTTGCAATCACTTTGGCACTAATTTCAGAACCTCGATGTCATTTTTCAAAGCTCTAGACACAAAACTCACAACCGATGATCAAAATGCAAATTTTTCAAAACTCGAACACTTTTTCCAATTGCTTGGATACAATACACATGAAGCTAAGATCATTTGTTCATTGAACTAAAATCATCTGTTCAAAATGGCACAACTTAACATCAAAGTAATACCATTTAAAAATGCAATTCACACACTACATCTGAGATGACTGTCTATTACTTTCATTACAATGATCTAACTATCAACAGATACAACTGCTCAAAATGAGAAGTAACTGTTGCATTACTCTTAATGCATAGTTTTATGGAAACTGACAAACAATATTCCATGTTTAGATCATGAAAGTTTCAGGATAACGAGATCCATTGACACCAATTACCGTGGAACATGAACCAATTGGACTAAATTATCTATGGATGTAATATTTCATCATCATTCTTTATCAGACACTGTTTCCATGTCCCATGTACCACTTTTCCAGACCATGTTTTCAGATTTGACATTACTGTACACTCACCGGCCACTTTATTAGGTACACCTATCTAGTACTGGGTAGAACCCCCTTTTGCCTCCACAACAGCCTGAATTATTCACGGTGTTGTACGTTAAGAGATGCCCTTCTGCACACCACTGTTTTAAACGGCTGTTATTTGAGCATTTGTGGCCTTTCTGTTAGCTTGAATGAGTCTAGACATTCTCCTCTGACTTCTCTCATTAACAAGGTATTTTTGCGTACAGAACTGCCGCTCACTGAATGTGTTTTGTTTATCGCACCATTCTCTCTAAACTCTAGAGACTGTAGTGTGTAAAAATCCCAGGAGGGCAGCTGTTTCTGAGATGCTGGAATCACCATGTGTGGCATCAACAATCATACCACGGTCAAAGTTGCTCAGATTACGCATCTTACCCGTTCTAATGTTTGGTCAAACAACAACTAAAGCTCTCTACTCTATATACTCTATATATTGAGTTGCAGGCAGCCACATGATTCGTTGTTCGAAAGAGCATGCTATTTGCATTAACACGCAGTACCTAATAAAGTGGCCGGTGAGTGTATGTATGCAGGCCCTAGTAATTGCTTTTCCAATACTGCCAACTCATTACTGATGATTGATTTCACATTGTGGTACGAGTATATAGTGAAATGAGTGGTATCCACCTACAACAACATAGTGATAACATGGAGACGGCAGGTGATCCAGGTCACAATAGAGGTCAAGCAGTGGGAGGAGGAAGACAAGGAAGACATGGTGGTCAAAGGAATGGCAGGGGACAAGCACCCCTTCTGAGAGGTGGTCGTGGGCCTCGTCTGAGAGGTGTAGGAGAACGTGGTAGAGGACAAGCACCCCTTCTGAGAGGTGGTCGTGGGCCTCGTCTGAGAGGTGTAGGAGAACGTGGTAGAGGACAAGCACCCCTTCTGAGAGGTGGTCGTGGGCCTCGTCTGAGAGGTGTAGGAGAACGTGGTAGAGGACAAGCACCCCTTCTGAGAGGTGGTCGTGGGCCTCGTTTGAGAGGTGTAGGAGAACGTGGTAGAGGACAAGCACCCCTTCTGAGAGGTGGTCGTGGGCCTCGTTTGAGAGGTGTAGGAGAACGTGGTAGAGGACAAGCACCCCTTCTGAGAGGTGGTCGTGGGCCTCGTTTGAGAGGTGTGGGGGAACGTGGTAGAGGACAAGCACCCCTTCTGAGAGGTGGTCGTGGGCCTCGTTTGAGAGGTGTGGGGGAACGTGGTAGAGGACAAGGCCACGGACCAAGACAGCGGCAACAACAGCAAAGAGTGTCCAATGAAATCCGAGCAATAGTTGTAGACCATGTCGTAAATCATGGCATGACAATGAGGCAGCTACAATGATTCAACCAAACCTCAGAAGATCAACCGTGGCCTCAATCATCAGAACTTTCCGCAATGAGAACCGGTAAGTCTTCAGCATGCACTAAACATTAGGCTACTCTCAAAAGTCAAATGACTGTATAATGCATGACAGAAACGAAAGCCATCACACATTCCTATTTTTGGATGAGGCAGGCTTCAACCTGGCCAAGACAAGGAGGAGAGGTCGAAATTTCATTGGCCAGCAGGCAACCATCCTAGTACCTGGACAACGTGAGGCAAACATCGCCATGTGTGCGGCTATATCGGAAGATGGTGTGGTGGGATGCAGACCTCGTATTGGATCATATAATGCAGCTCTCATTGTAACCTTCCTTGATGAGCTAAATCAGGTCTGTAGAGCTGATGGTGTGACCTATGTCATTGTGTGGGATAATGTCAGGTTCCACCATGCTCAAATGGTGCAAGCATGGTTTCAGGCCCATCCACAATTTACCACCCTGTACTTACCCCCATACTTTCCTTAACCCGATTGAGGAATCTTTCTCTACATGAAGGTGGAAGGTGATATGATTGGCGCCCTCACGAACAAGCCAACCTTCTCCAGGCCATGGATGACACATGCAATGACATCACAGCAGACCAGTGTCAGGCCTGGATTCGCCATGCCCGAAGATTCTTCCCAAGATGTTTGGCTAATGAAAACATCCATTGTGGTGTGGATGAGAACCTGTGGCCAAATTCACAAGACAGGGTTGATGGAAATATAGAAGTACAGTAATCAAGCCTTTGTTTTGCTTTTTACAGTAAGCCAGGTGAGGAACACTGCAGTTTACATTTTACTGTGGCTTATTTCTTTTTTGTATCTAATTATTTTTGCTTTGATTCAAAGAAACCTATGTTGTGATTTTATAGTACTTCATCAATACATTTCAGATTTTGTTCAATGATTCCACTGTGTCTGTGGTATTCTCTCTACTAGTCCTTTTACAGTGATGTATTTACGTGTAGTACCATAATGAAACATGTATCACATATTTTGTACTAGAATATTTAATGATTGTACGAACAACTACACAGTGAAACTATCGGAATCTTGTGTGTGGGTGATCTAAATGAATGTTCCTATGGCATTTCATGATAAATGAGTTATCTGAACCAATGATTCTGCAAGTGCAAGTTTTCTTTAAAGATATGAATACACAATGCAATGTTTTGAACATTGCATATGCTGTGTTACAAGTGATGACCGTTTTCAATTTTGTGTCTAGAGTTTTGAAAAATGACCACAAGGTTCTGAAATTAGTGCCGAAGTGATTGTAAAAAACTGTATTATCCAACTCCACTAAATGAGCCGGGACCAGGGCCCTGCCTGTCTACCATTATGACATCGGCACAGTTTGTCCCTCAAGGCTTTCCCCCATAGAAAAAATATGCATAATTGAAACACTTGAGAACGAAGGCGCAATGGAGAAATCTGAATGCAAATATACCACAGACTTTGTTATGGCCGAGTGGATTTTATTTCTTGACGCTTTTGTCAAACTCTGTCACAAACTTTCCGTAATCCATTAGTACCTTGAAGTGCTGTGTTGTTGCCTCAGCTACATCACTTAGTCAGTCAGCACCTTATAGTAAGTCACTCTCCTAAAGTGCCTGTTCTGTTTCCTTATGCAAAGACTCAATACCGCAGCTCTTTTCAAAACACTGCTGTAAGGATACGTTATTAGAAAATGGTGGCTATGGGTCATCGGGCCAATCCTTAATGTCGAGCCCTGTGTTATGTGGTTACTGTTGATCCTCTGAGGCCTCCGTAGTTCATGTCATGTTAAGAAGTTTTGAAAGTACTTGGTCCGTCATCAGCCACTCGTTTCAACTGCAGAACAGGACTCTTTCACCCACTGACCGTTCTGTTACAGTGTGTTACATTCTATTACAAATGACACTGGCCAAGTCGGACTCTTCTTTTTCAAGCGGTTGAATCCTATTCTTTGTGAAGCAGTGAGCTGTGAATTCCTGGACTGTTTCATAATATTCCACTTCCCTTGAGCTCCCTCACCCCCCGGTAGTCTCTGTCAGTGGCAGTGCTCCCCTCGAGAAGATAGAAGCACTATCATGATCATTCGAATGCATCTCTCTGACCTATGGTAGGAGAGTAGTGGGATGTAGTGTTCTTCATCTCTGAGTGAGGAAGCTGTTCCAAAAACAAAAGGTGTGTGTGTGTGTGTGTGTGTGTGTGTGTGTGTGTGTGTGTGTGTGTGTGTGTGTGTGTGTGTGTGTGTGTGTGTGTGTGTGTGTGTGTGTGTGTGTGTGTGTGTGTACATACACACTGTGCATGTATGTGCACATGGGTCTCTCTCTACTCATGTCAGTAGTAGGTTACTGCTTAGATTGATCCCACATCACTCAGGTCCCTCTCCTCTCCTCTCCTCTCCTCTCCTCTCCTCTCCTCTCCTCTCCTCTCCTCTCCTCTCCTCTCCTCTCCTCTCCTCTCCTCTCCTCTCCTCTCCTCTCCTCTCCTCTCCTCTCCTCTCCTCTCCTCTCCCTTCCTTCTCCTCTCCTCTCCTTCTCTCCCTTCCTTCTCCCCTGCTCTCCTCTCCTCTCCTCCCCTCCCTTCCTTCTCCTCTCCCTTCCTTCCCCTCTTCTCCTCTCCTCTCCGCCTCTCCCTTCCTTCCCCTCCTTCATTAGTTGATGTTGTAGTGACTGAGTGTCAGCCATCACGTTACTGCTGGCCACATCAAAGTCAATTGACATAGTTGAATCTCAGCATGACAGGGGGGATTAGTGAATTAGAGCCATAGGAGGTTTTCACACACATTCACATCATAACAAATACAGACGCAGTACCCCCCCCCCCCCCCCCCCCCCCCCAAATATGACATCCTCTTTTGAGATGCCTTGATGCAGGAGGAAAAAAGAAGAGAGGTAAAAAGAAGAGAGGAAAAATGCAAGTGAGACTGTTGAAGCGTGGAGACATACAGTAGTAGCTCTCTAGACTACAATTCCCAGGTGTCTTTTAGCTACGTAGCCCCTGAAGCCAGCAGCCTGTCCTAGTCTGTGTGTGTTTGTGTGTGCGTGTGCACACCAGCCCATGCAACGCCATACTGTCCCATTGAATGCACTAATGTGAGACACAATAATCACAGTCAGGTGCAGCTATGCTATGCTTCACAGAGTACCACTATTTCACTGATGGTACAGAGGCAGGTGGCAGCCCAGGTGTACGGCTAATATACAATGTGTGCGTATGTCTGCGTATTGTGTGTGTGTGCGTCTATGAACTATAGTTGGAAAGAGTATAGGTTTTATGGGAGTCTTATTAGCTGATTCCTCACAAAACTAGAAAACAAAACCGACCATGATTTTGGAGGATTTCCACAAATTTTTATCCACAGAAGGGTCTTTTGGAGGAAGGGTTGTTAATATATAGTTAAACTTAAAGCATCATTTAGAAATAATTAATTGAATTTAGAATACTTTTTGGCCTTACCCAGGCCTCTTTTAAGACTCCATAATGTTTCATCTGTAGGTGGTACAAAGCTCTGTAATATGAGTACAATTTTGTTTTCAAAAACTATTTTCTTATATTACTTTATGAATTTAGAAAAATATAAACATGAATATTGAAAATACATTTTTGGGGATTTGGCAAATGTTTCTATATATTGTTGAACATAACCTACTCTAGGGCACATCAACGTTCCAGAGTAGGATTTCTGCTACTTTTAGAGTTATGATCCAATTTGTAATCATTACCAACAGAGTGAATGTGAAAATGAATTCAAAATGGACACCCTCTGCTGGTGATTTGCAGGATGTGCAATGACACAACCTAAAGGAGAGCTGTGATTGGTTATGTTGCTTCCTATGCCACTTTCTCCGAATAAAATGGGCCATAACTTTAAAACTAGAAGAGATACCACTCTGGAACTTTGATATGCCCGTAAAGTATATTATGTTCAACAATATATTGAATAATTTGCCAAATCCAAAATGTCATATTTTCAATATTCATGTTTATATTTTTCATTATTCATAAAGTAATATAAGAAAATATTTTATTTATATCAAAAAATCTCAGTATACATTGGCGCGTTATGTTCAGTAGTTCCAAAAACATCCTGTGATTTTGCAGAGAGCCACATCAATTTACAGAAATACTCATTATAAATGTTGATGAAAATACAAGTGTTATGCATGGAACTTTAGATACACTTCTCCTTAATGCAACCGCTGTGTCAGATTTCAAAAAAGCTTAACGGAAAAAGCAAACCATGCAATAATCTGAGTACGGCGCTCAGAGCCCAAACAAGACAAAAATAAATCCGCCATATTGTGCAGTCAACAGAAGTCAAAAATAACATTATAAACATTCACTTACCTTTGATGATCTTCATCAGAATGCACTCCCAGGAATCCCAGTTCCACAATAAATGTTTGTTTTGTTCGATAATGTCCATCATTTATGTCCAAATAACTCAGTTTTGTTCGCGCGTTCAGTACACAATCTAAACTCACGACGCGCGGGCAGGTCCAGGCAAAAGTTCAGACGAAAAGTCATATTACAGTCCGTAGAAACATGTCAAACGAAGTATAGAATCAATCTTTAGGATGTTTTTAACATAAGTCTTCAATAATGTTCCAGCCAGAGAATTCCTTTCTCTTCAGAAATGCGATGGAACAGAGCTCGCTCTCACGTGAACGGTCAGCGCATGTTCAGCTCATGGCAGACCTTACTCAATCCCCTCTCATTCGGCCCCAATTCACAGTAGAAGCATCAAACAAGGTTCTAAAGACTGTTGACATCTAGTGGAAGCCTTAGGAAGTGCAACATGACCAATATCCCACTGTATCTTCAATAGGGAATGAGTTGAAAAACGACCAACCTCAGATTTCCCACTTCCTGGTTGGATTTTTTCTCTGGTTTTTGCCTGCCATATGAGTTCTGTTATACTCACAGACATCATTCAGTTTTAGAAACTTCAGAGTGTTTTCTATCCAAATATACTAATAATATGCATATATTAGCAACTGGGACTGAGTAGAAGGCAGTTTACTCTGGGCACCTCTGGGCACCTTATTCATCCAAGCTACTCAATACTGCCCCCAGCCATTAGAAGTTAAAGGAGGCACGGGTAAGGTCAAAATGTCACAAACGTTTAAACACTTTAAGATACAAATGTCAAATATAAGTCAACAATCCTTCCTCCAAAGGACCCGTCTATGGATTTACACTTAGTGAAGATGTACAAAATCACAGTCTCTTTTTTGTTCTAGTTTGGTGAGGAATCATCCGATCAGAAATTCATACAGTCCCGTAATGAGATCCTATCATAAACCAGTCCCAGCTCAGTGGATGAAGGTAGCCTGCTGTCCTCATGTTGACTCTGAGCTGTTTGTTGTTGGTGCACGTCGGCATCAACATTGACATCCCAATAATAGTCAAGATACAGAATATAAAGACCCAGAGAGGATAACATAATGAACGTGGCTTTGTTGTAACTCTGTTGGGTATACTTGAACTGTTTCTTCACATTGGCATCAACGTTGGCATCCACGTTGATACAGTTAGTGTTCCAAACAACAGACCACCGAGACCCAGATAGCATTCTACTACTCATTGAACGTGGTTTGTTTCATTTCAATAGCACAAGGGACCCAAACAACACCAGGAAGTAGGAGAAGTGTCGAAAAACATCCCGAGCACGCAGCAACCAAGCATGCTTGAATGAAAATGCATGAGTCTTTCTCTTCAAAATCCACTGTAAACAGTGTGGCCAAACGTGCTCTCTTCCAGCACAGGAATGTTGTTTTTGACTCAGCCTAACCTGTATTGATTGAATAGGGACCTACAGTCTGTGTCTGCCCTCAATTTGGTTTCACATTCCCTCATATCTCAACATTCACCTTTTAAAGAGTCCACATTTCTCCGTCCATCCATCTCGTTATGGCCGTGAAGAAATGTAGAAATGCGCTGTTAGGTGAATGATGATGAATGACATTTCTCAAAGATCAGTGGTTTTAGTAAAAGGTTGAGGTCCTGCCTCTCCCTCCGTGTTGCATTACTCATGCCTGTTCTATTTCTGTGTTCTGGTGAGGAGAAAAAGAGAGGGAGGTATTCTGAGGGAAATAGGAAGAAGGGGAGCGACAGATGAAATGGAGGAGAAAACAGTGTTTGTAATAGGGAATAAGCTCCATGGAGGTCTGGGTGTTGTTGAGATAGAGATAGATAGGGTTTCACACAAAGACCAGGAGAAAATCAATTATCCTTGAGACACGGGCAAGGTCAGTGCATGGGGACATAGAGGGGAGGGGGGGGGGGTGGAGTTGGAAGTTGGAGAGAGCGATGGAGGGAGAGAGAGATTGAAGGAGAGGAGGGGGGAGTGGAGGTTGAGAGAGAGCGATAGAGGGAGAGAGAGATTGAAGGAGAGGAGGGGGGAGTGGAGGTTGAGAGAGAGCGATAGAGAGAGAGAGATTGAAGGAGAGGAGGGGGGAGTGGAGGTTGAGAGAGCGATAGAGGGTGAGAGTGATTGAAGGAGAGGATTGGGGAGTGGAGGTTGAGAGAGAGCGATAGAGGGAGAGAGAGATTGAAGGAGGGGGAGTGGAGGTTGAGAGAGTATTATCAGGACAGAGAAGAGGGAGGAGGGAGGAGGGAAACGGAGGGGAAGGAGCGATAGAGGGGGGAGAGATTTGGTTCTTCCAAGCAGCAGCACAGCTCCGGCCTCTCTACCTTAACTCAAAGCCTCAGCTTCATAGCCTCATGTGTACAACATAGAGAATGTGATGTGAACACTACCACTGACTCTGCTGTAATGAGAAGACTCTCTACAGACTCTCTCTCTCTCTCTCACACACACACACACACACACACACACACACACACACACACACACACACACACACACACACACACACACACACACACACACACACACACACACACACACACACACACACACACACACACACACACACACACACACACACACACACACACACACACACACACACACACACACACACACACACTCCTGTAATGACAAGAAAACTCTACAGCGTCTTTCTCCCAGCCTGACCTTTTCTTATGTCTGTGGGGGAATTTCTTCAGTATTACCTCATCCATCCATCCATCCATATTCTCTCGCTTTAGGACCGCGGGGAATGGGAATCGTGATACAGTCTGTATGTATCACTTCCGTTAAGCAAGTGGGAACATTGCGCTTAAGTATCAGATTATGTTGTCTGGAAGTCCCAACAGCTGTGGAGCTATGAAACCCAAAGTGAGGCCCAATCCCTAACGCTTCTACATGCTTCTACATCGACCTGCCTGGTGTGGTGGTAGATCCGGTAAGCCTGCTACAGCCAGCATCAATATTAACATGTCCCTCAATGGATGCTGTGTGTATTTCAATGGTGTGTGTTTCAATGGTGTTTCTAATGGCTCTGGTTAGTAAGAGAGAGAGAGAGGGAGGGAAGGGAAGAAGGAGAGAGATATAGAGAGAAGGTGGGAGAGAGAGAAAGAGATGGAGGAAGAGCGAGAGGTGCAGGGCTGAGGCTGGGCTCAGACCTGCTTGCTGTGACAGTGGATCCAGCGGGCCTTACCCTGCCTTGGCTGTGGGCCTGGAGAGGTAAACGCCTGGCCAGCAGGTAAATATAGACTGAATCCCAAATGGCACCCTATTCCCTTTATAGTGCACCATATGTAGTGAACTATACAGTCCCAAAGGTAGTGCACTTTATAAGGAATAGGATGCCATTTGAGACGCATCCATGATATAATATGGAAGCTGCTGTATGCTGGCTGCATGGTGGACTCAGTACTGGCATCTGGTATGCACACCTGTCTCCACCCACACCTCGCTGTAGGCCAAGCCCACCCAGAGAGAGAGGGAGGACTCTGCTGGGGCCTGCACTACTACCCTACCTCTGCCTGGGGGAGAAAGGGAGAGGGGGAGGGAGGGGGAGTGGGTAGGGTAGGTTGTCAGAGAGAGGTGTGGACCAGAAGGCTGTAAGGGACACTCTGGTGAGGTGGTATCTCAGGTAAACCTACTGTGTGTTCCCCTGAACTCATTTTCACCATTTTCACCATTATTCTCAGCTTTTGTTTTACATGACGATAGAGGTATAATTACTCTGCTCATCTCATCACTGTGAAGAGCGCTTGAATGAAGGGGCCACTGCATTTCACCATTGTCACCATCCATCATCAGGATTGCTTCAGCAGGTTGTGGAAGATAAACTCCTCTGTTGATCTGTTCACCGTGTAAGAGTGCTTATTACGAGGACAGAGTTCTTTATTGATAAGAGGACAACGAAGAGTACTTGATATGGCGGGGCTCTTGCTACTGATGGTACAATGAACGGTTTGTTGTGTTGTGTTGATCACTGGTGGGGCTCCTCTATTTGCAGAGATCTGATAGGGATTGAGTAGTGGAACTGTGTCTTCAGGCCATACTCTTAATCCGTCTCTCTCATCCTCTTCTAATGTAATCGCTCTCTCCCTCTCTCGCTCTCTCCCTCTCTCCCTCTCGCTCTCGCTCTCGCTCTCTCCCTCTCTCCCTCTCGCTCTCGCTCTCGCTCTCTCGCTCTCTCCCTCTCTCCCTCTCTCGCTCTCTCGCTCTCTCGCTCTCTCTTGCTGTCTCCCCTGTGTCTATATTGGGCTTTACGCTTGAATGAACTGCTGCACACACACATAGACACACACAGACACACACACACACCCCCCATTCAAATGCAGACCTGGGCTGTTAACGTGTTTCAACAGAACCAAGATGAAATCTAACAAATGGGAAGCAAAAGAAAGAGAAACACCTGTTGCCATAAAATGAACATAGAGAGCATCAGTGAATTGGTCAGTGACACGACTTCAGATCTCGTCCTCTGGCTCCCAGTCATTTTCTGTGATGCTGTGGATTATTGTGGAGTTAGTAGTGAGAGCCCTGTCTTGTGATGGATGTGGAAGCACAAAATTACATAGAAGAACACTGATTTATAGCAGCTCTGTGGGGTCGAAGCACAGAAGTGCGTCATGGCATCGCAGAGCGCTAAACCATTGTGATAGCGTCTGCTAACAGCAGCACGCCACATTCTGTTCTCTGGGCTCTATTTCCACCGGTGACGGCTTGTAAAAATGGGAGAGATTGTATTTACAGTGTGTTGGCAGAGCTTATTGTGTCTGAGGCAGCGCTCGTCCAATAATCATCGGAGCCACAAATCTTCATTAGCCGATTAGCAGAGAGAGAGAGACAGCTTGTGTTCTTTTTCCTATGTTTGTGAGCCTGTATGTGTGTGTGTGTGTCACCTTCCCTCCCTCCTGTCTCCTTTAC